>NC_092766.1:30356341-30658141 GCF_047496795.1 Chiloscyllium punctatum | reverse complement strand
CAGCAGCTGAAGAATGTGCTGAAATATCCCTTCACCCAAATGCAGCCATCCATCAAATTCCCTCATTAATCAATCCATCCGGGATTTTCTCCTTTCAGTTCAGTGTTTCAGCGATGGAGCAGCCTGTCACTATGGTAACAGACTGAGGGTAGCGCTGGTTTGTCCATCCTTATCCCACAGGGGGGTTACAGGGAAACATTTCAATGTTTTTCACAACTCAGGGGCCAGTGAGAAAAGGCACAGTCCCACTGACTGTATCCATCACTTCCATTTATAAACAATAAAAATGTTGATTAAAGCGTGTCGAGCAGCAGAGTGACCGATGTTGTTGTGTGTCTTTGTGTTGGAGAAGCTGAGCTGGAGAGAGACAGACTCAGCCCCAAGTCCTGGTCCTCAGGGAAGGGGAGGGCACATCGGCCTGAGCTCAGGAGCTGGGTTTAACTCCCTCTGTCCCCCCACTCTAACCTGGCACCCCATTTCATCTCGCCCACTCTTTCTCCTCATTTCTCTCTCTCTCTCTCTCTCTCTCTCTGCAAACTCTCTCTTTCACACCACCTCTCCCTTTCCCTCCCCCTCTTCCCCCCTCTCTCTCACACACACCCCCAAACCTGGTTTCTCCACCTGCCTCCACTCATTCCTCTCCCCCCTCCCCTGCACTCTCTCTCTCTCCTGCCATCTGTCTCCCTCCCGCAATTCCGTCTCACCCGATTTTCCTTCTCCTCCCAACTCGCACACCACTCTATCATCTCACAACCACCCCTCCACCCACATGCAGCCACAGCACCAACCACACCTCTCCCCCACCCCCCACCCCTCTCTGGATCAGAGGGAGAGGGATGCGTCAGGGAGACAGTGTTTGTCAGAGAGATCGGGATGGGCAGGAGGAAGAGATATTTAGTCAGAGAGAAACAGAGAGAGGTGGGGAGAATGAGACCGACGTAGGGGGATCGAGGATGAGAGAAGGTGGAGAGAGAGTGAAGGAGCAGGGAGAGAGAGAGAGGGGCAAGGGAGAGATAAGGTGAGAGAGGGAGAGAGAGAAAGAGTGGAGGACATAATGAGAGGGGGGACGGCGACAGTGGGGGGACAAAGAGGGGGGACAGAGAGAGAGGGGGGACAGAGAGAGATGGACAGAGGGAGGGGGAAAGAAAAAGGAGGAGATAGAGGGTGTCAGAGAGAGGGGGACAGAGAGTGGGGGATGGAGAGAGGGGAGACGGAGGACAGAGGGGGGACAGACAGGGGCAGAGGAGGGCAGAGGGGCAGAGAGGGAAGGGACAGAGAGGGGGGACAGACGGGCGGAGGACAGAAAGAGAGGGGGGACAGAGAGAGAGGGGTGTCAGAGAGAGGGGAGACAGAGAGAGTGCGGACAAAAAGAGGGGAACAGAGGGGACGACAGAGAGCGGGGGACAGAGAGAAGTGGGAGATAGAAGGGGTCAGAGAGAGGGGTTACAGAAATTGGGAGGACAGAGTGGGGGTACAGAGAGGGTGGACAGAGAGGGAGAGGATGACGGAAAGAGGGGAGGCAGAGAGCGGGTGCAGGGGGGGGCAGAGAAGGGTGGCAGAGAGAGAATGGACAGAGAGAGGATGTAAGAGAGAGGTTGGACAGAGAGAGAGGTACAGAGAGAGAGGGGGACAGAGATGAGGGATAGACAGAGGGGGGACAGAGAGAGGGGGTACAGAGGGAGGACAGAGTGACGGGAACAGAGAGAGGGGGGACACAGGGAGGACAGAGTGACGGGAACAGGGAGAGGGGGACAGAGAGTGCGGGACAGAGAGAGGGGGGACAGAGAGAGTGGGGGGACAGAGGTTGCGGGACAGAGAGGGGAGGACAGAGAGAAAGGGAGATAGATCCAGAGGGGGACAGAGAGTGGGGGACGGGGGGGGGGACATTGAAGTAGGGACAGAGAGGGGGGAACAGAAAGGGGGAACAAAGAGATAAAGGGGGACACAGAGAGAGCAGGGCAGAGAGACAATAGACAATAGATGCAGGAGTAGGCCATTCAGCCCTTCGAGCCTGCACCGCCATTCAATATGATCATGGTGGGACAGAGAGATAGAGAGGGGACAGAGAGATAGCGAGGCGATGGAGAGAAGGGGAGAGAGAGGGGGACAGAGAGGGGGGGACAGAGAGAGGGGGCTGAGAGAGGGACGAGAGAGAGACTGGGACAGAGAGATGTGGACAGAGAGGGGGATAGAGAGAGGGGATAGGGTGGGGGGCAGAGAGAGGGGGAACAGAGAGAGGTGGCAGAGAAGGAGGGGAGACAGAGTGGGAGGGGGACCGAGGGAGGGGGGGAGAGAGAGAGCGGGGTATACAGAGAGAGGGTGGACAGAGAGCGAGTGGGTGACGGAGAGAGGGGAGGCAGAGAAGGGGGCAGAGAGGATGACAGAGAGGGGGTGCAAAGAGAGAAGGGACAGAGAGAGGAGGACAGAGAGAGGCTGGGGGGTATAGAGAGAGGGTGGAGAGAGATGGGGGAGAGACAGAGGTGGGACAGAGAGAGGGGGGCCAGAGCGGGAACAGAGAGAGGAGGGACACAGGGTGCGGGTCAGAGAGAGGGAGACAGATAAGGATGGACAATCAGGGACAGAGAGTGGGAGGACAGAGGGATAGAAAGAGGGGAGGCAGAGAGAGTGGGGACAGAGCGAGGTGTACAGAGAGAGGGGGGGGATAGAGAGACAGGGGGAGAGAGATGGGGGACAGAGAGTTGGGAGAGAGGGATGAGGACAGAGAGAGGAGGACAGAGAGAGGGTTTCAGAGACAGGAAGACAAACAGAGGGGGACGGGGGGACAGAGAGAGGGGGACAGAAAGATAGACAGGGGACAGAGACAGGGGGGACAGAGAGAGGGGGCAGAGAGAGGGAGGAGAGAGAGGGGGGACAGAGATATGGGGATAGAAAGAGGGGGACAGAGAGAGGCGATAGAGAGAGGAGGCAGAGCGAGGGAGGGCAGAGAGAGGGGGCCGAGAAGGAGGGGGACAGAGTGGGAGGGGGAAAAAGGAGGGTGGCCAGAGAGAGGGGTATACAGAGAGAGGGGGGAGAGAGAGAGAGGGTGACGGAGAGAGGGGGTGGGGGGCGGGAGGGGCAGAGATAGAATGGACAGAGAGAGAAGAACAGAGAGAGCTTGGACAGAGAGAGGGGTACAGAGAGAGAGGAAGAGAGAGAGGGGGTGATAGAGGGGAGGCAGAGAAGGGGGCAGAGAGGGGGTCAGAGAGGGGTTGCAGAGAGAGGCTGGACAGAGAGAGAGGGGTATAGAGAGAGGGTAGAGAGAGAGAGAGAGGGTTACAGAGGGAGGAGGACAGAAAGGGGGGACAGAGAGAGGGGGGCAGAGGGGTAACAGAGAGATGGGGACAGAGAGAGGAGGAAACAGAGGATGCGGGCCAGAGAGAGGGAGACAGATAAGGACAGAGACAGGGACAGAGAGTGGGAGGACAGAGGGATAGTAAGAGCGGGGGCAGAGAGAGAGGGGACAGAGACGGGGGTCAGAGAGGTAAGGAGAGAGAGATGGGGACAGAGATCGGAGGACAGAGAGAGGGGTTCAGAGAGAGGAAGACAGACAGAGGGTGACAAAGAGAGGAAGAGAGAGAGAAATGGGTGGAGAGAGAGCGCAGCAGAGAGGGGCATTCAGAGAGAGGGGGACAGAGAGAAGGAGGACAGAGAGAGAGGTACAGAGAGAGAGGGGGGACAGACAGACGGGGGACAGAGAGAGGACGAGAGAGAGAGATGGGTGGACAGAGAGAGGGGGGACAGAGAGAGGGGGAGAGGTAACAACAGAGAGCCCGGAACAGAGAGTTGGGGGACAGATTGAGGAGGACAGACAGAGGGGGGCAGAGAGAGGGCGACAGAGAGAGGGAGAACAGAGAGAAGGGGACACAGAGAGAGAGACAGATTGAGGAGGACAGACAGAAGGGGGCAGAGAAAGGGCGACAGAGAGAGGGAGAACAGAGAGAAGGGGACAGAGAGAGAGAGGGACAGATTGAGGAGGACAGACAGAGGGGTGGCAGAGAGAGGGCGACAGAGAGAGGGAGATCAGAGAGAGGGGGACAGCGAGAGCTTGGACAGAGAGAGAGGGGGACAGAGAGAGGGGGGACAGAGTGAGGGGGATACAGAGAAGGGGAGGGCAAAGAGAGAGGGGAGCGGAGAGGGGGAGAGAGAGGGGGACAGAGAGAGAGATGGCGACAGAGAGAGAGGGGAGAGAGAGAGTGGTAAGATTGAGGGTGGCAGAGATAAGTGGACAGAGAGAGGAAGGACAGAGACAG
This sequence comes from Chiloscyllium punctatum, assembly GCF_047496795.1. Taxonomy (NCBI): domain Eukaryota; kingdom Metazoa; phylum Chordata; class Chondrichthyes; order Orectolobiformes; family Hemiscylliidae; genus Chiloscyllium; species Chiloscyllium punctatum. The sequence continues at coordinate 30,653,891 of NC_092766.1, read as the reverse complement.
AGGGGAAAGACAGAGGGGACAGAGAGAGGGGGAAAATTGAGGGTGGCAGAGATAAGGGGGACAGAGAGAGGGGACAGATAGAGGAAGGAGAGAGAGAGGGGGATATGGAGAGGGGGACAGAGAGAGGGGGACAGAAAGGAGGGACACAGAGAGGGGGACAAAGGGAGAATACGGGCCGAGAGAGTGGGGACAGAGAGAGGGGACTGAGGGAGGGGGGACAGAGAAAAAGGTGGTAAAGAGAGGGAGGAACAGAGAAAGGGGGTACAAAGACACGTGGAACAGAGAGAGGGGGATGGGGGTGGCAGAGAGAGGGGGGAAAAAGATACGAGGACAGATGGATGGTCGACAGAGGGGGGCAGCGAGAAGGTGGACAGAGAGGAGCGGGACAGCGAGATGGGGGACAGCGAGAATGGGGCCAGAGAGAGGGGATAGAGAGAGAGGACAGAGAGAGTAGCAGAGAGAGTGGGCATACAGTGGGGGAAGAGAGTGGGTTGGACGAAGGGGGGGCAGAGAGAGGGGGGGACTGAGAGTGGGGTGCATAGAGAGAGGGGGCAGAGGAGTGGTGGCAGAGAGGGGGGCAGAGAGAGTCTAGACACAGAGAGGCGTACAGAGGGAGGGGGTAGAGAGAGCGAGTGGGTGGCAGAGAGAGGGAGACAGAGTGAGCGGGGACAGAGAGACGCGGGAAAGAGGGGGGGACGGGGGCAGAGAGATGAGGGACGGAGAGAGGTAAGATAGCGAGAGGGGCGACAGAGGGGGGAACAAAGAGAGGGGGGCAGAGAGGGGGTGGACAAAAAGCGGGGTACAGAGAGAGGAAGGTACAGAGAGAGGGGGACAGAGAAAGGGGGGGCAGACCGAGGGTGTACAGAGAAGGGGGGTAGAGAGAGGGGGGATACAGAGAGAGGGGGTGGAGGGGGAGAGAGAGACGGGGCAGAGAGAGGGGGTACAGAGAGAGGGGGACAGAGAGAGGGAGGACAGAGAGAGGGAGGACAGAGGCAGGTGGACAGAGAGAGGGGGGACAGAGAGAGATGGGATCAAGAAAGGGGAGGACAGAGAGGGGTAGAGAGGGGGGGCAGAGAGAGTAGGGCAAAGAGAGAGGGCAAACAGAGAGAGGGGTGACTGAGAGTGGAGTGGACAAAGGGTGGGGCAGAGAGCGGGGCAGAAAGAGAGGGGACAGAGAGAGACGGGGAACAGAGAGAGGGGGTAACAGAGAGATGGGTGGAGAAATGGGGCAGAGAGAGGAGTACAGAGAGAGGGGAACAGGGAGATGGGGCCGAGCGAGGGGGTGACAGAGAGGGGGGACAGAGAGAGGGGGAACAGAGAGAGGGGGTGACAGAGAGATGGGTGGAGAGAGAGGGCGGCAGAGAGAGGAGTACACAGAGAGAGGGGGGACAGAGAGACGGGGACAGACAGAGGGGGGACGGAAAGAGGGGGACAGACAGAAGAGGGACAGAGACGGGGAGATAGAGTGATGGCTGGAGAGACAGGGCGGCAGAGAAGGCTTTGCAGAGGGGGGGACAGAGAGAGGGTGGACAGCGAGCGGGGTAGAGAGAGGGGGACAGTGAGAGGGGGACAGAGAGAGAAGGGACAGTGAAGGGGGGGAGACAGAGGGGACGGGACAGAGACGGGTGACAGAAAGAGGTGGGATTGAGGGGGGGTGCAAAGAGAATGGTCAGAGGTTGGGACAGAGAGCGGAAACAGAGGGAGAGGGACAGAGAGACGGGGACAGAGAGAGGGGGTCAGAGAATGTGGGGACAGACAGTGGGGGGACAGAGTGGGGGGTCAGAGAGAGAGTGTGGACGGGAGGCAGAGAGAGGGGCGGAGCAGTGGGACGGTCAGAGAGAGGAGGACAGAGTGTGTGGGGCAGACGGGGGTCAGAGTGGGAGGACAGAGAGGGGGGGACAGAAGGCGGGACAGACAGAGGGGTGGAGCAGATGGGGACACAGAAAGAGGGACAGAGAGAGCGGGGCAGGGAGGGGGCAGAGAGAGCCAGTGAGGGGATAGAGAGAGAGGAGACAGAGAGAGATGGGAAAATAGTGGGGTTTGAAGGGGGCAGTGAGGGAGGGGACTGGGAGGAGGAATAGTGAGAGATGGGAAGACAGAGAGAGAGGGGGAACCGAGAGGGCGGGACAGAGGTGTCGGACAGAGAGGGAAGGGAGAGAGAGAGGGGACAGAGAGAGGGGAGACAGAGGGAGGAGGACAGAGAAAGGAGGGGCAGGGAAAGGGGAGACAGAGCGAGTGGGGCAGAGAGAGTGGGGACAGAGAGGGGTGGTGACAAAGAGACGGGGCAGAGAGAGGGGGACAAAGAGAGGGGGACAAAGAGAGGGATACAGAGTGAGGCAACAGAGAGCGAAAGACAGAGAGAGGCGGACAAACAGGGGGCAGAGAGAGTGTTGAACAAGGGGGGGGCAGATAGACGGGTGCAAAGAGAGAGGGGACAGAGGAGTGGGGGAAGAGAGAGGGGGCACAGAGAGAGTGTAGGCACAGAGAGGCGTACAGAGAGAGAAGGGGTAAAGAGCGCGAGTGTGGGACAGAGAGAGGGAGACAGAGTGAGAGGGGACAGAGAGAGTGGGACTGAGAGAGGGGGTACAGAGAGATGCAGGAAAGAGAGGGGGGACGGGGGCAGAGAGATGTGGGACAGAGAGAGATGGGCGACAGAGGGGGGAACAGAGAGAGGGGGGCAGAGAGAGGAAGGTACAGAGAGAGTGGGACAGAGAGAGGAGGGACAGAGAGAGGGGAAGAGAAAGAGGGGGACAGAGAGAGGAGGACAGAGAGAGTGGAGAGAGTGACGGGGCAGAGAGAGTGGGACAGAGAGAGGTGGGACAGAGAGAGGATTACAGAGTAAGATGGGGTCGAGAGAAGGGGTGACAGAAAGAGGGGAACAGAGAGGGGGACAGAGACAGTGGGGCAGAGAGAGAGGGGGAATACAGAGAGGGGAGGACAGAGAGATGGGGGACAGAGATAGGGGTGGACAGTGTGGGCCAGAGAGAGGGAGGGCAGAGAGAGAGGGGACAGAGAGAGAAGGGGGACAGAGAGATGGGTACACATAGAGAGCAGGGACAGAGAGAGAGGGGGACAGACTGAGGGGGACAGTCAGATGGGAGACAGAGACGGGGGAGATAGAGTGACGGGTGGAGAGAGACGGCGGCAGAGAAGCGTTTGTAAACAGAGGGGGGCAGAGAGAGGGTGGACAGAAGAGAGGTCGGACAGAGAGAGAGGGGAAAGAGAGAGGAGGCAGAGAGAGTGGAGAGAGAGAGGAAGGACAGTGAGAGGGCGATATAGAGAGGGGGACAGAGGGGGGGACAAAGAGTGGGGGACAGAATGGAGGGACACAGAGAGGGGGACAAAGGGAGAATAGGGGTCATGAGAGTGAGGACAGAGAGAGGGGACTGAGGGAGGGGGGACAGAGAGAGTGGTGGTAAAGAGAGGGAGGAACAGAGAGAGGGGGTACAAAGACACGTGGAAAAGAGAGAGGGGGGATGGGGGTGGCAGAGAAAGTGGGGAAAAGAGATACGGGGACAGATGGATGGTCGACAGAGGGGACAGAGAGGAAGTGGACAGAGAGGAGGGGGACAGAGATGGTGTTGCAGAGAGCGCGGACAGAGAGCGTGGGGGCAGACAGAGTGGGGATAGAGAGAGACGGGGGACAGGGAGAGGGGGGACAGAGATTGGGGACAGAGAGAGGGGGACAGAGAGGAGGGACACAGAGAGGGGGACAGAGGTAGAATAGGGGCCGAGAGAGTGGGGACAGAGAGAGAGGACTGAGGGAGGGGGGACAGACAGAGAGGTGCTAAATAGAGGGGGAAAAGAGAGAGGGGGTACAGAGACACGTGGGACAGAGAGAGGGGGGATGGGGGTGGCAGAGAGAGGGGAGAAAGAGATACGGGGACAGATAGAAGGTCGACAGAGGGGGGCAGCCGGAAGGTGGACAGAGAGTAGCGGGACAGAGAGGATGGTGCAGAGACAGCGGACAGAGAGCGTGCGGGCAGAGAGAGGGGGGATTGAGAGAGGGGGGAGAGTGAGCAGTGGACAGCGAGAAGGGGGCCAGAGAGATGAGGGACAGAGAGACGTAAGATAGCGAGAGGGGCAACAGAGGGGGGAACAGAGAGAGGGGGGCAGAGAGGGGATGGACAAAGAGCGGGGTACAGAGAGAGCAAGGTACAGAGAGAGGGGGACAGAGAAAGGAGGGACAGACGGGGGGGGGAAAAGAGAAGGGGGGTAGAGAGAGGAGTGATACAGAGAGAGGGGGTCGAGGGGGAGAGGGGGGGGTCAGAGGGAGGGGGCAGAGAGAGATGTTACAGAGAGGGGGGACAAAGAGAGGGGGTTACAGAGAGGGGGACAGAGAGACGGGGACAGAGTGAGTGGGACAGAGAGAGGGAGGACAGAGACAGGGAGAACAGAGGCAGGTGGACAGAGAGAGTGGGACAGAGAGAGATGGGATCAAGAAAGGGGAGGACAGAGAGGGGGTAGAGAGAGTAGGGCAAAGAGAGAGGGCAAACAGAGAGAGGCGTGACTGAGAGTGGAGTGGACAAAGGGTGGGGCAGAGAGCGAAGCAGAAAGAGAGGGGACAGAGAGAGACGGGGAACAGAGAGAGGGGGTAACAGAGAGATGGGTGGAGAAATGGGGCAGAGAGAGGAGTACAGAGAGAGGGGAACAGGGAGATGGGGCCGAGCGAGGGGGTGACAGAGAGGGGGGACAGAGAGAGGAGTACACAGAGAGAGGGGGGACAGAGAGAGGGGGACAGAGAGAGGGGGTCAGAGAATGTGGGGACAGACAGTGGGGGGACAGAGTGGGGGGACAGAGAGAGAGTGTGGACGGGGGGCAGAGAGAGGGGCGGAGCAGTGGGAGGGTCAGAGAGAGGAGGACAGAGAGTGTGGGGCAGAGGGGGGGTCAGAGTGGGAGGACAGAGAGAGGGGGGACAGAAGGCGGGACAGACAGAGGGGTGGAGCAGATGGGGACACAGAGAGGGCGACAGAGAGAGCGGGGAAAATAGTGGCGGTTGAAGGGGGGCAGTGAGGGAGGGGACTGGGAGGGGGAATAGTGAGAGATGGGAAGACAGAGAGAGAGGGGGAACCGAAAGGGCGGGACGGAGGGGTCGGCCAGAGAGGGAAGGGAGAGAGAGAGGGGACAGAGAGAGGGGAGACAGAGGGAGGGGGACAGAGAAAGGAGGGGCAGGGAGAGGGGAGACAGAGCGAGTGGGGCAGAGAGAGGGGGGACAGAGAGAGGGGTGACAAAAAGAGAGGGTTACAGAGAGAGGGGGTGACAAAGAGAGGAGGGACAGAGAGAGGGGGACAAAGAGAGGAGGGACAAAGAGAGGGGTAGAGAGTGGGGCAACAGAGAGCGAAGGACAGAGAGAGGGACAGAGAGAGGCGGACAAACAGGGGGCTGAGAGAGGTTTGAAGAAGGGTGGCAGATAGAGGGGTGCAAAGAGAGAGGGGACAGAGGAGTGGGGGAAGAGAGAGGGGGCACAGAGAGAGTGTAGGCACAGAGAGGCGTACAGAGAGAGAAGGGGTAAAGAGCGCGAGTGTGGGACAGAGAGAGGGAGACAGCGTGAGAGGGGACAGAGAGAGTGGGACTGAGAGAGGGGGTACAGAGAGATGCAGGAAAGAGAGGGGGGACGGGGGCAGAGAGATGTGGGACAGAGAGAGATGGGCGACAGAGGGGGGAACAGAGAGAGGGGGGCAGAGAGTGGGTGGCCAGAGAGCGGGGTACAGAGAGAGGAAGGTACCGAGAGAGGGGGACAGAGAGAGGAGGGACAGAGAGAGGGGAAGAGAACGAGGGGGAGAGAGAGAGGAGGACAGAGAGAGTGGAGAGAGTGACGGGGGCAGAGAGAGAGGGGACAGAGAGACGGGGACAGAGAGAGTGGGACAGAGAGAGGTGGGACAGAGAGAGGATTACAGAGTAAGATGGGGTCGAGAGAAGGGGTGACAGAGAGAGGGGAACAGAGAGGGGTACAGAGACAGTGGGGCAGAGAGAGAGGGGGAATACAGAGAGGGGAGGTCAGAGAGATGGGGGACAGAGATAGGGGTGGACAGTGGGGGCCAGAGAGAGGGAGGGCAGAGAGAGAAGGGACAGAGAGAGAAGGGGGACAGAGAGATGGGTACACATAGAGAGCAGTGACAGAGAGAGAGGGGACAGACAGAGGGGGACAGACAGATGGGAGACAGAGACGGGGGAGATAGAGTGATGGGTGGAGAGAGACGGCGGCAGAGAAGGGTTTGCAAACAGAGGCGGACAGAGACAGGGTGGACAGAAGAGAGGGTGGACAGAGAGAGAGGGGAAAGAGAGAGGAGGCAGAGAGAGTGGAGAGAGAGAGGAAGGACAGTGAGAGGGCGATATAGAGAGGCGGACAGAGGGGGGGACAGAGAGAGGGAGACAGAGAGAGGGGGTCAGAGAATGTGGGTACAGAGAGTTGGGGGACAGAGTGGGGGGACAGACAGAGAGAGTGGAAGGGCGTACAGAGAGAGGGGTGGAGCAGTGGGAGGGTCAGAGAGAGGAGGACAGAGAGTGTGTAGCAGAGGAGGGTCAGAGTGGGAGGACAGAGAGAGGGGGGACAGAAGGCGGGACAGACAGAGGGGTGGAGCTTTTGGGGACACAGAGAGGGGGACAGAGAGAGCGGGGCGGGGGTGGGGCAGAGAGAGCCAGAGAGGGGATAGAGAGAGAGGAGACTGAGAGAGAGGGGAAAATAGTGTGGTTTGAAGAGGGCAGTGAGGGAGGGGACTGGGTGGGGGAATAGTGAGAGATGGGAAGACAGAGAGAGAGGGGGAAACCGAGAGGGCGGGACAGAGGGGTCGGACAGAGAGGGAAGGGAGAGAGAGAGGGGACAGAGAGACGGGAGACAGAGGGAGGAGGACAGAGAAAGGAGGGACAGGGAGAGTGGAGACAGAGCGAGTGGGGCAGAGAGAGGGGGTACAGAGAGAGGGGGTGACAGAGAGAGAGGGTGACAGAGAGAGGGGTGACAAAGAGATGGTGGACAGAGAGAGGGGGACAAAGAGAGAGGGGGGACAAAGAGATGGGGACAGAATGGGGCAACAGAGAGCGAAGGACAGAGAGAGAGGCAGAGAGAGGGTTGGACAAAGGGGGGGCAGAGAGAGGCGGGACAGAGAGAGGGGTGCAAAGAGAGAAGGGACAGAGAACTGGGTGCAGTGAGAGGGTCACAGAGAGACTGTAGACACAGAGAGGCGTACAGAGAGAGAAGGGGTACAGAAACGAGTGGGGGACAGAGAGAGGGAGACAGAGTGAGATGGGACAGAGAGAGTGGGACTGAGAGAGGGGGTACAGAGAGATGCAGTAAATAGAGGGGGGACGGGGGCAGAGAGATGAGGGACAGAGAGACGTGGGACAGAGACAGATGGGCGACAGAGGGGGGAACAGAGAGAGGGGGGCAGAGAGTGTGTGGCCAGAGAGTGAAGTACAGAGAGAGGAAGGTACAGAGAGAGGGGGACAGAGAGAGGAGGGACAGAGAGACGGGAAGAGAGAGAGGGGGAGAGAGAGAGGAGGACAGAGAGAGTGCAGAGACAGACGGGGGCAGAGAGAGTGGGGACAGAGAGACGGGGACAGAGAGAGTGGGACAGAGAGAGGGAGTGCAGAGAGAGGGAGGACAGAGAGAGTGGACAGAGAGAGGTGGGACAGAGAGAGGGGTACAGAGTAAGATGGGATCGAGAGAAGTGGTGAGGGGACGAGGATGGTGGGGCGGGGGGCAGAGAGAGGACGGACAGAGAGGGAAGTACAGAGAGAGGGGGACAGTGGGAGAAGTGGTACAGAGAGATGGGCGACAGAGGGGGACAGAGAGAGGGGGTCAGAGAGGGGGTGGACAGATAGAGGGAGGACAGATAGGGGGGACAGAGAGGGAGGGACAGGGAGTGGGAGGACAGAGAGAGGGGACAGAGGGAGGTGAGACAGAGAGAGGGCTATAGAGAAAGATGGGGCCGAGAGAAGGGTTGACAGAGAGGGGGGAACAGAGTAGGGGTGCCAGATAGAGGCGGAACAGAGAGGGAGGACAGAGACAGGTGGGATAGAGAGAGAGGGTTGACAGAGGGGCGACAGAGTGATGGGGACAGAGAGAGTGGCGACAGAGCTGGGAACAGAGAGGCGGGCAGAGAGGGGGTGGACAGAGAGGGGGACTGAGAGAGGAGGACAGAGAGAGAGAGAGTAGAGGGGGAGACAGAGAGGTGGGACAGAGAGAATGGAGACAGAGAGAGTGCGGACAGAGGAGGGACAGAGATAGAGGGGAATAGAGAGAAGGGGAGAGAGAGGGGTGTCAGAGGGGGACAGAGAGAGGGAGTCGGGGGTCAGAGAGAGAGGGGGGACAGAGTGATGGGGGAACAGAGAGAGGAGGACAGAGAAAGGGGAACAGAGAGACGGGGACAGACAGAGGGGAACGAGAGGCGGATCGGGGATGGGGTGACAGATAGAGGGGGGCAGAGACAGGGTGTCGGTGGGATAGAGTGATGGGGACAGTGAGAGGGACGACAGAGGGAGGGGGACAGAGAGAGGGGGACAGAGAGGGGGGATAGATAGAGAGAGGGATAAAGGGGGGCACAGAGAGAGGGAGGACAGAGAGAGTTGGAACAGAGAGAGAGAGGGATGAGGGGGTACGGGGGGCAGAGAGGGGGACAGAGAGAGGGGGTGACAGAGCGATGGATGGTAAAAGGGAGTGGGACAGAGAGAGGGGGACAGAGAGAGGGACGATAGAGGGAGGGGGACAGAGAGAGAGGGACAGAGAGAGGGACAGAGAGAGTGGGGGACAGAGAGGGGAGGGGATAGAGAGAGGGAGGACGGAGAGAGAGGGATAGAGAGCGCAGTGAGAGAGAGAAGGGGTCAGAGAGTGGGGGGAAAACAGAGGGGGCAGAGAAAGATGGGGACAGAGAGTGGGTGACAGAGAGAGGGGGTGACAGAGCGATGGGTGGACAAAGGGAGGGGGACAGATAGAGGGGGTCAGAGAGAGAGGGGGACAGAGAGAGACGTGAGACAGGGAGAGGGGGACAGAGAGAGGGGGTCAGTGGGAGAGGGGGACAGAGAGAGAGGGGACAGAGAGCGACGGGAGACAGAGAGAGGGGGACAGAGAGACGGGGACAGAGAGAGGCAGTCAGAGAGAATGGGGGACAGAGAGAGACGGAAGACAGAGCGAGGGGGGACAGAGAGAGAGAGACGGGTGCACAGAGAGGGAGGACAAAGGGGGACAAAGAGAGGGGTAAGAGAGACGGGGGACTTGGAGACACTGGGACAGAGAGATGGGGCATGGAGAGGGTGGGACAGAGAGGGGGGACAGAGAGGGACTGGGGACAGGGAGAGGGGTTCCAGAGAGTGGTGAAGAGAGAGAGGGACAGAGTGGGGCAGAGAAGGTGACAGAGAGGGGGAACAGAGAGAGGAGGACAGAGAGCTGGGGTACAGAGGGAGGAGAACAGAGAGATGAGGATAGAGAGAGGGAGTACAGAGAGACGTGGGACTGAGAGAGGAGGTCGGGGGGTCTGAGAGAAGGGGAACAGAGTGATGGGGACAGAGAGAGGGGCGACAGAGGGGGAGACAGAGGGGGGGAAGGAGGGGTGAACAGAGAGGTAGGGGAGAGAGGGGGACAGAGAGACGCGGTGCAAAAGGGGAGACAGAGAGAGGGGGACAGAGAGAGGGGGGACAGAGACAGAGGGGAAGGGGGGGAACAGAGTGAGGTGTGTCAGAGGGGGAGAGGGAGGGCGACAGACAGGGAGAGAGAGGGGGGAACAGAGAGAGGGGAGACAGAGAGAGGGGGGGACGCAGAGAGAGCGGGGACAGAGAATGAGGGGGAGAAGAGTGTGTTTTGAGGGAAAGAGGGAGAGAGAGGGGAGAGAGATAGGGGATCGAGAGGGGAGAAGAGAGTGAGGGGGACAGAGAGTGGCGACAGAGAGAAGGGGCAGAGAGGGTTGGAGAGAGAGGGTGGGGCAGAGAGGGGGCCAGAGAGTGGGGGGACAGAGAGGGGGGAGAGAGGTGAAACTGAGAGAGGGGGCAGAGAGGGGAGACAGAGAAATAGGGATGGACAGAGAGAGGGGACAGAGAGTGGGGAGACAGAGAGAGGGGGACAGACAGAGAGGGGGACAGAGAGAGGGGGACAGCGGGGGGAGGCAGACAGAGGGCGAAGAGAGAGGGGGATGCAGAGTGAGGGCGGCAGAGAGGGAGGCGATAACAGAGAAAGGGAAGACAGAGAGAAGTGGACAGTGAGAGGGGGACAGAGAGAGGGGGACACAGAGTGGGGGCAGAGAGAGGGGGCAGAGAGCGCAGGGCATTAGAAGGGGCCAGAGGATGGGGGGACAGAGATTGGGGACATAGAGGGTTTACAGAGAGGGGGGTCTGAGAAAGGGGTACGGGGGGAACAGAAGGAGGGGCAGCGCAGAGGGAGGGACAGAAAGAGGGGACAGAGAGGGGTACAGAGAGAGGGGACAGGGAGATGGGAGACAGAGTGAGGGGGACAGAGAGATTGTGGACAGCGAGTTTGGGGAGAGAGAGGACAGAGAGAGGTGGTGACAAAGAGAGGGGGTGACAAAGAGAGGGGGACAGAGAGAGGGGAAGATAGAAGGGGACAAAGAGTGGGGGGACAGAGAGTGGGGGGACACAGTGGGGGAACAGAGAGAGAGGGTCAGAGAGAGTGGGGATGGGGGAACAGAGGGAGGGGCGGTGCACAGGGAGGGATAGAGAGAGGGGGACGAGAGAGTGGGGACAGTGGGGGGAACAGAGAGAGTGTGGGGACAGTGAGAGAGAGGGGGACAGAGAGAGTGGGACAAAGAGAGAGGGGTACAGAGTGAGGGGGGAAGAGAGAGGGCGACAGAGAGGGGGGACAGAGAGAGAAAGGTGACAGAGAGAGACATGGGTACAGAGAGATGGGGGCAGAGAAAGGGAGACAGAGAGATGGGGACGGAGAGGGTGGGACAGAGAGGAGGGCAGAGAGAGGGGGCAGAGAGACGGGGCAGAGAGGGGGCAGATGGGGGAACAGAGAGAGAGGGACAAAGAGAGGTTTGGACGGCGAGAGGGGTACAGAGAGAGGGGGTACATAGTGAGGGGGAAATAGAGATTGGGACAGACTGCGAGGGGACAGGGAGAGGGGCGACAGAGTGAGGTGGAAAGAGAGAGGGGACAGTGAAAGGGGGCAGAGAAGGGGACAGAGAGGGGGAACAGAGAGCGGGAGAACAGAGAGAGGAGGACAGAGTAATGAGGACAGAGAGAAGGAGTACAGAGAGACGCGGGACAGAGAGAGAGGGTCAGGAGGCAGAGAGAGGGGAGACAGAGTGATGGGGATAGAGAGAGGGGGCAGAGAGGGGGTGGACAGAGAGAGGGGGCAGTGAGAGGGGAGACACAGAGAGGGCGGACAGAGAGAGGGGTACAGAGATAGAGGGGAATAGAGAGAGGGGGACAGAGAGAGGAGTGTCAGAGGGGGAACAGAAAGGGCGACAGGGAGGGGGAGAGGGAATAGGGAAAAGAGAGAGGGGAGACAGAGAGAAGGGGGACAGAGGGCATGTACAGAGAGAGGGGGAACAGAGAGAGCGAGGGACAGAGAGAGAGGTTGACAGACAGAGGGGGAGAGAGAGAGAGGGTGAGACAGAGAGAGGGGGCAGAGAGTGAGGGGGACAAGAGTGTGGTGTGAGAAAGAGAGGGAGAGAGAGAGGGGAGAGAGACAGGGGGTAGAGAGAGAGGGAAGAGAGAGGGGGGCCAGAGAGTGGCGACAAAGAGAGAGGGGGGCAGAGACTGTGGGACAGAGAGAGGGGGAGAGAGAAGGGGGCAGAGAGGGGGCAGTGTGTGTGGGAAAGAGTGAGGGGGACAGAGAGGGGGGAGAGAGAGTGGGGACAGAGAGAGGGGGACAGAGAGAGGGGGTTCAGAGAGGCAGGATAGAGAGAGAGGGGGACAGAGAGAGGGCGGTGACAGAGAGAGACGGGGACAGAGAGGGGGACAGAGAGAGGGGACGGGGGCAGCGAGGAGCGAGAGAAGCGATAGAGAGTGTGGGGAGACAGAGAGAGAGAGGGGACAGAGAGAAAGAGGGGACAGAGATAGAGAGAGGGTACACAAAGTTGGAGGACAGAGAGAGTCAGACAGAGAGACAGGGGTACAGAGAGAGGGGGAAAGAGAGAGAAGGGCGACAGAGAAAGACAGGGCGACAGAGAGATGGTGACAGAGAGTGTGGGATGGAGAGGGTGGGACAGAGAGGGGGGTGCAGAGAGAGGGCGGCCGAGAGGGGGGCAGTGGGGTAACAGAGAGAGAGAGACTGGGTACAGAGAGATAGGGGGACAAAAAGAGGTGTGGACGGAGAGAGGGCGACAGAGAGACGCGGTACATAATGAGGGAGAAAGAGAATTGGGGACAGAAAGCGAGAGGACAGAGAGAGGTGGAGAGAGAGAGGGGGGGCACAGATGGGTGCAGGGAAGGGGACAGAGAGGGGGGACAGAGAGAGGGGACGGGGGCCAGAGAGAGTGAGAGAGGGGATAGAGAGAGGGGAGAAGACAGAGAGTGGGGGGACAGAGAATGGGGGACCCAGAGAGAGGGGAACAGAGAGAGTGGAGGTCAGCGGAGGAGGGGGGTGCACAGAGAGGGGTGTAGAGAGAGAGGGGTTGCAGAGAGAGGGGGACAGAGACAGGGGGGACAGAGAGAGAGGGGGGCCAGAGAGAGAGGGCGGGCAACGAGGAGGGACGGGGGTACAGAGAGACGGGGACAGAGAGACAGGGACGGATAGAGGGGAAACAGAGATAAGGGGACAAAGAGGGGGCAGGGATAGGGGGGGCAGAGGGGGGAGAGAGCGGGGTGACAAAGAGAGGGGGCAGAGAGGGGATGGACAGAGAAGTGGGGGAGAGAGAGGGGGGACAGAGAGACGGGGCAGAGAAACGGGACAGATGGAGGGCAGACAGAGAGAGGCGGACAGAGAGAGTGGGACAGAGAGTGGGTGCAGAGAGGGGGTGCAGAGAGAGGGGGGACAAAGAGGGGTGGACAAAGAGAGAGGGCAGAGAGGGGGTGGACACAGAGGTGGGGGAGAGAGTGAGGGGACAGAGAGTGGGGGGACAGAGAGAGGGGATGTAGAGGGGGAGACAATGAGAGGGGGACAGTTAGAGGGGAGACAGAGAGAGGGCGGCTAGAGAGGGGGGACAGAGGGGGAACAGAGACGGGGCGAGAGAGAGGGGAAAAGAGAGAGGGCAGAAAGATAGAAGGGGGACAGAGAGCGCGGACAGAGAGAGGGGGAACAGAGAGTGGGAGGGACAGAGAGAGAGGTTGACCGACAGAGTGGAAGAAAGAGAGACAGGGTGAGACAGAGAAGAGGGGTGACAGAGAGAGGGGTAACAGAGAGAGGGGGGGCAAAGTGTGAGGGGGACAAGAGTGTGGTGTGCGAGAGAGAGGTAGAGAGAGAGGGGAGAGAGACGGGGGTAGAGAGAGGGGGAAGAGAGAGGGGGTCAGACAGAGGGGGACGGGGGAACAGAGGGAGGGGCGGTGCAGAGGGAGGGACAGAGAGAGGGGGAGAGAGAGAGATTGGTGACAAAGTCAGAGAGGACAGAGAGAGAGGACAGAGAGAAGGGGTGACAAAGAAAGGAGGTGACAAAGAGAGGGGGAGAGAGCGAGAGGGGGAGATAGAAGGGGACAGAGAATGGGGGTACAGAGTGTGGGTACAGATTGTGGGAAAGAGAATGGGGCGACAGAGAAAGGTGCCGAGCGGGGGGGGGGGGTGGGGTCTGAGAGTGGGGGACAGAGAGAGGTGGTTAGGAGAGGGTGGAACAGAGAGAGGGGGGACGGGAGCAGAGAGAGCGAGAGAGGGGATTGAAAGAGGGGGGAACAGAGTGAGAGGGGACAGAGAGAGTGGACAGAGAGCGGGGAGTCAGAGAGAGTAGGACAGAGAGAGAGGAGGACAAAGAGAGGGGGGACAGTGAGGGGGGGACAGGGAGAGAACCGCGACAGAGAGAGACAGGGGACAGAGTGACAGGGGGACAGAGAGACAGGGGGACAGAATGTTGGGGCACGGAGAGGGTGGGACGGAGAGGGTGGGACAGGGAGGGGGGACAGAGTGAGAATGGGGACAGAGAAAGGGGGTACATAGTGAGGAGGAAAGAGAGAAGGAGACAGACGGCGAGGGGACAGGGAGAGGGCGGCCAGAGAGAGGGGGCGAAAGAGAGAGGGGCAGAGAGAGCGGGACAGAGAGAAAGGGAGTACAGAGAGACGCGGGGCAGAGAGAGGGGGGACAGAGTGATGGGTCGGAGAAGAGGGGAGACAGAGGGGGAACAGAGAGAGGGGTTCAGGGGTCAGAGAGAGGGGGAGAGAGTGATGGGGGACCAGAGAGAGGGGCGACAGAGGGAGGGGGGATAGAGAGAGAGAGGGGACAGAGAGGAGGATCGGGATGGTGGGACAGACAGAGGGGGACAGAGAGAGGGTGTCGGTGGGACAGAGTGATGGGGACAGTGAGAGGGACGACAGAGGGAGGGGGACAGAGAGAGGGGTACAGAGAAAGGGGGGACAGATAGAGAGGGGGACAGAGGGGGTGGACAGAGAAGGGAGGACAGAGAGAGGAGGCACAGAGAGAGAGGGGGACAGAGGTGGGATAGAGAGAGGGGGCAGAGAGAGGGGGACAGAGAGAGAGGAGGGACAGAGAGAGGGAGGACAGAGAGAGGAGTACAGAGAGAGAGGGGGACAGAGACAGAGGGATAGAGAATGGGTGACAGAGAGAGAGGGGGGTGACAGATCGATGGGTGGTAAAAGGGAGGGGGACAGAGAGAGGGGTCAGAGGGAGGGTGACAGAGAGAGGGGGACAGAGAGAGTGGGACAGAGAGAGGGGAGACAGATAGAGGCGGAACAGCGAGAGAATGGGGACAGAGAAAGGGGGACAGAGAGAGGGGGAACAGAGAGAGGGAGGGACAGAGAGAGAGGTTGACCGACAGAGTGGAAGAAAGAGAGAGAGGGTGAGACAGAGAAGAGGGGGGACAGAGTGAGGGGTGACAGAGAGAGAGGGGGCAAAGTGTGAGGGGGACAAGAGTGTGGTGTGCGAGAGAGAGGTAGAGAGAGAGGGGAGAGAGACAGGGGTCAGACAGAGGGGGACGGGGGAACAGAGGGAGGGGCGGTGCAGAGGGAGGGACAGAGAGAGGGGGAGAGAGAGATTGGTGACAAAGTCAGAGAGGACAGAGAGAGATGACAGAGAGAAGGGGTGACAAAGAAAGGAGGTGACAAAGAGAGGGGGAGAGAGCGAGAGGGGGAGATAGAAGGGGACAGAGAATGGGGGTACAGAGTGTGGGTACAGATTGTGGGAAAGAGAATGGGGCGACAGAGAAAGGGGCCGAGCGGGGGGCTGAGAGTGGGGGACAGGGAGAGGTGGTTAGGAGAGGGTGGAACAGAGAGGGGGGGTACGGGGGCAGAGAGAGCGAGAGAGGGGATTGAAAGGGGGGGAACAGAGAGAGAGGGGACAGAGAGAGAGTGGACAGAGAGCGGGGAGTCAGAGAGAGTGGGACAGAGAGAGAGTAGGACAAAGAGATGGGGGACAGTGAGGGGGTCAGGGAGAGAACCGCGACAGAGAGAGACAGGGGACAGAGTGACAGGGGGACAGAGAGACAGGGGGACAGAGAGTTGGGGCACGGAGAGGGTGAGACGGAGAGGGTGGGACAGAGAGGGGGGACAGAGAGAGAATGGGGACAGAGAAAGGGGGTACATAGTGAGGAGGAAAGAGAGAAGGGGATAGACGGCGAGGGGACAGGGAGAGGGCGGCCAGAGAGAGGGGCGAAAGAGAGAGGGGCAGAGAGAGGGGGACAGAGAGAAAGTGAGTACAGAGAGACGCGGGGCAGAGAGAGAGGGGGCAGAGTGATCGGTCAGAGAAGAGGGGAGACAGAGGGCGAACAGAGAGAGGGGTTCAGGGGTAAGAGAGAGGGGGAGAGAGTGATGGGGGACCAGAGAGAGGGGCGACAGAGGAAGGGGGGATCAGAAAGAGAGAGGGGACAGAGAGGAGGATCGGGATGGGGGGACAGACAGAGAAGGGACAGAGAGAGGGTGTCGGTGGGACAGAGTGATGGGGACAGTGAGAGGACGACAGAGGGAGGGGGACAGAGAGAGGGGTACAGAGAAAGGGGGGACAGATAGAGAGGGGGACAGAGGGGGCGGACAGAGAGAGGGAGGACAGAGAGAGGAGGCACAGAGAGAGGGGGGACAGAGGTGGGACAGAGAGAGAGGGGCAGAAAGAGGGGGACAGAGAGAGAGGAGGGACAGAGAGAGGGAGGACAGAGAGAGGGGTACAGAGAGAGAGCGGGACAGAGAGAGAGGGATAGAGAATGGGTGACAGAGAGAGAGGGGGGTGACAGTGCGATGGGTGGTAAAAGGGAGAGGGACAGAGGGAGGGGACAGAGGGAGGGTGACAGAGAGAGGGGGACAGAGAGAGGGGGACAGAGAGAGAGGGGACAGATAGATGTGGAACAGCGAAAGAATGGGGACAGAGAAAGGCGGGACAGAGAGAGGGGGAACAGAGAGAGACGGGACAGAGAGACGGGTGCAGAGAGAGGGAGGACAAAGAAGAGGGGACAGAGAGAGGAGGACAGAGAGAGAGGGGGACAGAGAGCGCGGGGAGATAGAAGGGGTCAGAGAGTGGGGGGACAGAGAGAGAGAGGTGACAGAGCGATGGGTGGACAAAGGGAAGGGGACAGAGAGAGGGGGACAGAGAGAGAGGGGGACAGAGAGGGGGAGACAGAGAGAGGGGGAAAGAGAGAGTCGGTCAGAGAGAGAGGGGGACAGAGAGAGAAGGGACAGAATGACGGGTGCAGAGAGAGGGGGACAGAGAGTAGGGACAAAGAGAGGGGGCAGAGAAAGGGGGACAGAGAGCGTGGGGAGACAGAAGGGGTCAGAGAGTTAGCAGACAGAGAGAGGGTGTCAGCGAGAGGTGGACGGGGTGAAGAGAGGGAGGGGCGGTGCAGAGTGAGGGGCAGAAAGAGGGGGACAGAGAGATGGGGAGAGGGAGAGGGGGACAGAGAGAGGGGACAGAGAATTTGGGGAGAGAGAGATTGGGGACAGAGAGAAAACAGAGAGAGGGATGACAAAGAGAGTGAGTGACAAAAAGAGGGGGGCAGAGAGAGCGGGCAGATAGAAGGGGACAGAGAGTGTGGGGACAGACAGCTGGGGGAAAGAGAGTTCGGGAATATAGTGGGGGGACAGAGAGAGGCGGTCAGAGAGAAGGGGTCAGAGAGAGGCGGACAGAGAGAGAGGCGGACAGAGAATGGGTGACAGAGAGAGAGAGCGGTGACAGAGCGATGGGTAGTAAAAGGGAGGGGGTCAGAGAGAGGGGGACAGAGAGAGGGGGGACAGATAGAGGCGGAACAGCGAGAGAGGGGGGACAGAGAGTGCGAACAGAGAGACGGGTGCAGAGAGAGGGAGGAAAAAGAGAGGGGGCAGAGAGAGATGGACAGAGAGAGGGGGACAAAGAGAGGGGAGAGAGAGATGTAGACAGAGAGCGTGGGGAGACAGAAGGGGTCAGAGAGTGACGGGACAGAGAGAGGGGATCAGAGAGAGGGGGACTGGGGGAACAGAGGGAGGGGCGGTGCAGAGTGAGGGGCAGAAAGACGGGACGGAGAGGGAGAGATGAGACAGAGAGAGGGGGACAGAGAGAGGGGACAGAGAAATTGGGGACAGAGAGATTGGGGACAGAGAGAAAACAGAGAGAGGGGTGACAAAGAGAGGGAGTGACAAAGAGACGGGGACAGAGAGAGGCGGCAGATAGAAGGGGACAGAGAGTGTGGGGACAGAGAGCTGGGGGAAAGAGAGTTCGGGAATATAGTGGGGGGACAGAGAGAGGCGGTCAGAGAGAAGGGGTCAGAGAGAGGCGAACAGAGAGAGAGGGGGACAGAGAATGGGTGACAGAGAGAGAGAGGGGTGACAGAGCGATGGGTGGTAAAAGGGAGGGGGTTAGAGAGAGGTGGTCAGAGAGAGGGGGACAGAGAGAGGGGGGACAGAGAGGGGAGGGAACAGAGAGAGGGGGACAGAGAAAGTGGTCAGAGAGTGGGGGGACAGAGAGAGATTGGGTGACAGAGCGATGGGTGGACAAAGGGAAGGGGGCAGAGAGAGGGGGAAAGAGAGAGAGGGGACAGAGAGGGGGAGACAGAGAGAGGGGGACAGAGAGAGTGGGTCAGAGAGAGAGGGGGACAGAGAGGGGGGGACAGACAGAGAGGGGAGACAGAGAGGGGGGGACAGAGAAAGGGGGACAGAGAGGGGGAACAGAGAGAGACGAGACAGAGAGACGGGTGCAGAGAGAGGGAGGACAAAGACAGGGGACAGAGAGAGGGGGACAGAGAGAGAGGGACAGAGAGCGTGGGGAGACAGAAAGGATCAGAGAGTGAGGGGACAGAGAGAGTGGGTCAGAGAGAGGGGGACTGGGGCAACTGAGGGAGGGGCGGTGCAGAGTGAGGGGCAGAAAGAGGGGATGGAGAGATGGGGACAGGGAGAGATGAGACACAGAGAGGGGGGACAGAGAGGGGGACAGAGAGAGGGGACAGAGAAATTGGGGACAGAGAGATTGGGGACAGAGAGAAAACAGAGAGAGGGGTGACAAAGAGAGGGGGACAGAGAGAGGGGGCAGATAGAAGGGGACAGAGAGTGTGGGGACAGAGAGCTGGGGAAAGAGAGTTCGGGAATATAGTGGGGGAAACAGTGGGGGGACAGAGAGAGGCGGTCAGAGAGAAGTGGTCAGAGAGAGGGGGCAGGGTGAACAGAGGGAGGGGCGTTGCAGAGGGAGGGACAGAGAGAGGGGGACAGAGAGATGGGGACAGCGAGAGGGGAGACAAAGAGAGGGGGACAGAGAGATTGGGGACAGAGAGATGGGGACAGAGACAGAGAGAGAGGACAGAAAGAGGGGGTGACAAAGAAAGGAGGTGTCAAAGAGAGGGGGAGATAGAAGGGGACAGAGAGTGGGGGTACAGAGTGTGGCGACAGATTGGAGGAACAGAGAATGGTGAGACAGAGAAAGGGGGGACAGAGAAAGGGGCCGAGCAGAGGGGGGACTGCGAGTGGGGAACAGAGAGAGGGGTTTCAGGGAGGGGCGATAGAGAGAGGGGGGATGGGGGCACAGAGAGAGCGAGAGAGTGGATAGAGAGAGGTGGACAGAGAGAGATGGGACAGAGAGAGAGTGGACAGAGAGCGGGGAGTCAGAGAGAGGGGTACAGAGAGAGGGGTACAGAGAGAGACAGGGGACAGAGAGACAGGAGGACAGAGAGGCACGGGCACAGAGAGATGCGGCATGGAGAGGGTGGGCCAGAGAGGGGGGCAGAGAGAGACTGTGGACAGACAGAGGGGGTACATAGTGAGGAGGAAAGAGAGATGGGGACAGAGAGCGAGGGCACAGGGAGAGGGGGGCCAGAGAGAGGTGGAGAGAGAGAGAGGACAGAGAGGGGCTGAGAAGGGGACAGAGAGGGGGGCAGAGAAAGTGGGATAGAAAGCGGGGGTACAGACAGAGGAGGAGAGAGAGATAACGATAGAGAGAGGGAGTACAGAGAGACGTGGGGTGACAGAGAGAGAGGGGGGCAGAGAGTGAGGGGGACAAGAGTGTGGGGTGAGAGAGCGAGGGAGTGAGAGGGGGAGAGAGACAGGGGGTAGAGAGAGGGCGAAGAGAGAGAGTGACAGAGAGTGGCGACAAAGAGAGAGGGGGCAGAGAGGGGGAGAGAGGGGGTAACAGAGAGGGGGAGAGTGAGGGGAGCAGGGAGTGTGGGAAAGAGAGAGGGGGACATAGAGAGGCGGTGAGAGAGGGGGACAGAGAGAGGGATTTCAGAGAAGGGGGATAGACAGAGTGGGGGACAGAGAGAGAGCCGGGACAGAGAGAGAGCGGGGAGAGAGAGAGGGGGATAGAGAGAGGGGACGGGGCAGAGAGAACGAGAGAAGGTATACAGTGTGGTGGGAGACAGAGAGAGAGAGGGGACAGAGAATAGAGAGAGGGGACAGAGTTGGGGGACAGAGAGAGTGGGACAAAGAGACGGGGACAGAGAGATCGGGCAGATATAGGGGAGACATAGCGAAAGAGACAGAGAGAGTAGGACAGAGAGTGGGTGCAGAGAGAGGGGGCAGAGAGGGGATGCAGAGAGAGGGGGGACAAAGAGAGGGGGGACAAAGAGAGAGGGCAGAGAGGGGGTGGACAGAGAGGTGGGGAGAGAGTGGGGGGCAGAGAGTGGGGGAACAGAGAGAGGGGATGAAGAGGGGGAGACAAAGTGAGGGGGACAGTGAGAGGGGAGACAGAGTGAGGGCGGACAGAGAGAGGGCGGACAGAGATATAGGGGAATAGAGAGAGTGGGACAGAGAGAGGGGTATCAGAGGGGGAACACAAAGGGCGACATAGAGGGGGAGAGAGTGGGGACAAGAGAGAGGGGAGACAGATAGAAGGGGGTCAGAGGGGACGGACAGAGAGTGGGGGAACAGAGAGAGGGAGTGACAGAGAGAGGGTGATAGACAGCGGGGAGAAAGAGAAAGAGGGTGAGACAGAGAAGGGGTGAAGAGAGATGTGTGACAGAGAGAGGGGGGCAGAGTGTGAGGGGGACAAGAGTGTGGTGTGTGAGAGAGAGGGAGAGAGAGAGGGGGATAGAGAAAGGGGGTAGAGAGAGGGGGAAGAGAGAGGGGGACAGAGAGTGCTGACTCAGAGAGAGGGTGGCCGAGAAGAGGGAGATAGAGAGGGGGGCAGAGAGGGTGGCCGAGAGGTGGGAGAGAGAGGGTGGCAGAGAGGGTGGCCGAGAGGGGGGAGAGAGAGGGGTGCAGAGAGGGGGGCAGAGAGTGTAGGGAAGAAAGGGGGGGTCAAAGAGAGGGGACAGAGAGGGGGGGAAAGAAGTAGGGGAGAGAGGGGGGGACAGAGAGATGGGGACAGAGAGACGGGGACAGATAGGGGGAGACAGAGAGAAGGGGACAGAGAGGGGGCAGAGAGGAAGAGGACAGAGAGGTGCGAGAGAGAGAGGGGGTACAGAGAGTAGGGGTGTAAGAGGGTGAACAGAAAAGGCGACAGAGAGGGGGAGAGTTAACGGGGATAGAAAGAGGGGAGACAGAGAGAAGGGGAGACAGAGAGAAGGGGGACAGAGGGCACGGACAGCGAGTGGGGGAACAGAGAGAGTGGTTGACAGACAGAGGGGGAGAGAGAGAAAGGGTGGGACAGAGAGGGGGGAGACAGAGAAGGGTGTGACAGAGAGAGAGTGGGCAGAGTGTGGTGGGGACAACAGTGTGGTGTGAGAGAGACGGAGAGAGAGGGGGGAAGAGAAACAGGGGGTAGAGAAAGGGGGAAGAGAGAGGGTACAGAGAGAGGCGACACAGAGAGGGGGCAGAGAGGGGTTAGAGAGAGGGGGACAGAGAGGAGGAGAGAGGTGGGGCAGAGAGGTGGCCTGAGATTGTGGGAAAGAGAGAGGGGGACAGAAAGAGTGGGAGAGAGAGGGGGAACAGAGAGAAGGGGACAGAGAGAGGGATGACTGAGAGTGGGGGGCAGAGAGAGGGGGACAGAGAGGGGGGACAAAAAGAGAGTAGAACAGCGGGGGGCAGAGAGAGGGGTGCAGAGAGGGAGGAGTTGCAGAGAGAGGGGGCAGAGAATGGATGCAGAGAGAGAGGAGGGACAGAGAGAGAGGGCTGGCAGAGAGGAGGGACAGAACGGGGCACAGAGAGACCAGGACAAAGAGACAGGGACAGAGAGAGAGGAGACAGAGAGAAGGGGTCAGAGAGAGGGGGACAGAGAGTAGGGGCAGAGAGAGGGAGGCAGAGAAAGGGGGAGACAAAGAGAGGGGGACAATGAGAGGGGAAAGAGAGCGGGGGACAGAGAAGGTGGACAGAGAGCGTGGGGAGTTAGAAGTGGTCAGAGAGTTGGAGGACAGAGTATGGGTGGACAGAGTGGGGGGACAGGGAGAGGGGAGACAGAGAGAGGGGGTCATTGAGGGGGGAGAGAGAGATGGGGAGAGAGAGATTTGGGACAGAGAGATTGGGGACAGAGAGAGAGGACAGAGAGAGGGGCTGATAAAGAGATGGGGACAGAGGGAGTTGGGAAATAGAAGGGGACAGAGAGTGGGGGGACAGAAAGTGGAGGACATAGTGGGGGAACAGAGAGAGTGGGTCAGAGAGAGGGATGACCGGGCGTAACAGAGGGAGGGGCGGTGCAGAGTAAGAGAACGTGAAGAGAGAGAGGGGATGGAGTGAGGGGAGTGAGAGAGAGTGGGGACTGAGAGAGAGGCGATAGAGAGGGGGCGAGAGAGAGAGTGGAAAGAGAAAGAGAGGAGAGAGAGAGAGGCGAGATGGAGGGAAGAGAGATGGAGAGATGGGAGATGGAGAGAGGGGAGTTTCAGAGGGGAGAGAGAGAGGTGGGAAGAGAGGGGAGAGAGAGAAGGTAGAGAAACGGGGTTAGAGTGAGGGGGGAGACAGACAGTGCAGGGTAGAGAGAGGGGGAAGAGAGGGGGAGAGAGAGGGGGACAGAAAGAGGGTGGAAAGAGAGTGGGGGGACAGAGAGAGGGGGACAGAAAGACGGGGACTGAGAGAGGGGGAACAGCGAGAGGGGGACAGAAAGAGAAGGGGGAACAGAGAGAGTGGGACTGAGGGAGCGGGGCAAAGAGAGAGGGGGCAGTGATTGGGGGACAGAGATAGGGGTAGAAAGATAGGGGACAAAGAGAGGGGGATAGGGAGAGGGGTGGGAGAACGGTGAGCGAGAGATGGGGAGAGAGAGATGGGGAGAGAGAGAGGGAAAGAGAGAGGGGGAGAGAGAGAGGGGGAGACAGTGGGGGAGATAGTGGGGGGAAAGAGTAGGGGAGAGAGTGAGGGGGAGAGAGTTAGGGAAGAGAGTGGGGAAGAGAGTGAAGGGGAGATAATGGGGGCAGAGTGGGGTGAGAGTGGGTGGGAAATTGGTGGGGAGAGAGAGTGGGGAGAGGGGGTGGGGAAATTGGGGGGAAGGTGGGGGACAATGTGGGGAGAGAGGGGGAGAGAGACTGTGGTAAGAGCGCGGGGTATGAGTGCAGAGTAAGAGAGCGGGGAGAAAGAGGGGATGGAGTGAGGGGAGGGAGAGTTAGGCGATAGTGAGGGGCGAGAGAGCGAGTGGAAAGAGAGAGAGAAGAGAGAGCGGTGAGATACAGGGAGGCGAGATGGAGAGATGGGAGATGGAGAGAGGGGGGTTTGGGAGGGGAGAGAGAGATGGGAAGAGAGGTGAGAGAGTGGAGAGAGAAACGGGGTTAGAGTGAGGGGGAGACAGACAGTGCAGGGTAGAGAGAGGGGGCAGAGAGAGGGGGAGAAAGGGGGACTGAGAGGGGGGACAGAGAGTGGGGGGGCAGAGAGAGAGGGACAGAGAGAGTGGGCAGAGAGAGATGGACAGAGGGTGGAACAGAGTGAGTGGGACAGAGGGAGGGGGACAGAGATTGGGGTGTCAGAGAGTGGTGGGACAGAGAGGGTGGACAGAGAGGGTGGACAGAGAGGGGAACAAAGAGGGGGGACAGAGAGAATGGGAGAGGGGGCAAAGAGTGGGGGGACAGAGACAGGGGGACAGAGAGAGCGGGACAGAGAGAGATGGACAGAGAGAGGGGTAACAGAGAGAGGAGATGAAAAAGAGAGGGGACAGGGGAACAGAGGGGGGGGCACAGAGAGGGGGGCAGAGGGTGGGGGAACACAGGGTGGGGAGACAGATTCTTGGGGTCAGAGAGTGGGGGGACAGAGAGTGGGGAGAGAGAGAGTTTGGGACAGAGAGAGAGGGGGAGAGAGAGTGGGGGAGAGAGAGAGAATGGGAGGACAGAGATAGGGGGCAGAGATAGGGAACAAAGAGAGGGGGACAGGGAGAAGGGGACAGAGAGAGTCGGATAGAGAGAGGGGAAGGAGAGAGGTGAGGGAGAGATGGGGGAGAGAGAGATAGGGAGTGAGAGAGGGGGAGAGAGAGAAGGGGAGAGAGTGGGGGGAGAAATGTGATATTGGTCAGAGTTGGGGGGAGCGTGGGTGGGGAGATTGGGTGGGGAAAGTGGGGGGAGAGTGGGGGGAGAATGTGAGTTGGGTTGGAGGGAGACTGTGGTAAGGGAGCGGGAAGAGAGAGAGGATGGAGTGAGGGGAGCGAGAGAGAGGGGAGGGAGAGAGAAGCGATAGAGAGGGGGCGAGAGAGCGAGTGGAAAGAGAGAGAGGAGAGAGAGGCGAGATGGAGGGAGGAGAGATGGAGAGATGGGAGATAGAGAGAGGGGAGTTTGGGAGGGGAGAGAGAGAGGTGGAAAGAGAGGGGAGGGAGAGGATAGAGAAAAGCGGTTAGAGTGAAAGGGGAGACAGACAGTGCAGGGTAGAGAGAGGTTGGACAGAGAGAAGGGGAGGGATGGGGACAGAAAGAGGGGGGACAGAGAGTGGGGGACACAGAGAGGGGGACAGAGATAGAGGGGAATAGAGAGAGGGGGACAGAGATATGGGTGTCAGAGGGGGAACAGAAAGGGCGACAGAGAGGGGGAGAGAGAATGGGGAAAAGAGAGAGGGGAGACAGAGAGAAGGGGGTCAGAGAGAGAGTGGGCAGAGTGTGATGGGGACAAGAGTGTGATGTGAGATAGAGGAAGAGAGAGAGGGGGAGAGAGACAGGGCGTAGAGAGAGGGGGAAGAGAGAGGGGTACAGAGAGAGTCGACACAGAGAGGGGGCAGAGGGGGGGAGAGAGAGGGGGAGAGAGAGGAGCGAGGGGGGTGCAGGGAGGGGGCAGAGAGTGTGGGAAAGAGAGAGGGGGACAGAAAGAGTGGGAGAGAGAGGGGTGTCAGAGAGAGGGGGACAGAGAGAGGGGTGACAGAGAGTGGGAGGCAGCGAGAGGGGGACAGACCGAGGGGGGACAGAGAGAGTGGAGGACAGCAGGGGGCAGAGATAGGATTACAGAGAGAGGGGTTGCAGAGAGAAGGGCAGAGAGTGGGGGCAGTGAGAGAGGGGGGGACAGAGACAGAGGGCGGGCTGAGAGGAGGGAAAGAGGGGGGGACAGAGAGAGCAGGACAGAGAGACGGGGACAGAGAGAGTGGGACAGAGAGTGGGAGGCAGAGAAAGGGGGGGGACAAAAAGAGGGGAACAATGAGAGGCTCAGAGAGCGGGGTGCAGAGAGCGTGGGGAGATAGTAGTGGTCAGAGAGTCGGGGGACAGAGTGTGGGAGGACAGAGCGGGGGGACAGGGAGAGGGGAGACAGAAAGAGGGGGGTCAGAGAGGGGGGAGAGAGATGGGGAGAGAGAGATTAAGGACAGAGAGCTTGGGGACAGAGAGAGAGGACAGAGAGAGGGGCGGATAAAGAGAGGGGGTGACAAAAAGATGGGGACAGAGGGAGTGGGGATATAGAAGGGGACAGAGAGTGGGGGAACAGAGAGTGGGGGACATAGTGGGGGAACGGACAAAGTGGGTCAGAGAGAGGGGTGACCGGGCGTAACAGAGGGAGGGGCGGTGCAGAGGGTGGGACAGAGAGAGGGGGGACAGAGTGGGGTGGCAGAGAGAGTGGGACAGGGAGAGGGGAGACAGAGAGACGGGGACAGAGCGAGAGGAGAAAGATTTGGGGGGGAGAGATTGGGGACATAGAGAGAGGATGGAGAGGGGGGTGATAAAGAGAGGAGGTGACAAAGAGATGGGGACAGAGAGAGGGGGGAGATAGAAGGGGACAGAGAGTGGGGGACATAGTGGGAGAACAGAGAGATTAAGTCAGTGAGAGTGGTGAACGGGGGAACAGAGGGAGGGGCGGTACAGAGGATGGGACGGGGGGTGTTGACAAAGAGAGTGGGTGACAAAGAGAGGGGGACAGAGAGGCAGAGATAGAAGGGGACAGAGAGTGTGGGTACAGAGTGTGAGGACAGAGTGGGGGACAAAGAATGGGGGACAGTGAAAGGTGGACAGAGAAAGGGGGGACAAAATTTGGGGACAGAGGGAGGGGCAGAGCAGAGGGGGACAAAGAGTGGGACAGAGAGAGGGGGTTCAGAGAGGGCGAACAGTGAGAGGGGACGGGAGAGGGAGAGCGAGAAAGGGGATAGAGAGAGGCGGAGACAGAGGGAGTGGGCAGAGAGAGAGAGGGGACAGCGATAGAGAGACAGGGGGACAGAGGGACGGGGACGGAGTGGGTGGGACGGAGAGGGTGGGACAGAGAAGGGAGGACAGAGAGAGGGGGGCAGAGGGGGTAACAGTGAGAGAGACTGGGAACAGAGAGGGGGGGAACAGAGAGAGGGGGCAGAGAGAGAGAGAGAGAGGGGACAGAGATAGAGATACAGGGGGACAGAGAGACGGGGACGGAGAGGGTGGGACGGAGAGGGTGGGACAGAGAAGCGAGGACAGAGAGAGAGGGCAGAAGGGGCAGAGAGGGGTAACAGAGAGAGAGACTGGGGACAGAGAGAGGGGGACAGAGAGAGAAGGGCGACAGAGAGAGACAGGGGGACAGAAAGACAGGGGGACAGAGAGATGGGGACGGAGAGAGTGGGACGGAGAGGGTGGGACCCAGAAGGGGGGACAGAGAGAGGGGGGCAGATGGAGGCAGAGAGGGGTAACAGAGAGAGAGACTGGGGACAGAGTTAGGGGACCAAAGAGATGTGTGGACGGAGAGAGGCGGTCAGACAGAGGTATTACATAATGAGGGGGAAGAGAAATGGGGACAGAAAGCGAGGGGACAGAAAGCGAGTGGACAGGGAGAGGGGGCAGAGAGTGGGGCGGAGAAATACACAGAGAAAGGGGGGAAGAGGTGCAGACAGAGAGCGGAGGGCAGAGAGAGGAGGGACAGAGAGGGGGGGCAGAGAGAGGGTGTGCAGAAGGGGAGACAGAGAGAGGGGGTCGTGAGGGTGTCAGAGAGAAGGGGCAGAGTTGTGGGGACAGAGAGAGGGGCGACAGAGGGGGAGACAGAGAGAGGAGGGTAAAGAGGGTGTGGACAGAGAGGTGGGGGAGTGAGAGGGGGACAGAGAGGGGGGAACAGAGAGAGGGTGTGTAGTGGGGGAACAGAGAGAGCGTGTGTAGAGGGGGAGACAGAAAGAGGGTGACAGAGAGAGGGGAGAAAGAGGGAGGTCGGACAGACAGAAGGGGACAGTGAGAGAGGTTGACAGAGAGAGGGGGACAGAGTGAAGGTTTCAGAAGGGGACAGAGAGGGAGGCAGAAAGGGGGAGAGAGAGGGGGAAAAGGGAGAGGGGAAACACAGAGAAGGGGCGCGGAAGAGAGAGGAGGACAGAGAGAGGGTGGGACAGCAAGAGAGGGGATAGAGAGGGTGGGTCAGAGAGACAGGGAGGACAGAGAGAGAGGGGGACAGAGAGTGAGGTGGACAAGAGTGTGGTGTGTGTGTGAGAGAGAGAGTGGGAGAGAGAGGGTGAGCGAGATAGGGGGCAGAGAGAGGGGGAAGAGAGAGAGGGGGACAGAGAGTGGCGACACAGAGAGAGGGGGCAGAGAGGGGGGAGAGAGAGTCGGGGACAAATAGGGGGAGGGAGATGGGAGCATAGAGGGGGCAGAGAGTGGGGGGACAGAGAGAGGGGGACAGAGAGGAGGGGTAAGAGAGGGGGAACAGCGAGAGGGGGAGGGAGGGGGACAGAGAGAGGGGGTACAGAGAGTGTGGGAACAGAGAGAGGGGGGACAGTGTGTGGGGACAGAGAGGGGGACAGAGAGAGGTGGACAGAGAGAGGGGGGGCAGAGAGTTGGGGGGACAGAGAATGGAGGTCAGAGCGTGGGGGACTGAGTCGGTGGGACAGAGAGAGAGGGGGCCAGAGATTGGGCGACAGAGAATCGGGGGTCAGAGAGGGTGGACAGAGAGGGGGACAGAGAGGGAGACAAAGAGGGGGTCAATGAGGGTGTACAGAGAGTGGGGGCACTGAGAGAGGTGATAGAGAGAGGGAGAGGAAGAGGGCGTGTGAGAGGGGGTAAACAGAGGGGGACAGAGAAGGGTAGGGAGATGTGGACAGAAGGGTTGCAGAGAGAGCGGTGCCAGAGAGGGGGGGCGCAGAGAATGGGGGTACAGCGATAGGGGGACAAAGAGGGGGACAGTGGGAACGGGACAGAGAGAGTGGGATAGAGAGAGGGGTGAGAGAGGGGTGAGAGAGATGAGGAGAGGGAGTAAGGGGAAGAGATGGGGGAAAGAGGGGGGAAGAGGGGGGGAGAGAGTAGGGGAGAGAGTGAGGTCGAGAGAGTGAGGGGGAGATAATGGGGGCAGAGTAGGGGGGAGAGTGGGAGAGATTGGTGGGGAGAGTGGGTGGGGAAATTGGGGGGAGAGTGGTGGAGAATGTGCGGAGAGAGGGGGCGAGAGACTGTGGGAAGAGAGCGGGGTAGAGAGCAGAGTAAGAGAGTGGGAAGAGAGGGGATGGAGTGACGGGAGGGAGAGAGAGTGGGGACTGAGAAAGAGGCGATAGAGCGGGGGCGAGATAGAGAGTGGAAAGAGAAAGAGAGGAGAGAGACGCGAGATGGAGGGAAAAGAGATGGAGAGATGGGAGATGTTGAGAGAGGCGTTTGGGAGGGGAGAGAGAGAGGTGGGAAGAGAGGGGGGAGAGAGGGTAGAGAAACGGGGTTAGAGTGAGGGGGAGACAGACAGTGCAGGATAGAGAGAGGGGGAAGAGAGAGGGGGAGAGAGGGGGAGAGAAAGAGAGCCGTCAGAGAGTGGGGGCAGACAGAGAGGGACAGAAAGACGGGGATTGAGAGAGGGGGGACAGGGAGAGGGGGACAGAGAGAGGGGGGAACAGAGAGAGTGGGACAGAGGGAGCGGGGCAAAGTGAGAGGGGGCAGAGATTGGGGTGACAGAGAGTGGGGGACAGAGAGTGGGGGGACAGAGAGAGGGGGATAGAGACTAGGGACAGAGAATGGGGGGACAGAGAGGGTAACAAAGAGGGGGACAGAGTGTGGGGGGCAGAGAGAGGGGGACAGAGAGTGGGGAGACAGAGAGAGGGGGACAGATAGAGTGGCAGGGAGAGAGGGACAGGGGGGAACAGAGTGAGTGGGACAGAGGGAGGGGGCCAGAGATTTTGGTGTCAGAGAGGGGGGACAGGGAGAGGGGCGAGAGAAAGGGGGGAAAGAGAGGGGGACGCAGAGAGGGGGACAGAGAGTGGGGGACAGAGAGTGGATGAATGAGAGTGGGGGGACAGAGAGTGAGGGAACAGAGAGAGGGGGACAGAGGGGGGTAAACAGAGAGAGTGGGACAGAGGGAGAGGGACAGAGAGAGGGGGGACAGAGAGTGGGGGGGACAAGCCGGGCGGGACAGAGAGACGGTGGGACAGAGAGAGGGGGACAGAGAGAGGGGGACAGAGAGAGGGGGCAGGGAGAGGGGGAGAGAGAGAGGGGGCAGGGAGGGGGGACAGGGGGAACAGAGTGAGTGGGTCAGAGGGAGGGGGCAGAGATTGGGGTGTCAGAGAGTGGGGGGACAGAGAGTGCGGTACAGAGAATGGGGGACAGAGAGGGTGGGCAGAGAGGGTGGACAGAGAGGAGAACAAAGAGGTGGGACAGAGAGAATGGGAGAGGGGGACAAAGAGAAGGTGGACAGATAGTGGAGGGACAGAGAGAGAGGGACAGAGAGAGAAGGACAGAGAGAGGGGGAACAGAGAGAGGGGGGCAGTGGAACAGAGGTAGGGGACACAGAGAGGGGGGACAGAGGGTGGAGGAACTGAGGGTGGGGAGACAGAGTGTGGGGGTCAGAGAGTGGGGGGACAGAGAGTGGGGACAGAGTGAGGGTGGGACAGAGAGAGAGGGGGAGAGAGAGTGGGGGCAGAGAATGGGAGGACAGAGATAGGGGACAGAGATAGCGGACAAAGAGAGGGGGTCAGGGAGAAGGGGACAGAGAGAGTGGGATAGAGAGAGGGGTGGGAGACGGGTGAGGGAGAGAGGGGGAGAGAGAGATAGGGAGTGAGAGAGGGGTAGAGAGAGAGGGGGAGAGGAGATATTGGGGCAGAGTGTGGGGGAGAGTGGATAGGGAGATTGTGTGGGGAAAGTGGGGGGAGAGTGGGGGGAGAATGTGAGGATCGTGGGGAGGGAGACTGTGGTAAGGGAGCGGGAAGAGAGAGGGGGGATGCAGTGAGGGGAGGGAGAGAGAGGGGAGGCGATAGAGAGGGGGCGAGAGAGCGAGTGGAAAGAGAGAGAGGAGAGAGAGGCGAGATGGAGGGAGGAGAGATGGAGAGATGGGAGGTAGAGAGAGGGGAGTTTGGGAGGGGAGAGAGAGAGGTGCGAAGCGAGGGTATAGAGAGGGTAGAGAAACGGGGTTAGAGTGAGGGGGGAGACAGATAGTGCAGGGTAGAGAGAGGGGGGACAGAGAGAAGGGGAGAGATGGGGACAGAAAGAGGGGGGACAGAGAATGGGGGGAACAGAGTGAGAGGGACTGAGACGGGGGTCAGAGAGAGGGAAAGAGAGTGGGGGGACAGAGAGTGGGGGGACAGAGTGTGAGGGACAGAGATACAGGGCAGAGAGAGGGGAAGAGAGAGAATGGGACAGAGGGAGGGGGACAGAGATAGTGGGGGACAGTGAGTGGGGGGACAGAGAGAGTGTGGGACAGAGAGAGGGGAACAGAGAGTGGGGACCGAGAATGGAGGCAAAATAAAAGTGTTCAGAGAGTGCGGCGCAGAGAGTGGGTGTACAGAAATAGGGGTACAGAGATAGGGGGACAGGGTGAGGGGGACAGAGAGAGTGGGATAGAGACAGGGTTGGGAGAGGGTTGAGGGAGATGGGGAGAGGGAGAGAGGAGGAGAGAGAGATGGGAAGAGAGAGAGGGGGAAAGAGAGAGGGGGAGAGAGGGGGGAGGGGGAAAGAGTAGGGGAGAGCTTGGGGGAGAGATTGAGGGGGAGAAAGTGGGAGGGAGAGAGTGATGGGGAGATATTGGGGGCAGAGTGGAGGGGAGAGTGGGGTAGAATTGGTGGGGAGAGTGAGGGAGAGTGGGGAGAGAATGGGGAGGGGGGAGAGAGACTGTGGTAACAGGGCGGGGTAAGAGAGCAGAGTAAGAGAGCAGGGAGACAGAGAGGGAATGCAGTGAGGGGAACGAGAGAGAGGGGAGGGAGAGACAAGCGATAGAGAGAGGGTGAGAGAGAGAGAGTGGAAAGAGAGTGAGAGGAGAGAGACTCTAGATGGAGGAAGGAGAGATGGAGAGATGGGAGATGGAGAGAGAGGAGTTTGGGAGGGGAGAGAGAGGTGGGAAGAGAGGGGAGAGAGAGAGGGTAGAGAAACGGGGTTAGTGTGAGAGGGGAGACAGACACTGCGGGGTAGAGAGAGGGGGCAGTGAGAGGAGGGAAAGTGAGTGGGGAGAGAGAGTTTGGGAAGAGACAGTTTGTGGAGGGACAGTGGAGAGAGAGGTTGGGGAGGGGGCAGAATGGGAGAGAGAGGAGGAGAGAGAAAGGGTGTGAGAGAGAGTCTTACAGACGGTGTAAGATATTGTGTGGGAGAAGATGTGAGAGAGGGGGTGAAAGGGGGAGAGTGGAGGGGAGAGAGGCGGTTGGGGAGAGTGGGGAGAAAGGGGAGAGAAAGGGGGAGAGAAAGGGAGAGAAAGGAGGGAGGGAGAGAGGGAGAGAGAGGGGAGCGAGAGAGTGAGGGGAGTGCGAAAGAGGGAGGGGGAGAGAAGGAGGGGATAGAGAGAGGGCGTGTGAGAGGGTGGAGAGAGAGGTGGAGAGAGAGTGGAGAGAGGGGAAGAAAGAGGGGGAGAGAGAGGAGAGCGAGAGGTGTGTGGATAGAGATGATTGAAGAGAGAGAGGGGTGAGAGAGAGGCGAGAGAGAGGAGAGAGAGAGGGGGCATAGAGAGGGGGCAGGTAGAGGGGGCAGAGTGAGGGGGCAGAGAGAGGGGGAGAGAGATGGGGAGAGAGATGGGGAGAGAGATGGAGAGAGAACGATGAGAGAGAGTTTGGGGAGAGATGGGGAGAGAGAAAATGGGAGAGAGAGTTTGGGGATAGAGGGGGAGAGAGAGAGGTGGGTGGATAGAGATGATTGAAGAGAGAGAGGGGGTAGAGAGAGAGAGGCGAGAAAGAGGGCAGAGAGAGGGGGAGAGAGAGGGGGCAAGAGAGGCAAGAGAGAGGGGGAGAGACGGGGAGGTGGGGAGAGAAAGGGGATAGAGAGTTTGGGGAGAGAGAGTTTGGGGAGAGTGAGGGTCAAGAGCGTTTGGCATGAGGGGGAGAGAGGGGAGAGAAAGGGGGAGACAGAGGGTGTGAGAGAGAGGGTGTAAGCGAGAGTGTGTGCGAGAGAGAAGGTGAGTGAGAGAGAGTGAGATAGAGGCGGCGGGAGAGATGGGGTGAGAGTGGGAGAGAGGTGGAGAGAGGGGGGAGAGAGAAGGTGTGAGAGAGAGGGTGTGTGAGAGAGAGGGTGTGAGAGAGGGTGTGAGAGAGGGAGTGTGAGAGAGGGGGTGAGAGAGGGGGAGGGGGAGAGCGCGAGGTGGTAGAGTAAGCGGAGAGAGCTAGCGAAGAGAGAGAGATGGGGACAGAGAGGAGTAGACAGAGGGGTTAGGGTTAGGGTTAGGGTTAGAGGGGGTGAGCGATGGAGGAGGGAGAGGGGAGAGAGAGTGGGGCGACAGAGAGGGGGAGACGGGGGGACAGAGGAGGCGAGAGAGAGGGGGCGAGAGAGAAGGGGGCGAGAGAGGGGGTCGAGAGAGGAGGGCAAGAGAGAGGGGAGGGAGAGGGGGAGAGAGAAGGGAGAGAGAGGGGGCGAAAGTGGGGAGAGAGAGGGGTGAGAGAGATAGGTGAGAGAGAGGGGGTAAGACGGGGAAGAGAGAGAAGGGGAGAGAGAGCTGGAGAGAGACGAGGAGAGAGGGGGAGAGAAAGGGGGAGAGAGAGGTTGGCTTGAGGGGGAGAGAGGGGGAGAGAGAAGGTGTGAGAGAGGGTGTGAGAGAGAGTGTGTTTGAGAGAGGGTGAGAGAGGGGTGAGAGAGAGGGGTTGAGAGAGGTGGTGAGAGAGGGGATGAGAGAGATGGGGTGAGGGGGAGAGAGACATGGAGAGAGAACGGGGAGAGAGAGGGTGGGAGAGAGAGGCTGTGAGAGAGGGTGTGAGAGAGAGGTTGTGAGAGAGAGGTTGTGAGAGAGCGGTTTGAGAGAGTTGGGGATAGAGAAGGTATGAGAGAGGGGGTGAGAGACAGGGTGTGAGAGCGGGTGTGAGAGAGAGGGGTTAGAGAAAGTTGGTGAGATGGGGGTGAGGTAGGTGAAGAGTGGGTGTGGGGAGAGAGGGCTCAGAGAAAGGGAGGAGAGAAAGCAGGAGGGAGATGGGACAGAGAGTGTGGAGAGCGAGGGGTACAGTGAGAGGGAGAGAGTGGGGTGAGAGAGGTTGGGGAGAGAGGGGGAGGTTGGCAGAGAAGGGGAGACAGAGAGAGGAGAGAGAGATGTGTGTGAGAGTGGGGAAGAGAGTGGGGAAAGACAGTGGGGGAGAGAGAGGAGAGAGTGAGAGGGAGAGAGAGGGAGGGAGTGAGAGAGGGAGAGAAAGGGGAGAGATTTAGGTGACAGTGTGGGGGAGAGAGTTACTGAAGAGAGAGGGGGAGAGAGATTGATGGGTAGAGAGAAGTGGTGAGCGGGGTAGAGAGAGGGGTAGAGAAGGAGGTGAGAGAGGGTGTAGAGGAGGGGGAGAGGGAGGGGTGAGAAGTGGAGGGAGAGAGAGGGCGAGAGAGAGGGGAGAGTGTGGGGAGAGAGGGGGAGAGAGGGGGACAGAGGGAGGGGGGTAGAGAGTGGAGGGAGAGAGAGGGGGAGAGAGAAAGAGTGGGAGAGAGGAGGAGAGAGAGGGGGAGAGAGGGGTGAAGAGAGTGGGGGGAGAAAGTGGGTGGAGAGAGTGGGGGAGAGGTTGGGGAGGGAGAAGGTTAGGGAGAGAGTGGGAGAGGGGGAGAGAGTTAGGTGACAGAGTGGTGAAGAGAGTGAAGAGAGAGGGGAGAGTCTGTGAGGGGTGGAGAGAGGGGATAGAGAGAGAGGTATAGAGAGAGTGGGTGAGAGAGAGAGAGACGGTATAGAGGGGGAGAAACGAGTGGCGAGAGATGGGGAAAGAGGAGGGGAGAGAAAAAGAGGGGAGAGTGCGAGTGTGGGGTGAGAGGAGGGGTGGAGAGAAGGGGAAGAGAGGCGGTAGAGAGAGAGGTAGAGAGGGGAAGAGAGACGGGGAGGGGGAGAGAGGGGGAGAAAGATAAGTGAGAGAGTGTGAGGGAGAGGGGAAGAGAGAGAGGGAGAGAGAGGAGGAGAGTGAGGAGGAGAGCGAAGGGAGAGAGAGATGTGTGTGGAAGGGAGAAGTGGAGTTGCGGAGTGTGGGGTTGAGAGAGTGGGAGAGAGAGCAGGGAGTGAGTGGGGGAGCGAGCAGATAGTGGGTGATAGTGCGAGAGAGGGAGGGAGTGAGAAAGGGAGGGAGAGTGAGGTGACAGAGTGAAAGGACAGAAAGGGGGCAGAGAGAGGGGCAGAGAGAGAGGAGTGAGAGAGGGAGGGCGAAAGAGACGATGGAAAGGAGACAATGGAAAGGAGACATGGAAGAAGGGGCAAGGGACGGGGGAGAGACGGGCGAGAGAGAGAGAGAGAGGGGGCAGAGAGTGGAGGGATAAAGGGGGTAGAGAGAGGGTGAAGAGTGAGGGGGAGAGTGAGTAGGGTGTGAGAGAGGTAGTGAGGTAGAGTGAGAAGGAGAGAGGGTGATTGAGAGGGCGGGGATTGAGAGGGCAGGGATGAGAGAGCGGGGGAAGAGAGAGGGGAGCGAGAGGGTGGGAGAGCATGGAAGAAAGGGTGGAGAGAGGGGGAGAGAGTGGGAGTGAGGGAGGGAAGAGGGGGAGAGAGAGGGGAGAGTGATGGAGAGAGAGATGTGAGGGGGAGAGAGATGGGGAGAGAGAGGAAAGCGAGTCGGGAAGAGAGTGGCGAGAGAGTAAGGAGCTAGAGAGGGGAGAGTGGGAGGGAATGGTGGGAGGAGAGATGGGGGAGAGAGAGACAGGGAAGAGAGAGATGGGTAGAGAGACGGGGAGTGGGAGAGAGGGGGAGAGAGAGAGGTATGAGTGGGGGAGAGTGTGGGAGAGTAAGAGGGAGGGAGTGAGAGAGGGAGGGTGAGAGAGGGAGGGAGAGGTAGGTGACAGAGTAAGGGGAGAGAGCTAGTGAAGAGACAAAATGGGGAGATAGAGGGGTAGAGAGAGGTGGTTAGCGATGGGGAGGGAGAGGGGAAAGAGAGTGGGGGAAGAGAGAGGGGGAGACGGGGACACGGGGGTGGCGAGAGAGAGGGTGAGAGAGGGGGATACAAGAGAGGAAGGCGAGAGAGGGGGTAGACAGAGGGGGAGAGAGGGGGAGACAGAGGGAGAGGGAAAGGGGATGAGAGAGAGGGGGTAGAGAATGTGGGAGAAGGGGGAGAGAAGGGGTGAGAAAGGGGGTGAGAAAAGGGGAGAGAAATAGGGAGGGAGAGCATGGAGAGAGAGGGGGAGCGGGGGAGAGAGAGGGGGGTGAGAGAGGTGGGAGAGCGGGGAGAGAGAGTGGAGAGATAGGGGTGAAAGGGGGTTAGAGAGGGGGGAGAGAAAGGGGAGAGAAAGGGGGTGAGAAAGGGAGAGAGAAAGGGGAAGAGAAAGGGGGAGAGAGGGGGAGACAGAGTTTGGGGAGAGAGAGAGGATAGTGAGTGATAGGTTGAGAGATGGAGTGAGGGTGAGAAGGAGGGGGTGAGAGAGAAGGAATGAGAGAGGGAGGGAAAGTGAGGTGCCAAAGTGAAGGGAGAGAGAGAGAGGGCAGAGAGGGAGGCAGAGAGAGGGGCGAGAGAGGGAGGGCGAAAGAGAGGAGGGAGAAGGGGCAAGGGAGAGGGGGAGGGAGAGGGGAGAGACAGAGGCAAGAGAGAGGGGGGGCAAAGGGAGTGCGAGAGAGGGAGGGGGAGGGGGGATGGTGGAGGGGGAGAGTGGGTGGAGATAGACAGAGAATCGTGGAGAGCGAGGGGGAAGAGAGAGAGGGGGTAGAGAGAGGGGTAGAGAGAGGGGTCAGAGAGCGGAGGAATAAAGGGGGTAAGAGAGATGGGGAGAGTGAGGGGAGAATGAGGGGGAAAGTGAGGAGAAGAGTGAGTAGTGCAAGAGAGAGAGGTAGAGAGAGAGGGAAAGAGAGTGGGATGAGAGAGCGGGGGCAACTGAGTGGGGGTGAGAGAGTGGAGGAGACTGTGGGGAAGAGAGAGAGGGGAGAGCAATGAGAGAGCGCAGGGAGAGAGAGGGGGAGAGGGGGAAGAGGGAGAGGGGAGAGAGACGGGGAGGGGGAGAGAGAGAGGGGGAGTGATTGGGGGAGAGAGTGGAGAGAGAGTATGGAGCAAGAGAGGAGGGAATGGTGGGAGAACAGGGGGAGAGAGACAGGGAAGAGAGAGATGGGTAGAGAGATGGGAGGGGGAGAGAGGGGGCGAGAGAGAGAGGGGAGAGAGTGGGGAGAGAGTGGAGAGAGAGTATGGAACTAGAGAGAGGGGAGTGGGAGAGAATGGTGGGAGGAGACGGGCGGAGAGAGACACGGGGAGAGAGAGACGGGTAGAGAGACGGGGAGCGAGAGAGAGGGGAGAGAGAGAAGGGAGAGGGAGTGGGGGATAGAGAGGGGAGTGAGTGCGGGAGAGAGGGGAGAGTAAGTGGGAGGGAGTGAGAGAGGGAGGGTGAGAGAGAGGGAGGGAGAGTGAGGTGACAGAGTAAGGTGAGAGAGCTAGTGAAGAGAGAGAGATGGGGAGAGAGAGTGGGGCAAGAGAGAGGGGGAGACGGGGGACAGAAGGGACGAGAGGGAGGGGGCGATGGAGAGGGGGTAGAGAGAGGGGGAGAGGAGAGAGAGATAGTGAGTGATACGGGGAGGGAGGGAGAGACGGAGGGAGAGTGAGGTGACAGAGTAAAGGGAGAGAGAGGGTGGAGAGGGAGGGTGAAAGAGGAAAGGGAGAGGAGGCAAGGGAGAAGGGGCAAGGGAGACGGGGAGAGTGAGGGGGAGAGGGAGAGAGGCAAGAGAGAGATGGGCCAAGGGAGGGAGAGAGAGGGAGGGGGCCTGAGACGGAGGCGGAGAGAGAGAGAGAATCGTGGAGAGAGAGGGGGAAGATAGAGGCGGTAGAGAGCGGGGGCGGAGAGTGAGGGGGAGAGTGAGGGAGGATTGAGGGGTTTGGGAGAGAGAAATTAGAAAGAGCGGGGAGAGACAGCGGGGAAGAGAGTGGGGAGAGAGGGGGGAGAGAGATGGGTTGAGATGGGGATAGAGAGGGGAGAGAGGGGGAGAGAGTGGGGTGGAGAGAGGGGGGTGTAGAGAGAGGGGGAGAGAGAGGGTGGGAGAGGGGGGAGAGAAGGGCGAGAGGGGAGAGAGAGTGCGTGGAGAAACGGGGAGAGAGATGGGGAGAGAGATTGGGGAGAGAGAGTGGGAGAGGGGGAGAGGTAGAGAGGGAGGGGGGAGAGAGAGGGGAGAGAGAGGTGGAGGGGAGTGATAGAGAGATGGAGAGAATGGGGGGAGAGAGAGGGGGAGAGGGGCAGAGGGTGAGGGGGAGAGAGAGAGACGGAGAGAGAGGGGAGAGATTTAGTTGACAGACTGGGGGAGAGAGTTAGTGAAGAGAGGGAGAGGGGGATAGAGAAAGTGAGGGATAGAGAGAGGGGGTAAGTGGGATAGTGAGAGAGTGTAGATAGAAGGGGTGAGAGAGGGCGTAGTGAGAGGGGGGAGCGCGAAGGGAAGAGAAGAAATGAGGAGAAAGAGGGGAGAGTGGGGCAGAGAGAGGGTAGAGAGGGGGACGGAGGGAGGGGGAAAATGGGGGGACAGAGAGTGGAGGGAGAGAGTGTGGAGAGAGAGGGGGAGAGTGAGGCAGAGAGAGAGGTGGGGAGAGAGAGTGGGGGAGAGAGAGTGGGAGATTGAGTGAGGGGAAAGAGTGGGGAGAGAGAGTGCGGAGAGAGAGTTTGGGAGAGGGTCGGGGAGAGAGTGGGGAGGGAGAGGGTTAGGGAGGG
This sequence comes from Chiloscyllium punctatum, assembly GCF_047496795.1. Classification (NCBI taxonomy): domain Eukaryota; kingdom Metazoa; phylum Chordata; class Chondrichthyes; order Orectolobiformes; family Hemiscylliidae; genus Chiloscyllium; species Chiloscyllium punctatum. The sequence continues at coordinate 30,616,213 of NC_092766.1, read as the reverse complement.
AGGGAGTGAGAGAGAGGGGAGAAAGTTAGGTGACAGGTGGGGGAGAGAATTAATGAAGTGAAAGAGAGAGGTGGTGAGATGGAGACGGTAGAGAGAGAGGGGAGATTGGGGAGAGAGGAGGGAAGAGAGGGGGTGAAGAGAGGGAGAGAGGGGGCGAGAGAGAGGCGTGGAGAGTGGGAAGGCAGGAGGGAGAGGGAGGTGAATGAGAGGGGCAGAGAGTGGAGAGAAAGAGAAGCGGAGGGAGATGGTGAAAGTGAAGGGGAGAGAGGGGAGGGAGAGAGGGGGAGAGAGAAAAGTGTGGAGGGAGAGAAGTGGAGAGATCGGAAAGTGTGGAATTGAGAGAGGGGAGAGAGAGAGAGGGAGCAGTGAGTGGGGGAGAGAGAGGATAGTGAATGACAGGGTGAGAGAGTGAGGGAGAGTGAGGCCACAGAGTGAGGGGAGAGAGAGGGGGCAGAGAGAGGGGCATAGAGATACGAGAAGAGAGGGAGGACAAAAGAGAGGAGGGAGAGGAGGCAAAGGAGAAGAGGCAAGAGAGAGCGGGAGAGAGAAGGAAGAAAGAGAGGGAGAGCGAGGCGAGAGGGTGTGGAGAGAGAGTGGTAGAGGGGGAGACAGAGGAAGAGACAGAGAAGAAGGGGAAGAGCGAGGGGGAGACTGTTGGGGGAGAGTGAGGGGGAGAGTGAGGGGGTGTGTGAGAGGTGGGGGGAGGGGGGAGAAAGAGGGAGAGAGGGGGAGAGAGTGCGGGATAGAGAGGGCAGAGAATGGGGGAGAAAGAGGGCGAAGAGATAGGGGTATGGTGTTGGGGGAGAGTGAGGGGGATGAGAGAGACAGGGTGAGAGAGAGGGGAGAGAGTGGGGAGAGACAGGAGTGAGTGGGAGGGGCGGGTAAGGAAGGGGGAGAGGGAGTGGGAAGAGAGGGGTACAGAAAGCGGGTGGGGGAGAGAAAGAGGGGAGAGTTGGGGGGTCGAGTGAGGGGGTTCCAGTGAGGGGGTTTGAGTGCGGGGGGTCGAGTGAGGGGGCGAGTAAGGGGGAGAGAGGTGAGAGAGGGGGAAAAGAGAGGGGGAGAGATTGGGGCAGTGAGGCAGGATAGAGAGGGAGTGGGGGAAAGAGGGGGAGAGAGAGAAGGAGAGAGAGGGGGAGAGGCGGTAGAGAGAGGGAGAGAGGGGAGAGAGGCGGGAGAGAGAAGGCAGAGAGAAAGGGAGGTCGAGAGAGGGGGTGGAGTTAGGGCAGTAGAGAGAGGGGGTCAAGGGAGGGGATGAGAGGGAGGGGGTCGTGTGAGGTAGTTTGAGTGAGGGGGGTCGAGAGACGGCGTCGAGAGAGAGGTTGAGAGGGAGGGGTTGAGAGTGATAGGTTCGATTGAGAGGGTCCGAGAGAGGGGGTTCAAGAGAGGGTAGTCAAGTGAGGGGATGGAGAGAGGGGCGAGACAGGAGGAGAGAGGGGGGAAAGTGGGGGAGAGAGAGGTGGGTCGAGAGAGGCGGGTTGTGAGAGGGTGTCGTGAGAGATGTTCGAGAGACGGGGTAAGATGAGAGGGTTCGAAAGAGGGGGATAAAGAAAGGGCCGTCGAGAGAGGGGTCGAGCGAGGGGGTCAAGTGAGGGGGGTCGAGAAATGGGGTGAGAGAGATGGGGTGAGATGGAGAGACAGAGGGGAGAGAGAGAGGAGAGAGGGGGGAGAGAGAGGGGGAGAAAGTGATAGAGAGTGGAGAGAGAGTGAGGAGTGAGAGGGGGGAAGCGAGGTGAGAGCAAGAGAGACGTGCGAGAGAGGGGGCAAGTGAGAGAGAGAGGCGCAAGTGTGAGTGAGTGAGGGACGGAAGTTAGAGAGAGAGTCTGAGAGATTGAGAGAGAGATCGCGATAAGGGGATGAGAGAGAGACAGAAAGAGAGTAAAATAGAAGGGGGAGAGCGAGACAGGGAGAGATACAGGGCGAGCCAGAGAGAGAGGGACATGAGGGAGATGCACGCGAGGGAGAGAGAGAGTTGGGTGAGAGAGAGGGATGAGGTGGAGAGTGAGTGAGGTGGTGGGAGCAAGACTGAGTGAGAGAAAAAGTGAATGAGGGGAAGAGCAATAGAGAGGGAGGGTGGGAGAAGGGGTGAGAGAGAGAATGAAAGTGAGGGGATGAGACATAGAGAGTGAAGGAGTCAGAGAGTGAATAGAGAAAAAGAGACAGAGAGTCAGAGCGAAAGAGAGAGAGAGATGTCTCAGGGAGGACTAATACAGCGGAGGTGAAAGCAGGACCCTCACAAGATGGTGGGAATGAAGTTTAGAATGTAGCTGTTCCTTACTCAGCTCTGTATCTATGTCCTGTCTTCCGGGTCTTAATACAGAAGGTCACTAATCCCAACCTGTCCTGTTTACTGTGAGTGATCTTACCGGCTTCAGGATTTACTGAAGGCTCCAGATCTCCCTCTCCATCTCTCTCTGGCTGACCAAGCGTCTTTGATGTGGTTATGGACGAGACAGGTGTTAGGAATTCGGCTGAGACAGGAACATCCTGATGACCTACTGGAGACAGAGAAATAGATAGAATGGGAAATTAGACTGATGCAGTGAGGGTTATACATGGAGGATAGCCCTGAGTCCCACAGAGATCTAGAAAATCCAATGGTCCATCCCTGGTCTGTGCTGTTGCGTCTCTCTGGAGCGGAGAGCTCTGTTGGGTCAGGATCTGGAGTAACTGCAAGAGCAAGAGACACTGAGAGAGGCAGCAATTCCATCCTCACAGTGAGGGATATCACATGGAGAGAGACTGAGTGATATGAGCAGGGTGCAGGAAGATAGCATGATCAAACAATGGTCATGATGAAAGGGGCTTGATTCATAGTGCATGGGGATCAGTACTCACTGACGAGTGGGACTGGTGATGGCCTCGTGCTATTGTCACCTAACTGTTCACCCAGGTTTTAATGCCAGAGTCCAAATTACCCATCTAACTGCCTAATATCATTTCAGGAAGGAAATCTGTTATAGGCAGTGGGTCTGGCCTACATATGAATCCAAACCCAGAGCAATGGGGTTGACTCTCAACTGCCCCCTGAAATGACCCAGCAAGGAATTCAGCTCAAGGGCAGCTCGGGGTGGGCATGCGATGCTGGCCAGCCAGAGACAGCAACATCCCATGAGTGAATTAAACATAACATTGCTGGGAGCAGTGTCCTGGCCAACCATGTCGGTAGGCAGAAAACTCAAAAAGGGATCATGTTGTAAGGTTTAGTGAAGTAAGGGTTGATGGGAAGGGTGAGAGCAGTAACAAATTAAAAATACTATACATGAATGCACGAAGCATTAGACATAAGATGGATGAGCTTGATGCTCTTTTGGAAATTGGCAGATACGATATTGTGGGGATAACTGAGACGTGGCTTCAAGTGGACAGGGCCTGGGAAATGAATACTCAAGGCTACACGTGCTATCGTAAGGACAGACTGACAGACAGAGGGGGGTGGGGTGGCCTTGTTGGTAAGGGAGGATATTCAGTCCCTTGCGCGGGGGGACCTAGAGTCAGGTGATGTAGAGTCAGTGTGGATCGAGCTGCGAAATACTAAGGGTAAAAAGACCCTCTTGGGAGTCATCTGCAGGCCGCCATACAGTAGTCTGGATGTCGGATGTAAGTTGAATCAGGAGCTGAAATCGGCTTGTCGCAAAGATGTTACTACAGTTGTTATGGGGATTTTAGCATGCAGGTAGACTGGGAGAATCAGGATGGTATTGGGCCTCAAGAAATAGACTTTGTGGAGTGCCTCAGAGATGGAATTTTAGAGCAGATGGTGGTGGAGTCGACCAGGGAGAAGGCAATTCTGGATCTGGTATTGTGTAACGAACCAGAATTGGTCAGAGACCTCGAAGTGAAGGAGCCATTGGGAAGTGGTGACCATAATACATTCAGCTTCAATCTGCAATTTGAGAGGGAGAGGGTACAGTCGGAAGTTACAGTTCTTCTTTTGAATAAAGGGAACTATGGAGCTATGAGGGAGGAGCTGGCCAAAGTTCAATGGTGCAATGCCTTAGCAAGGATGACAGTGGAGGAACAATGGCGGATATTTCTGTGTATAATGCAGAAGTCGCAGGATCAGTTAATTCCTAAAAGGAAGGAAGATCCCAGGAGGAGGCATGGGCAGCCGTGGCTGACGAGGGAAGATAAGAAACGTATAAAGTTAAAAGAGAAAAAGTATAACATAGCAAAGGTAAGTGGGAAAACTGAGGACTGGGAAGCTTTTAAAGAGCAACAGAGGATTACTAAGAAGGAAATACGCAGAGGAAAAATGAGGTACGAAGGTAAACTGGATAATAATATAAAGAAGGATAGTAAAAGGTTTTTTAGGTGTGTGCAAGGCAAAAAAAATGGTTAAGACTAAAATTGGGCCCTTGAAGACAGAAACAGAGGAATATATTACGGGGAACAATGAAATGGCAAAGAATTAAATGGGTACTTCAGATCTGTGTTCACTGGAGAAGACACAAGCAATCTCCCTGAGTTAACAGTGGCTGAAGGACCTGAACTTAAGGGAATTTATATTTGCCAGGAATTGGTGTTGGAGAGACTCTTAGGTCTGAAGGTTGATAAGTCCCTGGGGCCTGATGGTCTACATCCCAGGGTACTGAAGGAGGTGGCTCGTGAAATTGTGGATGCGTTGGTGACTATTTTCCAGAGTTCGATAGATTCGGGGTCGATTCCTGAGGATTGGAGGATGGCTAATGTTATACCACTTTTTAAGTAATGTGGGAGAGAGAAAGCAGGAAATTATAGACCAGTTAGTCTGACCTCAGTGGTGGGAAAGATGCTGGAGTCTATTATAAAGGATGAAATTACGGCACATCTGGATAATAGTAACAGGATAGGACAGAGTCAGCATGGATTTATGAAGAGAAATCATGCTTGACTAATCTTCTTGAATTTTTTGAGGATGTAACTTTGAAGATGGACGAGGGAGATCAAGTAGATGTAGTATACCTGGACTTCCAGAAAGCTTTTGATAAAGGCCCACACAGGAGGTTCGTGAGTAAAATTCGGGCACATGGAATTGGGGGCAAAGTACTAGATTGGATTGAAAATTGGTTGGCTGATGGGAAACAAAGGGTAGTGATAAATGGCTCCATTTCAGAATGGCAGGCAGTGACCAGTGGGGTACCGCAGGGATACGTGCTGGGACCACAGCTTTTTACAATATATGTTAATGATATAGAAGATGGTATCAGCAATAATATTAGCAAATTTGCTGATGATGCAAAGCTGGGTGGCAGGGTGAAATGTGATGAGGATGTCAGGAGATTACAGGGTGACCTGGACAAGTTAGGTGAGTGGGCAGATGCATGGCAGATGCAGTTTAATGTGGATAAATGTATGGTTATCCACTTTGGTGGCAAGAAGAGGAAGGCAGATTGCTACCTCAGTGGAATCAGTTTAGGTAAAGGGGCAGTACAGAGAGATCTGGGTGTTCTTGTACACCAGTCAATGAAGGCAAGAATGCAGGCACAGCAGGTCGTGAAGAAGGCTAATAGCATGCTGGCCTTCATAACAAGAGGGATTGAGTATAGAAACAAAGAGGTGCTTCTGCAGATGTACAGGGCCCTGGTGAGACCACACCTGGAGTACTGTGTGCAGTTCTGGTCTCCAAATTTGAGGAAAGACATGCTGGCTATTGAGGGAGTGCAGCCTAGGTTCACGACGTCAATACCTGGAATGGCGGGACTACCTTGCACTGAAAGACTGAAGCGACTGGGCTTGTATACCCTTGGGTTTCGAAGACTGAGAGGGAATCTGATTGAGACATTTTAGATTATGAAAGGATTGGACACTCTGGCAGCAGGAAACATGTTTCCGCTGATGGGTGGGTGACGCACCAGAGAACACAGCTTAAAATTACGGGGTAGACCATTTAGGACAGAGATGAGGAGAAACTTCTTCACCCAGGGAGTGGTGGCTGTGTGGAATGCTCTGCCCCAGAGGGCAGTGGAGGCCCAGTCTCTGGATTCATTTAAGAAAGAGTTGGATAGAGCTCTCAAGGATTGTGGAATCAAGGGTTATGCAGATAAGGCATGAAGAGGATACTGATTAGGAATGATAAGCCATGATCATATTGAACGGCGGTGCAGGCACGAAGGGCAGAATGGCCTACTCCTGCACCTATTGTCTAGTGAAACCTTGATTCTGTGGTTAAAGGGCCCCAATATGGAAGATGAGGTTTTCTTCCTCCAGGCATCGGGTGACTGGGATTTGGTGGTGGAGGTGGCCCAGGAGTTGCAAGTCCTTGCTGGAGTGGTTGGGGAAGTTGAAGTGGTCGGCCACAGGATGGTGGGGTTGGTTGGTGCATGTATCCCAGAAATGTTCCTTGAAACATTCCGCAAGTTGGTGTCCTGACTCCCCAGTGGAGAAGAGACCACATCGAAAGCAAAGGCCATTGTAGGTGAGGTGTTTGGATGTGCAAGAAAATCTTTGCTGGATGTGGAAGGGTCCTTTGGAGGTGGGGGGGGGGGGGAGATGTGGGCACAGGTTTTACATCTCTTGCATTGACAAGTGAAGGTGCTGGGAGTGGAGGGTGGGTTAGTTCGGAACGTAGATCTGACTAGGAATTCACAGGGAATGGTCTCTGTGGAATGCTGAAAGGAATGGTGGGGTCTGAATGTAGGTGGTGGAATTGCGGAGGATGATGTGTTGTATCTGGGTGGAAAGTGAGGACGAGGGGGTTCTATCCTTGTTGCAGTTGGAGAGGTGTGGTTCAATGGCAGAGTTGTGGGAAGTGGTGGAGATACACTTGAGAGTATTGTTGACCACATCGGAGGAGAAATTGCAGTCCTTGAAATATGGAGCGTTTTGGTATGTTCTCGAGTGTTCTGCCAGCATCATCAAGATTCACTGGAACACTGCAGTAAGCATGAGACAGATGTTAGCCAGGGAACAGACTCGTGTGTTAAAGTGACAGGCAACTGGAAGGTCGGGGTCTGTTTTCCAGCAGAACGTAGATCATCAGCTGCTATTTCCAGCACCTCCACTGAGATGCTGCCAGACACAGATTCCTGTCCCCTCCATTAACAGCTATGCACCCTCCCAGCCAGATTGTTATCCACTCCTTTGTCTTTCCAAATGTTACTGTCTCTCTTTTGGGCTCTGTCCCCGCCTATTATTTACTCTTTAACCCCTATCTCCTGCAGTCCAAAGATATACAGGTTAGGTGAAATGACCAAGCCACATTTCCCATAGTGTTCAGGGATGAAAAGGTTAGGTGCATTAGTCAGGAGAAATGTAGAATAATAGGGTCGGGCAATGGGTTTGTTTGAGAAACTCTTCAGAGAGCGGGTGTGGACTTGTTGGTCTGAATGGTCTGTTTCCACACTGTAGGGATTCTAATTTTCCCAGCTGCCGTTGGTTCTCAGGAAGGGTCACTACACCTGGAATGACCCTTGGTGTGTATCGGAGGAGGAAACTGGAAAGGGGAGCTGGATCCAGTTTAGACTAGGAGGGTTTAATTATACTCTGTACATGTCGTTAGCCCTGAATTGGAAACTCTTGGTCAAACGTTGACAGCAAATGGGAAAATGGCTGTGGCCCTCAGGCAGTGATAGGGCCTGGGTTATGGCCACCATCTTTATTGGGGCAAGGTACAGCGAGGCACATGGACATGTCCTCTTCCTGGGTGGGGGAGGGGCAATTTGAAGAGGAGCATTTACACATCAAACACATACCAAAAGAAGTGTTTGCTTTCACTATTCATCCTGCATTGACTGTGAGTTTTGTTTTGTGAATTCATTTTATAGGATATTAATTGAGACAGGGATCTCAAAAGCAATTTTCTATCATCAGCAGGGTCATCAGGATCTGAATACCATTGACATTTAACTGTGTGTCTGTTCTGTCTGTGGGAAAGTATATATATTTTTGGAGCAAAAAGCAGAAAGATATTCAAATTTGTGGTTGGACCAACCTTTGGGTTTGTGCTCTGTTCTGGGCCCTGCAGCTGTGGAAGGAGATATTGCCCTGAGAGGAAGCACAGATTTATCCAAATTACATCTCGTCTCTTTGTAGGAAATGTCAGATTTTGTCCGAGTCACCCACTTCATGATGTTAACCTGGAAACTCCTTATTTCCAATTCACTGCAAACTTCTCATTAAAATTCCTTATGGACTCAAATTCCAGCACCATTTCGGGTGGAATGTTCCAGGTTCTGACAACAGTCTGTTCATTCAGAAACTGCTGAGGTCCATGTTGTCTCTGGGGTTACAAAGGGCTGAATTGAAAGATGAGATGTAGTTCCTCCGCTCCCACTGAGATTCATTAGAACAGTACAGGAGGCTGAGGGCAGTGTAGGTGTGAGAAGGCAATAAAACTGACAGGGCTGCACTGTGAGGGCTGCTTGGCTCAATGAGAGTGTTTTGGAGTTGATTGTAAACAGAGCGAGGGGAGACAGGGGGAAGGTGAAACCCTCAGCTTCAGTTTTAGTGCAGGCCATTCAGAAATTCGCATGGTCCCAATGGGAACAGGCAGTTTGTAAGTGATACCTGCTGAGTTTTTTTTTAAACAGTTTTTAATAATATAAAATGTCAGCTTAAGTCAAGATTGGGGCTTTTGATTATAATGGAAATGTTTGAAGTGAAGGAAGGTTTCTCGCTCATTTAATTTCTCTTACTGGGAGTAACTAGCTGAATCTAGAGACACATTGTTACAGGAGACCTCAGACCTGTGGTGTGCTCCTCTTGTACAAGGTGGGACATAAGGGACGCTTCCAGTGTCCCTGAAGGCTATGTGTGCAGGAAGTGTGTCCATCTGCAGCTACTGGGAAACAGTTTTTCAGACCTGGAGCTGTGAGTGGACTCACTGTGGAGCATCTGCGATACTGAAAATGTTATGAACAGCACATTTAGTGAGTTAGTCACACTGCAGGTGAGGGTTACACAGACAGAAAGGGAATGGGTGACCATCAGATCAAGTAAAAGGCTCAGGAAGGAGGTGCAGGACTCCCCAGTGACCATCCCCTTCCCAAACAGATATTGTGCACCGCTTGGGATTCTATAACCGGGGGAACAAGTGGGATGGACTCTCAGGGGAAATCAGCAACAGCCAGATTCATGACACCACAGATAGCTCCGCTGCATAGAACTGGAGGAAGGAGAATGGCAGAGCTATCGTGACAGGGGATCCAGTAGTCAGGGCCAGAGACAGGCGCGTCTGTGCCCACAGACATGAATCCAGGACAGTGGAATTGAACCCAGGTCTATTTATTGATAAGTGCACAGACCAATAAAGGTCAGCGTTCCAAATGCAACCTTCAGCACTTGATCACCCTGAGACTCTACTTTCCAGGGACTGTACACTTGTTCTGAGCCCTTCAGAGGGATTGAAGGGGATAGGGAGAAAACAGGAACAGGGTTGTGTTGTAGATCGACAAAATAACAGTCAACCTCCGCTCTCGGTCTCCCCCCTCTGTCTCCCATCCCCCATCATGCCTCCTCCCCACCACAGGGAAAAGACCTTGTGTATTTACCCTATCCATGCCCCTACTGATTTTCTAAACCTCTATAATGTCACCCATCAGCCTCTGACGCTCCAGGGAAAACAGTGTATTCAGCCTCTCCCTGTAGCTCAAATCCTGCAACCCTGGCAACATACTTGTAATACTTTTCTGACCCTTTTCAAGTTTCACAATATTGTTTTGATAGGAAAGAGACCAGAATTGCACTGAATATTCCAAACGTGGTCTAACCAATGCCCTGTACAGCGGTAATATGACCTCCCAACTCCCAACTCCTATGACTTCCCAACTCCTGTACTCAGTGCTCTGACCAATAAAGGAAAGCATATTAAACACCTTCTTCACTATCCTATCTAACTGCAATTCTGCTTTCAAGGAGCTATGAACCTGCACTCCAAGGTCTCTTTGTTCAGCAGCACTCCCGAGGACCTTACCATTAAGTGTATACATCCTGCTAATACTTGCTTTTCCAAAATGCAGCACCCCACATTTATCTAAAGTTAACTCCATCTGCCAGTCCTCAGCACATTCAACCATCTGATCAAGATCCTGTTGTAATCTGAAGTAATCCTCTTCACTATCCGGTACACCTCCAATTTTGGTGTCATCTTACTAACATTACTTCCTATATTCACATCCAAATCATTTACATAAATTATAAAAATTCGTGGATCCAGTGCCGATCCTTTGTGACATCCCACTGGTCACAGGTCTCCAATCTGAAAAGTAACCTTCCACTACCACCCTCTGTCTTCTACCTTTGAACAAGTTTTGTATCTAAATGGCTCGTTCTCTCTGTATTCCATGAGATCTAACCTTGCTAACCAGTCTCCCACAGGGAACCTAATCGAACGCCTTACTGGCAACCACGTAGATTATTTCCACCACTTTGCCCTCATCAATCCTCTTGTTGTTACTTCAAAAAAATTGACTCAAGTTCATGAGACGTGATTTCTCACACACAAAGCCGTTATTAATATCCAGGCACAACTCTGTACATTGGGATCTGCGTCACCCAGTTATGGGTGTTAATATTCTGGATAAAGATCATGTACATCACCTTTATGTTCGTGACTGTGTATTGAGTCTTGTTGATATCACCGACACAGGTGAGTTCCATTTGAAAGGTAGTCCCTATATCCCTAACCCCCAGCCATCTGCTTTGTCTCCTCCATCTCTACCATAGACAGTAAGTGGGAGGAGCTCATGGAGTTTCCATGTGAGTGAGATTGAGAAATTCTTCCCTTCTTTCCACTAGCCCAACAAGAAATGGTGGTAGTGTCCTTACCTCTGGACCAGGAGGATCGGGTTCAGAGTTTGGTAACAGCATCTTTGAAGAAGCTGATTGGAAAACGTGCCCAAGCCACCAGGCCATACTCTCTCCCAACTGTCCCTGCCTGAGTCTCCAAACAGAACCTTCCTGTAGTTTCTCTCCTGTCAGACTCTCCCATTGCTCAGTTTGTCCAGGATCCCGTCCTGCTGCTGCCCTGCTCCTGTCCCTCACTGACCTGTCCATACCCCAGTGTCCTTCACATTCATTCATTGGTTACAATCCCATTGTCCCACTCCTCCAGCCCTGCCCCCTCCACCATATTGGGCAGCAGCTGCTGTCAATCGCCCAGGCTCCTGTGCGATTTGGAGTATGTGCTATAGTGGGGAGACCAGTGCTCAGGCGCAGTGCTGGGCAATTGTTGGTGTATGTGCAGTATGGGTCAGTGCCATGGAGGCTGTGGGTGTGTGGGATTAATCTGTCATTGGCAGCTTCCTCCCTCTGAAAGCAGGACCCAGGAGACTGGCCCCTCCCCTGGTATCCTGACGAGTGGTCAAAGTATCAATGGGAAAGAATTTTGCAGAAAGTTATCAGAACTCTTGTGAAGATTCAGGAATGTTATGGAAAGGGACGGGGTGGGCCTGTAATTAGAGTTCTAATTTGTTTCATTTTAGTTCAGATATGATTTGGCCAGTGTGTGCAGGATGGTTCTCATCAGAGGCAGGAGTGGGGGAAATGAGAAAGAGGTTCCAGATTGGGGGGAAAAAAGATCAATGTGGGTCTGACCAGGAAGGAAACCCTGGGAGGTGGGGGGAGGATTCATCAACACCCAGGAGGCTCCGAGTCAGACTCATTGATTAGATTAGATTAGATTTTCTGCAGTGTGGAAACAGGCCCTTCGGCCCAACCAGTCCACACCGACCCCTAAAGAGCAACCTACCCAGGCCCATTTCCCTCTGAATAAAGCACCTAACACTATGGGTAATTTACCGTGGCTAATTAAACTGACCTGCCCTGTCAGTCTTTGGATTGTGGGAGGAAACCGGAGCACCTGGAGCACACCCACGCAGACACGGAGAGAATGAACCCGAGGCTAGATCGAATCTGTTACCCTAGTGCTCTGAGGCAGCAGTGCTAATCACTGTGCCATCGTGCCGCCTCTTTTTTTTTGGTTCTTAGTCTGCAGACAGGAGCAAGGAAACTGAATTCAAAGAGAGGAGAGCGTGTTCGAACTGGGTGTGGAGGGAAGGAGTGAAGAGATTGGTTTGGATTTCAGTTCACAGAAGAGAGAAATTGTGGGACTGAGATTTAAAGCTTTGGGGGAAACAAAGAAACTACAATTTAATCCTATAATTGTCTTATGAATTTCCATCCCGTATTAACAGTGGTGACTTGTTTTTTCTATTGTAGGGTTCTGAAAAGGCGGATTTGTGAATGAGAAATTCAAACTAAACTTCCTGTTCGGTTTTGATGGTTACTTGATCCGTGCCGATCTGAATATCATTGGCCTTTTCATGTGGAAGGAAAGGTGTGTATTCTGTCCGTGAGGGAATATTTCAAATGTCAGTGTGACTGGAAAAAAATACCGAGACACAGCCAAGTCCATGTTTGTGAGGTGACTGTTGAGAGAGAGTTCATTTGTTTTTAAAAGTCTGAAAAATGGCACATTTCCCAGGAACGATTAAGCTACAGATTTATTTTGTATGAGAACAAGTTTTAAATTAATCATGCAACCAGAAAGACACAAGGATACCTGTCACCATGGAAAATACTATGAAAACAGGGGTTAATTCTCGATCATGGTTTGTAATCCGTTGGCGTTGTCACGTCAGTTCCAATGCCGTGGGGAAACACTGGAATTATGATGAATGCAGTGTAGGTTTCAGGTATTAAACTGTAAAAAGGTGCAGAAGAAATTTACAAGGATGATGCCAGGTCTCAGGGGTCTGAGTTACAGGGAGAGGTTGGACAAGCGAAGATTCTTTTTTCTTTAGAGCAGTGGAGACAGAATGGGGGATGTTTTCTGGAAGTGTATAAGATCATGAGAGGCATGGGTAAGGTGAATGCACTCAGTCTTTTTCTCAGGAAATCAAGGAGTGGAGAGTATCAGTTTACGGTTAGAGGAGAAATTATGAAAGGGAACCTGAGGGGCAACTGTTTTACGCAGAGGGTGGTATGTATATGGACTGAGCTGCCAGTGGAAGTGGTTGAGGTGGGTAAATTAACAACATGTAAAAGACATTTGAACAAATACATGGATAACAAAGGGTCAGAAGCAGATGGGCCAAGTGCAGGGAAATGGGGTTAGCATGGATGGGCATTCTGATCAGCATGGGCCAGTTTGGGCCAAAGGGCCTGTCTCTGCTGTAGGACACTGATTGCAAGTATATTTACTATTTCTTCCGCTATCTCTGGAAGCACCCTGAGATGTATCCCATCAGGGCAAAGAGACTTGTCTACCCTAAGCTCCATTAGCTTGTCCAGCTCTAACTCTTCCATGATAATGGTTATTATCTAGGTCCTCACCTTCCTCAGTCTCCTTATCAATTACTGGCATGTTCTACGTATCCTCCACTGTGAAGACTGATTGCTGTGTACTCATATTCCTGAACTCTGCTGGATAGGAATAACTGGGCACAGAACTCTGAGAGGTCTTATTTGAGACTTTTATTGATGAGACAGGGCAGTTACCTGGATAATGTACATGCAGCATCAGGTAACTCCCTGCCTGTCCGATGTGCCGCTCCCATTCTTTTCCCTTTGTGGTTTGTGATTTTGAATGGATGCTGTCTCTCAGTATTATCTCCTTGGCAACGGCAGTTAAAAAGTACAGTTCAGCTCAGCACTTTGTGGTTAAACCACACACCCCTCCCTCACGCCCCTGTGGCTCAGTCAGGTATCTGACAGGCACTTCAATTTCAGTGGGGTATCTATCAGGATTCTGATATGGAGGAGCCGGTGTTGGTGCGGGGTGGGCAAAGATAAAAACCACACATCACCAAGTTATAGTCCAACATGTTTATTTGGAAGTACAAGCTTTTGGAGTGTGCTGTGATTTTGAACTTGATCAGGATTATCTCTATGGTAAAAGTTAAGTGCTTCAACAATTACAGAGGCCATATGTTCCCCACACAATAGGTTTCCCTCTAGCAGTGTAAACTGCTATTCTGGACCTGGGGATAGCTACTCATCACTTTTCTCCCCCAATCCCATCTCGCTTTCTGTTGATCATTAAAGTTTTTCTAATCTCCTAGTTTCTCGTTGGTCTTTGCCAATTTGTATGCTTTCTATTTCAATTTGATAGACTCCCTTATTTCCTTAGCCACCCGTGGCAGATTACTTCTTTTCCTACAGTCCTTCCTTTTCACTGATATATACGTTTGCTGTTCCGTTTTGAAAAATTCATTGATATTCCTCCACTGTCTGTCAACTGTCCCACCTTAAAGTCTTTGCTTCCAGTCTACATTAGCCAACTCCTGCCTCATCCTATTGTAGTCTCATTTGTTTAAGCACAGGATATTGGGATTGGATGTAATCTTCCCGCTTTCCAACTGTATTCTAAATTCAACCAGACTTATCACAAGATTTTTTTTATCAGATTACGAGGTGAGGCGATGTTACCTGGGTGTTTTGGTTTTCATTGTCAGAGACCTTGGCTTTGTAATAATGTACAGGATAGATATTCAAAACATAGTATTCTGGATGGTGTGAATGTACTACACAGTCTAAAACCATAAATCACTGTCTCCCCTTAGTTTCAATGATTTGGAGATTCCGGTGTTGGACTGGGGTGTACAAAGTTAAAAATCTCACAACACCAGGTTATAGTCAAACAGGTTTAATTGGAAGCACACTAGCTTTCAGAGCGAAGCTCCTTCATCATGATCCAATTAAATCTGTTGGACTATAACCTGTTGTTGTGTGATTTTTAACTCCCCTCAGTTTAAAATTGTAAAATCATTATCTCCTCCATGCTTCCTCACTATCTAAGTTTGAAATGCTAATCCACCTGACTATCCTACATTTTCTGAAAATCTCCTTTGGTGAAGGTGGTGAGTTTTGGATTCAGCTTACGCGTTATTACCGTAAGAAGATAAGCCCTGCGCACAAGGGAGGCAATGCAGCCTTTTGAACCAGCTCCAACATTTAATATGGTGATGATTGAGCTCATCTCGGTCTCAGCTGGATGTTCCCGCCTGCTCTCTCTCACCCTTCAACTGATTGCAAGTTCAACATCTGTATCTCTTCAGTAAATTTGCTCTTTGTCCTGGCATCCACCGCATTTTGAATAGGGAATTCCACAGATTCATAGCACATTGAGATAGGTACATTCGTCTTCATGAGAATGGAATAGAAACAGGGTAATCGTCCATGGAGTCCACACCAACCCTATGATGAGCATCCCATTCAGACTCACCCATTCCCTGTATTTCCCGTGGTTAATGGCTTAACCTGCACAGGCATGGACACAGGGAATTTCGCGTAAGCAAACTACTTAACCAGCACATCTTTGGACTGTGGGATGAAACTGGAGCACCCAGAGGAAACCCACACAGACACGGGGAGAACGTGTAAACTCCACACAGACACCTAAGGCTGAATCAAATCCAGGTCCCTGACGCTGTGAGTCAGCAATGCTAACTATTGAGCCACCTCTACTTAAAGTCTGCACCTCCTATTAACCTCTCCACACCCCAGTTGGCTGAATCTGTATTCCTTACATCAGAAAATCAGGTTGTAGAAGCAAATGTCTCAGTCAAACCCAGTGACAATCCATATGTTCTGTGTGTCTGAATGGGGATCCGATATACAACACCCTCCAGTCCCCAGTCCACAATTTTCATTGACTTTCCAGAGTCAGGGCTCCAGTGGCTTCATGGGGACTACATCTCCCACAATCCCTGAAGCAGGGCCCACACGTGTGTGGGGAAACCTGGCACTGTACATGTACCGAATGTGGGCAGGTTTTGGAGCATGTACTTTGGCTAAATATACTTTGCAGAAGGTTTTTCACACTATGATTGGCTGGCGGATGAATGTATCTGCTCATAGTATTGATCTGTTGGAGGAGGGGGTCAATGTGTTACTACGCCCATGTAGGATCACTCTCCATCCCCAATTCATTGTAATGGAGGGAATCAACTAATGGGGAACGAAGAAGGATCTGACCTATTCTCACAGACTGAAGGTTCCTCTTCTGTCCAGGATCTGCCACCTCCCTTTCTGTTTCCTTTTGTTTCATTCTGCAGTTACATTATTGACTTTCAGCAACTGAAGGGAAAGGAAGTGAACCCAGAAAGGGTGCAGAGTCTAACCAGGGACGGGAAGTGGTGGCATGGATCTGTTTATCAACAACTCCATGAGAATATAGAGGGTGTACATTAGTGGGTTGCAGAGTCAGAATGGTGGGAGAGAATTAGTGGGCTGGAGGGTTACAGCTTTGGGGGAAGAAAGGGGAAAAAGATATTCCAGAAAAACTAGAATTGTCTGTTCTGAATTTCTAATCTGTACATATTCCGTTATACAGGGTGCTAGATGGTGAAGATTTGCAGACTGAAATCTCAAAATCATGTGCAGATCATGATTATGTTAACCAGCATTTGAAGAAGCAAAGATAGAGAATCACTCGGCCAAAATCCTGCAACACTCTCCTCGAAGCATTTTCGATCTCTCTGCACCAAATTGACTGTGAATTGTACAAGACATCAGCTCAATACCATCTTCCCATGGGTAACTAGAAATGGGGAATAAATGCTGGCTGAGCCAGTGATGCCCATATCCTGGGAATGGTTTCTATCTCTAGTTGATGAACCCTGCTTGATGTTACTGCAGGATGATGAAGGATGCTGAGTGCATCCTCCAGGAGGCAGCACCATCACATTACCCCCACCTACACCCACACAGCAACACAGCAACGTTACTGGAACAAAAGACAGTGGAGTCAAAGGAGGGCTTAGATATAGTTCTTCAAGGTAAAGTTATGAAAAGGAATTGGAACACAGCAGGAACAGGAGACTGAGCTGGATGGTCAGCTGTTTCCCATTGAATGGTGGAGCAGGATTGAAAGGCTAAATAGTCTCCTGCTGCTATCTCCCAGGTATGTATATAGTCATGGAGCCCGGGTAGGAAGAAGTGGGGAGGGATTCTCCAGGAGATTGCACTTCCACAACAGTTTTCAGTGAGGGATGGTTTGATGGATTTTATTTAACATTTATCTTTAACGCAAGGTTTGCAAATTTTGGTTTTAAAATGTTGTAAAAGTTTTTTGCACAGCAAATTAAATTAAAGAAAATAACGTAAACTGAATATAACAGTTTTAAAACTTTCAACGTTTATAAAACAAAATCCTGTCTATTCCCGGACACCATCACTTTCCAGCTACTCAAACTCCAAGGGAAATATTCCCTCCTTATCTGAACCTTTGGTTTGATTTAACCGCTTTTCAGTTCTCGTTCTGTGAGCTGTGAAGGGTTCTTTTTCCCCATTTCTCCGACCCAGAAACGTGATCACAGCAACCTTCCCATCATCAAAATCATCATTATGCTATTTTGCTTTTGGTTAACATATAATCACCAGCAGTGCAAAAGTGAGGACTGCAGATGCTGGAAACCAGAGACTAGATGAGAGGGGTGCTGGAAAAGGGCTTTTGACAAAACATTCATTTTCCAGCTCCTCGGATCCTGCCTAACTGCTGTGCTTTTCCAGCACCACTCTAATCTAGACATATCATCACCAGCAGTAAACGATTTGTATAACAGATTGAATATTTCCAAACAAAGCCCATTGCGCGCCAAGCAAACCATTACAAGTGACAGAGTGAGAAGGGACTAACTCTAAGTAGAGTTGTGCGGAGGGGGCAGTGGTGGAGATAAAGCACTATATCCCCTACAGTGCCCTCCTCTATCTAAAGGCATCGAGAGCATTGATACACACCACATGCTCCTTCTCCAAGGGCACCCTGCTGTGTAGCCTTTATCCTCAATCATCGAATAAAATCCCTCCAGTGTGGGAGGAGAGCATTGGCCCATCAAACGTCACCGACCTTCCGAAGAACATCACGCCCAGAGCACTCCATCACTGTAACACTGCATTTCCCATGGCTGATCCACCTAGTCTGCACAATCCTGGATACAGTGGGCAATTTGGCATGGCTGATCCACCTAACCTGCACATCTTTGGACTATGGGAGGAAACCAGAGCACCTGGATGGGACCCACACTATCATGGGGAGAATGTGGGAACTCCACACAGGCCGTTGGACAAGGCTGGACTCCAACCTTGTACCTGATGCTGTGAAGCAGCCGTGCTACAGTCACAATTTAAATCAAAACAGATGATCCCTGCTCATTGTCACATTGCTGTTTGAGGAGACGTACTGCCCAGAGAGACATCCTGAGGTTCAGAAAGTGGCAATGTAAGTTCAGTCAGCTCCAGCCCAGTTAATGTGGTTAACAACAACATCAATACTCCAGCAGTGTCATCGTGTACAAGGTCCACTCCTGACTCTGATGGACAGTAACATCAGAATCAGAGTCCTGCAGTCCACACGGAGCAGGTGGATGGCCACGTCCCTGTGAGCACTCAATCGTTGAAGACGCAGCAAATCCCTTGTCACACAGAGGGGTAAACAGCTCCTACCCAGTGTGAACACGCTGGGGTCTCGGGGGCAGGATGAATCATTGAATCCCTTCTCCGACACTGAGCATCTGAATGAGCTCTCCCCTGTGTGGGCTCACTGGGGTCTCAGTGGGACAGGATGAATCACTGAATCCCTTCTCCCACACTGAGCATTTGCATGGCCTCTCCCCTGTGTGGGCTCACTGGGGACTCCGACGGTGCTGCAATTGAGTGAATCTCCCCCCACACTGGGAACAAGTGAATGATCTTTCCCCAGAGTGAGCTCGCTGGTGTTTAAGCAGGTCAGAGGACTGAGTGAATCCTTTCCCACACACTGAGCAGATGAATGGCCTCTCCCCGGTGGGAATGCACTAATGTCTCCGCAGGGGAGAGATTTGAATGAATCCTTTCTCACACATGGAGCAGGTGAAGAATCTAAATCCACTGGGCCCTCTCTGGGGCCTCAGCAGGTTGCAAGATCGAGTAAATCCCTTCCCATACGTGGGGCAGGTGAACGGCCTCTCCACAGTGTGACTGTGTCAGTGAGTGTTCCACTGGAAGGGTTAAGTGAATTCCTTATTCAGATTGAGCCCGTCCTCCTGTTTAAAATCAGTTATTATTGACAATTTCACACCAGAACTTGTTCCAGAGTGTGTTCCAGAACAGGCAGAATGGTCAGCTGCAGCTGGTCATCTGACTAGTCACTGGTCCTGAAAGGTTCACTCTCCACAGATGCTGCCAGATCTGCTGAATCTTTCCAGCGATGTCTGTGGTTTTTTTTCTGATTTCCCAGCATTTGCAGATGTTTAGTTTTCCAATACTCATTTTGTCTGCTGCAGAGGAGTTTATTGATGAAATTAGAGGGTTTTGAAAATTGTACGTTAGGTCACACATCAGCTATGATCATCATGAATGGCAGAGCAAAGTCGACGGGCTGAATGGCCTCCTCCTGTTCCAATGAAAGTTATCCATTGTCAGCTTGTGGTAACAGTTCCCCTTACTGCTCACTTCACCTCCATGTCGAACACACTGTTACTGACTGAACAAACCTTCTGTGTTTGAAATTAACTTGCTAATGCTCAGTGGCTCCCTCTCCTGCCACCCGGGTTTAACTCTCATCATGGAATGCTGTCTTGTATTACTGCAGGAATGCCCACAAAGGACTCAGCCTGGAGTCTGTATCCCCTGGGATCCACAAACCCCGTTTATTTCCTTCTTCCTAATTTATTCTGGCTATTGAACTCTCGGTTTCAATCCTATCTCCTGTCATGCTCCTCAACATGTCCATGTGGGTGGACTAGAGGCAGCTGGGATTTAATGAAGGGAAGTGGGGATTAGGCGGAAGCACGAGGTGCGGTGACAGCAAAGACAGTTCTCATTGAAACGGCAGAGTTTCTCCATGACCCAGTGAGTGGTGAGGCACATGAGATTGTGGGCGGAGACAGATTCAATCAGGGATTTGGTGAGACACTCTGACATCCGATTGTTAACTCAGACAGATAGAAAGAAAGAAGCACATTTAGACAGCACCTTTGATGATCTGGGGCAATGAAACATGCTTCCAACCCAATGATGTCAACCTTAAATCTCTGAAAACACAGACACAAAGCTTTCTACTTGTAACAGGTTGTCTCTGGGCCTACTCCTTTCTTGAGAAAAGCGTTTTGAGCAGTTTAGCCTTTCCTCGTGATTATAACCGCTATGTTCCTGTACGATTTGTGACTGAACCTTTATTTTCCTGTTCCTTGTGAGTGATGAAAGGAGCAGAAACAGTTCCTGACCTGTGAGGGGTTTTGGTTGGAGTATTTATATTTACAAATCCATTCCCACCCTCACATACAGTGTGAAATTGATGTAAAACTGAAGGAAATGAGTGAGTGAGCACCCACAGAATCATAAAGTAAGCTTATGTATCTGAGTTGAATGAACCTGGCATGAGGAAAACAAGACAACAATCACAACTATTTAGAATCACAGAATCCCGTGGGTGCAGAAAGAGTCTATTCGGCCCATCGAGTCGACAATGACCTGCTCACCCACCCTACCCACATAACCACACCCAACCTCCCTAAATTGCACTCTACGACTATCTTAGCATAGCCAATCCAGTAACGTTACACATCTGTGGGAGGGTCACAAATTACATCCAAATGCTAGGAATTGTGGATGAAGGCTCACAAATACTTGACTCTGACACAAATGCTCTGCTTTTCAAAATAAAATTTGGGGGACACTGCAATCGTAAAAATTTCGGATTATCTGAGGAGGAAGACAATTCAAAACTCACGCCTTTGACCCAGGGGGTGCAGTGAAAGTTACAGAATTCTGGGAACCATCAGAAATGTAAAAACGTTGTGAGTAAGGTGTGGGTGAGAAAGGACATAAAGACAGTCTGTCACACGGGGGAAGGCAGGAGAGATTAAACAGCAGAAATGCTCACCCCTCAAGGCCATGGGAATGGAGTTAGAGCTGGGAAAGAAACAAGGAAATAGGTGTGCAACTGCCAAAGAAATACGTTAAAAAAACAGATTATATAGGCACAGAGGGCAGAGTTCAGTCTGACATCTTTGCTCTCAAAGGTGAGTACAAAAAGCTGTAAAGCCTGGAGAGTTCTATTTCAGCCAACACATACTCAGGATTGGAAAAGTGTGCTGTAACTTTCTGATATATTTTTTTTCTGACATTTGTAGTTCAAGTCTGATGACGCGATTAACGTTTGAAATTGGACTGGAGTTTAAATTTCTGGAGAAATGTTAATAAATCACATCGATCACATGCTGCAGATCTTAGTCCATTACCCTGTATATTCCAGTATTTCAGTGACATCCATGTCCTGCCGGTGGGACAGGACATACAGGGATGTTCACGATGGTGTCTAGGACAATATAAGCTATGATTCTGTGCGTATGACTGTGTCAGCTTGTTGCTTGACTAGTCTGCGTTCCAGCTCACCCAATACCCAATAAGATGTTAGCAGGGTGAGACAGTACAGTTGGAGCTCCTCTGCTCGCCAATTCCTTTCCTTTCTGCTTTTTTAGAATTTCATTCTCTCTCACTTTCCCCTTTGCAGACTCTGACACAAGTGTCTCAACATTGAATCATGACAAAATTAAAAAAAGAACAAGAAAACCAATGGAGGAAAATATATTATTCTTGCATCAACTGCATATTTAAACAAAAACAATCGTGTTCAATAAACACTGTCTCATTTTTTCCTTCAATTCTATCAAGCGAGCTATTATATTTTGTCCCTCAGTTTACTGATCTTAATAAATATCCAATCATTTTCAGAGCAACATGCTGACAAATTATTGAACCAATTTATCTGTTTAGGTTTTACCATTAGTTATCAAGTTATTACCATTACAATAATTGCATAATAATAGGTCTGGGTAACAAGTATACTGAGGTTCACAATTTAATTTATTGACTGTTTGAAAAATGGTACAATATATCCTTTTTCAGGATTCTAACAATAATTATTAAGGCATTTGACCGACAATAATTATAGTATGCTTTAGTTCAATCTTGCTAACAACTACAGTGAAGTTCATACTTGAATTTAATCCAATCTTCCCAAGTACCTATACGGCAATATAAAAATCCATTTTATTTCCAATCAACACACCTACAAAAGAATCAATTATTTCTGATGCAACGTGCACTGTTAAAAATATGACTTTTGCTCATTTGAATGATCTGTGTAATCCCAGCGTTATAAATTTAGAAAATCCTAATTACTTTTCCCTGCAACAATTCCTGTTCATTTTTGGAGATAGCACAGTCAAATAGCAAGATGAAATTTATCATTATTCTTAAGTAAGCTAATAAAACTTTGAAAATCTATCTGTTGCTAATATATAATAATTGTTCATTTCAATCAATAGAATATAGAAAAGTAGAGCACAGTACATGCCCTTTGGCCACAATGTTGTTCCGACCTTTTATCCTACTCTAATTCAAACTAACCAACATGCCCTTCATTTACTATCATCCATGTGCCTATCCAAGAGTCACTGAGACGTCCCTGATGGATCTGAATCTACTTCCACCACTGGCAGTGCATTCTTCGCACTCACCACTATCTATAAAGAAACTATCTCTCACAACTCCCCACAACTTCCCCCATTCATCTTAAAATTATGCCACTTTGTGGGAAAAAGTCTTTCATTATCCACTCTATCTATGCCTCTCATCATCTTACACAAAGCTATCAAGTAACTATCATCCTCTTTCACTGCAATGACGAAAGCCCCAGCTCTGTCAACCTTTATTCATAAGACATGCCTTCCAGTCCAGGCAACATCTTGATAAATCTCATCTGCATCTTCTCTAAAGCTTCCGCATCCTATGTCTAGTGAGGTGATCAGAACAGAACACAATATCCCAAGTGTAGTCTCATCAGGTATCCATAGAGCTGCAGCATAACCTCGTGGCTATTAAACTCAATCTCCCCGCTCATGAAAGCCAACACACTATGCACTGTCTTAATAACCCTATCACCTTGGATGTCAGCTATGAGGGATGTATGGATGTGCACCCCACGATCCCTCTGTTCCTCCACATTGTCAAAAATCCTGCATTTAATCTGAAAATATGCATTCGAATTTGAAATTCCAAAATGAATAACTTCGCATTTTCCCAGGTTGAACTCCATCAGCCACTTCTCAGCCCAGCTCTGCATCCTGTCAATGTCCCCGAGCAACCTACAAATGTCTTCCACACTATCCACTACTCCACCAACCGTCGTGTCATTGGCAATCTTCCTAACACACGCTTCCCCTTCCTCATCCAAGTCATTTGTAAAAATCACAAAGAGCAGAGGTCCCAGAACTAATCCGTTCAGAACACCATTGATCACCGTGCTCCAAGCTGAAAACTATCCATTTAATCTCACCCGGTCTTCTATGGGTTCAGCCAATTTATTATCTAACCAGGCAGCTTTCCCTATATCCCATGCCTCATTACATTCTAAATGAGCCTACCATGGGGAACCTTATCAAACACCTTGCTAAAATCCTTATACACCACATCCACTACTCTGTCCTCACCAATGTGTTTGCCACAACCTCAAATAATTAAATGAGGCTTGTGAGGCATAACCTGCCGCTCACAAAGCCATGCTGACCGTCTCTAATCAATCTGTGCTTTTCCAAATGATCATAAATCCTGTCTCTCAGTATCCACTCCAATAATTTGCCCACAACTGATGTAAGACTGACTCATCGATGATTCTCAGGATTATCTCAATTGCCTTTCTTGAATAAGGGAATAACATTTGCCAACCTCCAATCATCTGGTATGACTCCAGTGGACAGTGAGGATACAAATATCATTGCCAATACACAGTAATCACTTGCCTCCCTTTTCATAACAACCTATGGCCCAGGGGACGTATGCATCCCCATGATGTTTAAATATTTTCAGCACATTCTCTGTCTTAACATCGACCTGTTCGACCATATCAGCCTGTTTCAAGTTATCCTCACAAGGAACAAGGTCCCACTCACTCTTGAATACTGAAGCAAAGTACTCAGTAAGGACCTCCCCTACCTGCTCTGACTCCTGGCACAAGTTTGCTTCACTATAAGGGGTATAAATGTGGAATTATGTCTCAGCACTGAATTAATGTAAAGATATTGCAGTGTACTCGACTACTTTGAATATTGAACGATATTTTAACTGAGAAAACACAGTTGAATTGATTTGATTATATTTCACTTCATGCTAACATTTATTGTATTTAGAACCACGGTAAGAGTTTTGGGCGGCACGGTGGCACAGTGGCACAGTGGTTAGCACTGCTGCCTCACAGTACCAGAGACCCGGGTTCAATTCCCGCCTCAGGTGACTGACTGTGTGGAGTTTGCACATTCTCCCCGTGTCTGCGTGGTTTTCCTCCGGGTGCTCCGGTTTCCGCCCACAGTCCAAAGATGTGCAGGTCAGGTGAATTGGCCATGCTGAATTGCGAGTAGTGTGAGGTAAGGGGTAGATGTAGGGGTATGGGTGGGTTGCGCTTCGGCGGGGTGGTGTGGACTTGTTGGGCCGAAGGGCCTGTTTCCTGTAATGTAATTGAGTTTAATAGCCGCGAGGTTATGCTGCAGCTCTATGGATACTGTAATCTAATCTAATCTTATTACATATATGAAACTTACTTAAATGAATCACACGTTTATGTGAAGAAAATAAAATGAACATCTGCTTGTTCCTTCCTTTATCAATGACTGTTCGTTTTGAAATTGTGGAAGTTGTACATTGTTGAAAGGAAGGGAACTTGTCTTCGGCTGAATATTCACATTGAATGATTGATGCATTTTTAAAATTAAAGTACAATGATCACAGCAGTTTTGTCAATTTGTCTTTCAAAGAATTGTCATGACATTCCTCTTTATTTAAGACTATCATTCATTTTTTCTATTGTTATTGTAAAATATTGTTTAATTTCCAGTCCATTACACACAGAAACTACCTAATTAATTCCCATTCGAATTACTACAATAAACAGCTGATTAGTTTTCATTTGTGTAACCACTTTAATCATAATATTGCAGTCCTGCCGTCCTGAGTGGGAACATTACGAAAGGAGCCTGTGGAGCTGTGGCAGTGTCTCTGTTACGAGACCCGAGGGAAGGTTTCAAATCACACCTTCACCACAAATATATCAAGAGCTGCTCTGAATGTTGATTGCAGAGTACCTAAGCACAGATTGAACTGCTTTTCAATCCAACATTAAATCTGCTTTTATCAACAATCACAAAATCTGATAACTATTTCTGTCAGGTTACCAAGAAATATGTGTTCGAAAATTCGCTTCAGCCACTTTGCTTTTACAAAGGACTGACGTCTGTCCCTGTTTTCTCGAACTGAAAGAAATATGAAGAGGATTTTCACTTTTACAAAAAAAGGGGAGGTGTTTCCCATATAAATTAATGCTTCTTCGATTTACCCCTTTTCAGTTTATGTAAAGTTTCATAATAACGCTCGACTTTCGGATAGTGGGGATACCTGTATCTAAGTCTGTTGCTTATAAGTTCATGGAAAATATTTGAAAATGTTGCAGAATTAAAAATGACGATGTCTAAGTAATGACATTGATCTTTTTTTGTTGCAAAGGGGCAAGTGCAAACAATTGAAACACATTAAACATTGTTCTCTCGTGCTATAAATTTGAAATAAATTTGATATCTTCTTCAGTAATCTAACAAATGCTACCACCTATTACTTGTCAGTCAGCTGATTACCTACTTTGTTACTAAATATTGTGATTCATCTAAATATTACTCTGTCCTTTGATCAAAGTGAATTTGTAATTGTTGTTCAGTTTATTAATTGTCCGAAACGTGTTTCTATTTTTCCATTCACCTGTTCATTTTGACCGTAAGAGTGAAATGCTTTGGAAATATGGGAGTTTGTTCATTAAAAAATAAGGTTTGCATATCTCTCACATATCTCACTTCTTGTATTATGATTCAAGAATGTTTTCTGGTGGAATTCTCATAAATACCAAACATTTGTTGGCTTCAAATCAGGTCTTTAACACCCAGTTATCAATCTGTTGTTAATGTTTCAGCTGTTACATTGACATTGATTAGGTACTCATTCAGAGAGATCAACTAACAATTATAATCTACTTGCAGATTTATTGAATTGAGAAAAAGAAACAGACGTTGAAACATTTTTTTAGAAGGAATTGCTTTTTCATTCAAATGTGTAGGCTGTTCAAGAATTCTATATCGCCTTCCATTGGTTTTCTTATCGAGAATGTAAATTTATAATTCATGTGAATTTTAATCTGTTCTGTATTTTGAAATTTGTATCAGATTTAAGAAGAAAAAGAGGAGCAACTAACATGAAACCTTCAGTGAATAGAAAGCACAGTAAATCAAATTGACAGGGGCAACTTTTAGTATTATACCTGAATATTTAGTCAAATATTTCTAATGGCAAGAACGTTGTGCCGGTAAAGCACAGCAGGTCAGGCAGCATTCAAGGAGAAGCAGAATCGACGTTTTGGGCATAAGCCCTTCATCAGGAATCTTTTTGATACTCCTGCTCTTTGAATGTGCCTGCACTTTTGCAACACCACAGCTTTCCTCACTTTCTCCAAATATGCTTAATGAACATGAACTGAAAATGTTAGCATCAGCAGTTGAACAAGACCAAATAAACACATTTTTTTGCAATATTTATAGTGAGAACTTCTTTGAGAACAAGCAACAATCAGATCGAACAACATCTCTTGCCGTTAGAACCCTTGACCCTTCATAATAAAGAATAATCATGCTTTGAACAACCAGTATAGTCTATAACGACTGAACTGAAATACCAGAGGACAACGATTGCATTTATTGGAGGGAATGATAACCGGATCCTGACTGTGATAGTGGGGATTGATCTCAGAAACAATAAAATTTTACTGTGATTATTCCACTGAACAGTAATTAGATGGTCATGAAGATCTTTGTGTGGCTTTATGTGCAGTGTTTTGTTTGAACATTGATTTCAGTAACATGGAGATATTTTACAAGATTGACAATTGACAGTTAAAGATAAGCTTTCAATTGAACATTTTAAAAACTTGTCAGTTTTGTTTAGCGAAACACAATTCTAAGTTTAGGGAATCGATACTGTGTGGAAACAGACCATTTGTCCCAACAATTCTACACTGACGTTCCAAAGAATAATCAACTCAGCACCATTCTGCTCTCAGATTACTGGACATTTACCCATGACTAATGTACGTAACCTACACATCCCTGAACAGAACGTGCAGCTTAGCATGGCCAATTTACCTAACCTGCATATCTTTGGATTGTGGGAGAAAACCAGAACATGCAAACTCCACACAAACATGTGACCGAGGATGGAATCAAACCCAAGTGCATAACACTGAGATACGAGTGCTAACCACTGATCCTCTGTTCTCAATGCCCTGCCCCCATGTTCAAGAGGTCTATGTAGCTGTTCATTGCTTCTCTTGTCCAGATACTAACTTATAATTCAATCTCACTTTTATTGTGCCCGGAATTTTGAGATGTGTCTCAAAGTTAAGAAGAAAACGAGGAGCAATTAATATGAGAACTTGAGAGAATAGAAAGCACAGTAAATTTAAATTACAGACTGTGAGAATCAAAGCTCACTCACTTCAATAATTTCCGCCCAAGACAAGGCTGAAGCAATCAGTTTGTTTATTAGACGCTTGCAAGCGTGGTGCCTGGAATAAGGCACACAGAGTTTAGCAAATACATATCTTATATAGGACTCACTCCTCCAAACCCGGAGCCCATTACTATTATTTCTCGCTTGCTTTATCCGGCCTTGTGCTTAACAAATTACATGTTTTACTTGGCCATTTCACCACATCCTGCTGTGGTCCATTGTCAGGTATATCCTCCACCACCTCTAACTAAATCCCCCACTTGAGATATTCCCTCCCTTTCCCCAACCATATTGATCCTTATCACCTTTTAATTGGGGTTTGTTTTTGTGTTTTTGCAAAAGTGGGAAACAGATTTATAACTACTGCTTGTACAAGCATATCTGGCTTAACTTTCATCCTCACAGTGCCTTATCTCGTTGCCTGTACCATCTACCATTGTTTGCAGGCACGTTTCATTCTTGTATGCACATTTTAGCTAATACAAAAACATTTATATATTTTCTTCACATAGCTTTCATTCTTGTTGTATCAGCTCTTGCTTGAAACAATTATACACTGTTGTGAGTGCATAAACCTTGCATAACTAATTTTGCTTGCAGAAGTGATACTACTTTAACTATATCCCAAAATTTCCCCCTTTTTCTTTAATTACCATTTGTTATCTTCTGCATTTTTCTTTTAAGCATTGCCCCCAAAATTCGCAAGCATCATTCTGGAGATTCTATCCATCTTGGTCTCACTCAACCCCTCATTATTTAATCGAAAAGGTTCCTCTGACTGTTTCCATTTCAGGGGTATCTGTTTTATTAAGGCTGTCTGAATCAGTCTTTGGGTGAGCCCTCGTATACAGGGCATGATATAACAGCCAATGGCTACCAATACCTCGGCTACTACTATCAGGGAAGTAAGGATGGCAACACCACCCCCTTCCGTTTTCCAAACCATGATTCACGCCATCCCGTGAGAGATGTGTCTACACCTGAATTATCAGCCAGTTCCTCTGCTAAGGTAGTCAGTCCCCTTAACACCCGAGTAATTGAACCATCAGGTGCAGTGTTATTAGGAATAAAGGTGCAACAGCTTCCTCCTAACATCACTCATACACAGTTTTTGTTCTAGAATCATATCAAGGGCTATTTTGTTTTCCCATGCCATCCTACTTGTCGGATCAAGCTGTTCTGATATTCCTTTAAACGCATCTCGTGTATAATTTATAAATCACTGTTGATTATAAAAAATGTAATTTATCCAATCTACATTTTTATTAATTGTTACCCACCCAAGTATTTCAGTTCTCGCTCCACATATTGTGGTTTGTTTTTAGAAAATCGCAGTCCCTGATGACCCAGGAAATTCAATATTTTTTTTTAGTGGCTTCTGTTACTCTTTCTCTTCTCTTTCCTGTTACTAAGAGGTCGGTTTACATACTGCAACAGGGTAGTTCCCTTAGGGCTGCTAAATGTCTCCAATATTTGTTCTAACATTTGTCCAAATAAATTCGGGGATTCCGTAAACCCCTGAGGGAGCACAGTCCACCAGTATTGCTGTTTCCATCCTGTCTCGGGATCGTAACTTTCAAAGCAAAAAAGTTCCTACTTTCCTCCGCCAAGGGACAAGCTCAAAAGGCATCCTTTAAATCTATCACACTAAACCATTTGTCATGAGGGATCTGACTTAATAAGGTTGAGGGCTTTGGCACCACTGGGTTGCGCCTGACCTGTTCTTTTCGATTCAATATTCTCAAATCCTGCACCAATCGATAAGTTCCATCGGATTTTCGCACTGGTAGAATTAGGACATTATAAGGAGACATACATGGCATCACCAGTCCATCTCTATCCCCTCAATTACTGGCTGCAGTCCTCGTTTACCTTCTATGGAAATGGGATATTGTCGCTCATAAACTTTTTAAACTTAATTCTAGGGGACGGATCCGTATTTATCCACGGTTCCCTTCTCTAGCCCATATAATAGGGTCTATCTCTCTTTCCACCTCTTCTGTCAACATTGCCATTTGTACAACTAATTCTTTTTCCTGAATTCAAACCTCCAGTCCGAAGAGGAAAATTAAATCTCTCCCGAGTAAGTTACTTCCTATATCAGGGATATACAACAGATCCCCTGTGATTGTATACTTCGGACCTTCTATCATCATAGGTTCAAATACTGGAACAGGAAATCCTTCCCCTTTTACTCCTGAAACAGTAATTGACTGTGTTGACATTCCTACTTTCTTTGGTTTAAAATTCAGCTACGACCGTGCTGCCCCCGTATCTACTAGGAAGACTACCTCTTCCCCACAGGGTGCCATCTTCAAGTTTATCAAGAGTTCCTGGTGGTTCCCGGGGGCAGGAACCCCTGCCACCCCGATTCTTCATCAAATGTCATAAGCGGAATTGCCCTTTCTTCCCTTTGTAGGTCAGGACACTCCCGCTTAAAATGCCCAAGTTTCTGCAATAATCGCA
Source organism: Chiloscyllium punctatum (assembly GCF_047496795.1). Classification (NCBI taxonomy): domain Eukaryota; kingdom Metazoa; phylum Chordata; class Chondrichthyes; order Orectolobiformes; family Hemiscylliidae; genus Chiloscyllium; species Chiloscyllium punctatum. The sequence continues at coordinate 30,586,246 of NC_092766.1, read as the reverse complement.
TCCTGCCTGTGGAGACTTCCATCTCTGCCCCTGTCGCCCGAACCCTCTATCAAATGCTCCCCTTTGTCCTCTCCCTCTCCATCTTCCTCTCTGTCATACATGCTGCGACCCACCGCTCTGGTTGCTCACTATTGGTTCCATTCTTTACTTAACTCCCTCATCAATTGTAGCGACCATTATTTTTGCCTTCTGTTTTTTGCTTCTCATCCTCTCTCTTTGCTAAAACTTTCTGTGCCTCTCTTAACAATTCATCTAATGGTGTTTCGCTCCTCCCTTCTATCTTCATTATCTTTCTCTGTGTCTGGCTATGCCTTTGTCACAAAATGTACTTTCAAAAGACCCTGTGCCGTTGGGTCCTCAGGGTTCATTCCAGATTATTTACGCATTGAGTCTCTTAATGTTTGCAAGAAAGCTGAGGGAGTCACATCTTTCTCCTCTCTAACTTCAAAGGCTTTCATCAAATTCTGCGACTTTGGAACTGCCTCTCTTATTCCTTTTAGAATCAGGTCTTTCAATTCTTCCCTATGCTCCGGGTTTTGATTTTCCCACTGGGTGTCTCTGAGGGGAAACTCCGTCTCTCCCTGTCCAGTATCCCCATTCCCAATGGGAAGTTCCCTGTCCCATATTTTAATGGCTGCTCCTGGTATAAGTCCTCGTTCTTCCCCAGTAAATAGTGTATTCAAAATAGACATTACCTCAGTCCACGTATACAGACCGGGCCCCAATAATTGATCAATTTGTTCAGAAACCCCTCCCGGATCCTCAACTAGGACCTTCATTTCCTTTTTAAATGTTCTGACCTCCCCACTGGTGAGGGGGCACTTAAAATCCCAATCTCTTTGTCCCCTATTGGTACCTCCCGAAGGGGATAATCTTTACATTCTTCTGCTTTTTTTGTTCTTGTTTTTCCCCCTTAGTCTTTGGTTTAGGTACTCCAGAGGCCTCATCTACATCTACATTATCTTCCCTTTCTTTTGTTGAGGATAGGGAACAACAACATCCCTGTCCACTGCCCCTTCGTCCTCCTCTTGTGGGTCATCCGTTCCCTGTTCCTGTCTGTCTGTCTCTCCTCCTCCCCCATTTTCATCTAATCTGATTTTATCGTACCATGGCTGGGGGAGGGGGGGGGTGCAAGCAGGCCAAAGGATCCCAGGGACTGGATGGGGCAGAGGGGGAATCCTTTGTCTTTACTACCATCATTGCCAAAAACATGTCCTTCGGTCGACTTTGATTATTAACTCAACACTTGTCTCCGTGAAGCCGGCATTGTGCGCAACGCACAAATTAGATGCTTAACAAAACTCTCTCCATTTGCCGAGGTGGATGCAGCTTCAATACCACTGAAGGAATTGGACACACTCCACAACAATGCAGTCACTTAACTGTATATTGTTCAACACCTGAATATTTATTCCCTTAACTGCTAAGGCACAATTGTAGCAGAGTGCACCACACAGAAGATTCACTGGAGTAAGTCATCCAGGCTTTGTTGACAGAATCTTAAAAGCTCAAAAACTGTACCGACTGTAAGGACAAGGTTGAAGATGCACTGAAACTTCACCATTTGCAAATTACACTCCAAGGCAGATACCAGCATGACCTGGAGGGGAATCAGTGGTAAATTCATTGAGTGGTGAAGTAGTTTGATGGGCAACGATTTATACTTCAGTCGTTTTGGTACTTTGGCGACCAGAACTGTACAGAGTATTCTAAACGCGGCCGAACCAAACTCTTGTACAATTTTAGCAGGACTTGCCTGCTCTTATACTTAATACCCTATCCGGTGAAGGCAAGCATGCCATATGCCTTCTTGACCACTTTATCCACCTGTGCAGTCACCTTCAGGGTACAAAGAACCTGAACTCCCAGATCTCTCTTCTCATCCAGTTTACCCGAGGCTCTTCCGTTTACTGTATACTTGGCTCTGGAATTCGACTTCCCAAAATCATCATCTCACATTTTCTTGGATGGGACTCCATTTGCCATTTCTCCACTCAACTCTTCTGTCTATCTATATTCCCCTTCATTCTTTGACAGTCCCCGATGTTTTCTGGCTATTCCACCAACCTTTGTGTCATCTGCAAATGTAGTGGTGAGATACTGGGCTAGCAACCCCTGGAGATTGGAACATGGCAGTTGTTCATCCCATGCAGCAAGGAACCATGTTTGGATGCTTGTTCCCAGTGAAGTATCAATGTTTTCTGATGTAGATCAATAATTCAAACTTTTTTTTAGGAGTCATGATTTAGAAGTTTAATAACGATACATAGTCGTGTAGTTGACTATGATGAATAATGTCAGGGACCGCAGGGATGTAGCCATCAGGTGCAAAGGAAAAATGGCAAATGGAATTGAATCCAGACCAATGAGTGGTAGTGAAGCAATAACAGTGAGGATTACAAAGAGGAATTCAGTTACATTGAAGCCATTGAATGTCAATCGAATATGATTAGATTCTCATTTGTCACAGTTATCTTCGCTGTATTTGGTCCTTTTGTGGGTCAATCCGATTCTAATCGCTTTCGGATTTCAAGTTCCAATTCCTGTCTGCGCCTGAAATTTCAACCCGTTTCCTCGCCGAAAGTTCTCCACCTGTCTTAATCATATGTAAGACGCTGCAAGGGACAGCGCAGACTTACTAACATGTTGCTAGCTCTGTATACAGTTGAAAAAAGTGGAATGATTGGTTAGGCTGGGATTATTCTCCTTGAAACAAAGGAGAAAGAGGGGAGCTTTACAATCACAGAATAACAATCATAAACGCTCAATGTTCGTGGTATCTAGACAGGGTAGATATGGGCAGGTGGTTTGCCCTATGCTGCGAGGAGAGCACCAGAGGACATCATCTCAGAATTAGATATTGCCCATTTAATTCAGAAATGAGGAGTAATTTCTTTGCTCAGGGGTCAAAGAATCTGTGGCATTGTCCAGTAACCGCTGTTGAGACTGTTTGGTTGGGTATTTTCAAACTGTGCCAGATAGTTAATCAGAAAGATGATGAAACTTTGCCGAGCTAAGTGAGCAGAAAGGAATTCAAAATTATCAGATCAACTATGTTAAAAATCACACAACACCAGGTTATAGTCCAACAGGTTTAATTGGAAGCACATTAGCTTTCGGAGCATCGCAGTGTACAGAAGCTGCGATTGCTGAAGGAAGTTATACAGTTGGCAAGTCAGTAATCACGCTGGATGATGGATCGTTGTATGATTTACACACAGCAGAAATTTGTGAAAGAATGAAATGTTTGTTTCATTGGAGAAATTTTGCGGTTCCAATTACGAGTGACTGTTTGAAATATTGATCAGATCTTTGGGTGAAGTGTTCGATTAAAATACTCATGAACAACCCCACTGGATAAACTTGTGCTCCCGATCTCTTGTTATTTTTTTCTCTTTCTTTCGATGTAAATTCATAGAATGACAAGATGGAATGTAGGGCAGAAAGAAAAATGCGTTCCTTCTCATTCCACCAATTTCATCTACAATTGAATAGAATGACTGCTCTCATTCTTCATTTCGACTTTAATGTGGTGTCGATTATTTTTGAATCGCCTGTGCAGTGAAAGGCAAGAACAAGATTCTCGATCCAGTGTATACCAGACGTGTGAGGTGCAAAGAAAAACTGCTAGAGCGGTGCGTAAAGTTCACAACCAGAGTGTGACTCGAAGCCGTGAATGTGGAGCACAGCGGTATAGTAACCCACCAGCATAATCTCTTGGTCTCCTCTGCACATTTTGTTGAGGGGTGACATGTGACCTCATCAGGTTACATGCGGTGAAAGTCGTGTATGAAAAGGTTCCAGAGCGGAATCGAATCCACACCAATGTGTTTCTGCTTTCACAAGAATTATAATAACAGCAAATTCTAATAAATAGCAATGCTGGTCAGAATGAATAGCTGTCATTAATACATTCTGATTCAGAACTGAAACAGAATGAAACAGGAAAAGAATTTCCCGTCATATTTACACCTACATTTGACAGATAATTTCTTCAGTCACTTTCTCTCTCACATGAAGAAGTAGCCACGGTGAGTGAAATAAAGGTGATCTTGTCACTCAATGGTCTTTCTCATATGGCTGAACCTGAAATGGATTAAATTGCAATAAATGCTGACTTGTTCATTTCATTTAAATTTTGCTGAAACCTCACAATATTTATTGTAATAATCAGAAGTGAATTAGATATATCTCATTGGAACGATTATTGTTGTATTAAAATTTGCTCTGACTTTATTTCAGCTTAAGGAAAATACTGCTTATAAAAGCAGAGGGTTAAATTGCAAATGAAAATCCACAAGTTTTGTCGCTCGTTGCTTTGGCAGATTTCACTGAGTATTAAATGGACCAAACAGCATGGTGTTTGTTCTCACATCCTTAACGCATGTGATGAAAGCAGGAAGTCGATCTCCAAGCAACTAGTTACTTCCTATTCATTATGTAATATCTTCCCTTCACAATAAATAAAAATCCACTCAGTTCCATTTACAATGCTTTAGGTGGAATATTATGCCAAGTCTTTCAAAATGCAGAGTTTTGGAAGCGAATCTTATTCAGCTGCGCACATTAAAGAAAGTTCTTTGCATTTAAAGTCAACCGACTTAGACATTGTTTCCCGCAACTTACGACCGACTACACCCCACCTCTGCACCTTTACCTAGCCACACGTTGTCTCTCTCCTTGTGAAATTTATTCCTTGTATGTCACCAAATGTGCCTTTCCAAATATTTTGAAAAACAGATTCTTGGAGTGACAGCGATTCTTTTCTCATCATTTCTTTGTCCTTCCAAGGTTTTATCAAAGGTATTGAATGCCTGACAACTAGATGTTTAATTACTTGAAAGAGGGAATTTTCCACCTATTTAGTCTGTTCAAACATTTCATAACCTGAAAAAAAATCATTTAGGTTTCCTTAGTTCAGGCATAACTCTTCTCAATTTTCCAAGAAGACAAGTGAATAAAATCTCATCCTTAATTCACCCCCATCAGCATCTTCTCTAATGGCTTTACTCCCCAGTAAACACCGTCATTATCAATTCATAGAATCACGGAATCCTACAGTGCAGAAAGAGCATTTCAGTCAATCGAGCCGGTATCGGCACTCTGAAGAGCATCTCACCCAGACCTAGCTCCCCTCCCTATTTCCTTATATTTCACCTGAAGAAGAGGAATCCCTCCCCCATATGATTTCAAATAAACCTGTTGGAGTATAACCTGATGTCCTGTGACTTCTGACCTTGTCGCCGCGTCACCCATGACTAATTCACCTAACTTACTTAATTCACTCCCTGGACACGAGAGGGCAGTTTAACTTTGACAATCAACCTAACCCTCCCTCTGAACAGCAGTGCGAATTACTGAGACAATGCTGTATCATTTTTTAATGGTTTTATACCCTGGTAACAGCCTCATCAAAACAAATTAACCCAAAGTCAATGTATCGAAACGCTACTCTGTCCTGTACAATTTCATTCGTGCTGCAGGAAATGTTCTGCACTCATATTTGAATGTGTTTATGTGGTTTCTTCCTCAGCTTCCTGCTTCTAGTAAACACTTCAATACCAAACAAGTCTGTCAAATGCTTTTCATTCCAACACAGTCACAAGGTGAAGTTTGCAGAAGTCACGTGTTTGGCCGTTCACTGACACTCTGCCTCCCTGAGAATTGCAGTCCTTCCCAACCTTTAAGGAGAAAGTGAGGACTGCAGATGCTGGAGATCAGAGCTGAAAATGTGTTGCTGGAAAAACGCAGCAGGTCAGGCAGCATCCAAGGAACAGGAGAATCGACGTTTCGGGCATAAGCCCTTCTTCAGGAATCAGGATTCCTGAAGAAGGGCTTATACCCGAAACGTCGATTCACCTGCTCCTTGGATGCTGCCTGACCTGCTGCGCTTTTCCAGCAACACATTTTCAGCTTCCCCACCTTTATTCAGGCAGCACTGTCCTTCCTGTGACATGTCCCATCGAGAATGGATGGACAGGTATCAATACCCGCACTTGGGAATGGAGCGACAGTTTTAAAACATTTACATTGTCCCCAGCGGAAAATTGAGCTCTGTGACAGGCGGGGACAATAACCATTACACTACTGAGGACAAGAGTATCAAAGGAGGCCCTTCAACTAAATGTGGCCTCACTTGTCAAAAACAACTGCCTAATGAACTGAATCCCATTTCAGAATGCTTACCCCACAGCCTTATAGGTCTTGGTATCAAAAGTTCATATCTGAATATTTATTCAGGTTATAAAGGTTTCTGCCGCTTTGAAAAATGCAGACAGTGTATTCCAAATTCCAACCACCCACTGCGTGATAAACCTTTTCCGCACATCTTCTCAAGCCTTTCTGTCTTTCTCCTTACGTGTCTGGCCCCTGCTGATCGATCCCTCCATCAATGGGACACTCGTTCAGTCCACCCTGTCCAGACCCGAACTCAATCATGTCTTGTCTCCATCTCCTTTACACTGCGACAAACACTCCACTCTGTCCTATCTTTCTTCACAAGTGAAACTCTTCATCCCAAACAATATCCCGGGAAATATTTCCTGCAATTTTCTCAGTGTGATCACATCCCTGCTATAATGTGACTTGCAAAACTGCACACAATGCTCTTGCTTGAGCCTAATGAGCATTTGTTTTTAAATTTCTGGATTAGTATGGGGGCGATTCTGGCTAAACAGAATTTATTACCCATTCCGAATAGCCCAGAGGGCAGTTGAGACTCAACCATATTGCTGTGAGTCTGAAGTCACATGCAGCCCAGACCAAGTAAGGATAGCAAATTCCATCCCGAAATGACATCAGTGAAACAGATTTTGTTTTGAACAATTGTCAATGGATTTATAGGAATCATTAGATTCTTCCTTGCAGGTATTTTTTGAATCCAAATTTGACAATCTTGGGATTGACATGGTGGGATTCAAGCCCGAGTACCCAGACTATTACCTCGGTCTCTGGATTATCAGTCCTATGAAATTATCACAAGACCAACGCAGAAGGCCATAAAAGCTGATCTTTTCCAATAAAATGTCTTTTCACCAAAACTGCCCTGGCATTTGCCATGAGCCTGACGCTCCAATTGTCTCTGGCCTATGTCAGTAGAAGCTGGTACATGGGGATTGATTTCACAACCGCGGTATCCAAATGGATCGACTTGTTTGAAGGCCCCGATGGTGGGATTGGGGGACGTTCACCCAACAGTCACCGCAGTAACAGCACAGACAGAACAGTATGAGTGTGAAAGAGAGTGATAGGTTGGGCATTGCCTCAGAGAAATGGGGGGAGGGACGGAAAGGAGGTTGAATGATCGTGGGAAGGAGAGGAATCTCCGACAACGGGTGTGTTTGAATCCTGATATATGAAACACAGAGATGTAAGAGAGCGGAATTTGAAGGTAAAACGATTAATTTCTTAGCATTTGTCACACAAAGGACAACGGAGAGAATACAAAGTGCCGTGATTCGGTTTCAAATCGAGGTTGCTCTGGTCACAATTCAAAATACCGACAACCACGATCAACAGTAACAACAGAACAGGATGTTTGCAAGCAGCAATAAGTATACTAGCAGAGGAAATGTTCGGAAGAACAGGAAATGTCCAATAACAGTACCCAGCGAACAGTGACAGACATGTGGGAACTGAGAATGAGCTGAATCGTTCAGGTTGATGTCCTCAGAGGCTGTGGAGATCCCTTGAATGAGAATGTTGAAAGATGAGATTGATTGATTTCGACAAAACATCAAAGACTGGCGGGACAGTACAGGATATTGTTGAAATGTATGCATCAATAGCATTTTAGCTTAACATCGGCACAGCCGCCCAGATCAAACCGGAAATGGGGATGGGAATGTGTGCGAGGAGTTACTCTCTGACTCCAGTGATGAAATAGGTGAACGTCCTGTCCTTCTGTGATGGTATAGGGGCGCAAGAAATTCCTCAGTGGAGTGTGCTCCTGCTCAAGGGAATGGTTGTCCCGGTTTATACTATCATAGCGATTTCCGGTGCAACTTTCTAAGACAGCTGAGTGGCACAAGTGGAGCGTGTTGAGCCCCTAACTTTGCAGTGGTGGGTTTAAAAGATGATTTTGCTGTTTGGATCTGTGTTTCCGACACTGGCGGTGGCAGCTACATTTGCTCGCATCAGCTCAGTATCAGTTTCTTCCACACAGTCAAGACTTCAACCAGGAGAAGGTGGTGTTGGGGTGATATTTTAAACTAGTCATCCTTGGGGGTTGGGACACGGAAACGGTGATGTATACGTTCGACGAATAAAACATGAAATACAAGCCTGACCTCAGGAACAGAGATCATGACTTTAATTTCCTGCAATCCCATTCATTCATGACCCGTATGCAGGGGATTCAACCATCTTCACCCAGTCATGCCTACAAGAGACTCCAGGATCAGAAAAACATGAGCTGACCCTTAATTCAAGAATCTCCACAGTGTGGGGAAGCAGTCTAATCGGCCCTTCCAGTCCATACGGTACATCCGAAGCGCATCCCACCAGACCCCCAGGTTATTCTCTGTCCCTTAAGCCTGCATTTCCCATTGTTGATCTCTGTAACTGGCACATCTTTGGTCTGAGGGAGAAATAAAAACGCAAATACACAGAGAATGTGTAGACTGCCCACAGAGAGACATCCGAGGCTGGGATCACACCGGGTTTGTGGTGGAGCCAGACAGCAACGAACGAGGGGCGAAGAATAAATGTTGTCCTGACCAGCGATACTCACACCCTGTGGGTGAGTGAGGAAGAATGAAAACACATTCACAACATGGAATGTTTGTATCTGTGTTGACACAATTTGAAACGATCGTTCACCCTGTGTAGAAAAAAGGACACTGATACCACAGAGAAAGCAGGGCAATGTGGGAACTGTTGGAAGGGAATCAATTAACCATAGAAATGGAAACTCATTTAATCAGTAACACTGGGGAGAGACCGTTCACCAGTCCCGTGTGTGGGAAGGGATCACTGAGCAAAACAACCTCCGGAGACTCCAGCAGGATTACATATCCCATCAGGTGTTCGGTTATGCTGTCAATGCTGCTGTTAATCCCAACCAGCTGCCTGCTCCATAGCGTCAGTCAGAGTCATACAACATGAAAACAGGCCCGTCAGTCCAACCGATCCATGCTGAACATACTGCCAAACTAACCCATTCCCATCTGCCTCCTCCTGTACCCGCTGAGTGGTGATAATGCCCTTGTAGTTTTATTACTGTGTTGTCAATCCACAACCCAGGTAATATTTTGGGGACAAGGGGTTCAGGTCCTGGGATGACAGAGAGTGGAGTTTGAATTCAATAAGTACCTGGAGTTGAAGAGTCTCGTGGTGACCTGAATCAGTTGTGTGGAAAATCCCATCTGATTCACTCATGCCAGTTCGGGAAGCAAACTGCCATATTCATCTGCTCTGTCCCACAGGAGACTCCAGATGTATAATATCGTGGTTGACTCTTAAATGCCCTCTGGGAAATAACTGATGTCCTCGGCATGAATAAATTTATTTTAAAAATCCCACTTTCCCATTCATGTTTGGAATCAATTGTCCTTTAAATGTTGCAAACATACCATCATCCATCACTTCCTCAGCAAATAAATTTCACACGTAAAACACCATCCCTAAAATAATGCTGCGCATGTCTTTTTTTTAAAAAATATCTCTTTTCATCGAAAACATATGCCCTCTCGTCTTGAAATCCCCCTCCTGGGAAAAGGCCGCTATCGTTAACTCTAAACTTACCTCTCAATAATTCATAAACTTCTGTCATGTCGCCGCTCAAACCCCGAAGCTAGAATGAAAACACTCTCAACTAGGATAAAGTGAGAACTGCAGAGGAGAGATCAGAGTCGATCGTGTTGTGCTGGGAAAGCACAGCAGATCAGGTAGCATTTGAGGAGCAGGAGAATCGACGTTTCGCGGAAGAGCCTGGTGAAGGAAACTTGCGCGAAAAAATAATTATTCTCCTGCTCCTGGGATGCTGCCTTACCTGATGTGGTTTTCCAGCACCCCGATCTCGATTCTGAAAATAGTCTCAGCCTATCCAGCCTTTCATTATAACTCAAACCTTCCACAGGCAACACGCGTGTTTACCTTTTGTGAACCTACACCAGCTGAATACTATCATTCCTACAACTGGGCGGCCAGAACAGGCCATAATATTCCAGAAGAGGCCTCATCAATGTCCTGCAAAACTTCACGATAACGTCACAACTAATGTACAGAAACGAATGAGCAATGAAGGGAAGTATGTTAAATGCCTTTGAACCATCTTGTCTGTTGGTAATGCAAATTACAAGGAATTATGTACCTGCACACCGAGCTTCCATGTTCTCCAACATACGCAAATCCATACTCTTTTTGTTATACCAATTGCAATATCTTCCATTTATCCAGATTGAACTCCATGTTACATTTTTTAGTCCAACGACTCATTGGATTAAGATCCTTTTGAAACTTAGATAATCTTCCTCACTGTCTACAATTCTGGTATCGCCTGCAAACCTACGAAGCATGCCTGCTGTTAGTTCCACTGTTTTCTCATATAGATCAGTGATTCCTATTTACTTGTAGTTGCGGTGATTTAGCAGTGTGCAGATCATACAACAGTTAGTCATGCAATTAACCATGAGGAAGAAAGCCGCAGACTGCAGGGAGATATTAAACAATTGGAAATAAAAATTGTGAAAGCAATTCATTCCAGGGAAGTAGGTGATAGTGAAGCAAAATTAAACTTCAAACCAGCTGCCCGCGCTCCAGTTGTGTCACTCAGCTGTCTCAGCAAGATGCACTGTAGATTGCTGTTATTACAAACGAGAACAAATTTTCCCTTCTGCCCCGCCTTTGACCAGAAGCACTCCCAACCTCGGAATTGCTTGCGCCTCTAAACCATCATAGAAACACCGTACATTCTCACTTGAGCCATCGAGTATCTCTGCAACCTCATCCCATCTCGATTTCAAGTTGGATCTTCGCGACTGCGCCACTCAGTTCCTCTGATTCTGGGGCTGGGAACTGGGACTATATGGCAGCAGTGGTTACTGCCTTGTGTGGGAAACCTCGTGAAGTAACCGAAGTTAAACTGCATTGCTATTGAAATATACATTTCAACAAAAGCTTGGTAAAAAAAATGACTGCAGATGCTGGAAACCAGATTCTGGATTAGTGGTGCTGGAAGAGCACAACAGTTCATGCATCATCCGAGGAGCAGTAAAATCGACGTTTCGGGCAAAAGCTTTTCATCAAGAATTCAGGCAGAGAGCCTGAAGGGTGGAGAGATAAGTGAGAGGAAGGTGGGGGTGGGGAGAAAGTAGCATAGAGTACAATAGTCAATTAGGGGAGGGGATGAAGGTGATTCGTCTGGGGGGAGGGTGGAATGGATAGGTGGAATAGAAGTTCGGCAGGTAGGACAAATCAGGACAAGTCATGGGGACAGTGCTGAGCTGGAAGTTTGGAAATGTGGTGAGGTGGGGCAAGGGGAAATGAGGAAACTGCTGAAGTCCATATTCATGCCCTGGGGTTGAAGTGTTCCGAGGCGGAAGATGAGGCATTCTTCCTCCAGGTGTCTGGTGGTGAGGGAGCGGCGGTGAAGGAGGCCCAGGACCTCCATGTCTTCGGCAGAGTGGGAGGGAGAGTTGAAATGCTGGGCCACAGGGCTGTGTGGTTGATTGGTGCGGGTGTCCCAAAGAAGTTCCCTAAAGCGCTCTGCTCGGAGGCGCCCAGTCTCCCAATGTACAGGAGACTGCACCGGGAGCAATGGATACAATAAATGATATTGGTGGATGTGCAGGTAACAAAAGCTGCACTGTCCCCGGCGTCTTTGATGTTTTGGAGAAATCTATTTATCTCAGCCTTCAACACATTAATGATGGAATCACCACAGCCACTGGGGGAACCGATATTAAATGGTCAGCCCATTCTGAGTTCCCACATATCTGCCACTGTTCGCTCAGCACTGATATTGTGGATTTGGTGCTCTGCCTAACATTCCTTATGATACTGTAGTTATTGTGGGCATTTTGCGTGTTTGTCTGTGGGTTGCCGTGATCATATAGTGGTTAGTACTCTGCGTTGTGGCCGCAGCAACCTCGGTTCAAATCCGAGTCATGGCACTAATTGCACCATGTGCCTCAAGCTCTTGTGAAACACAAAGGAATCAGTTGCTTTGATTTTCTCCAAGGTGATGTTTTCTCCTTCAAGCTCTGCTCACTTACATCTCTGTGTTTCATATGTCAGAATTCAAATCCACCCGTTCTCAGAGATTTCTTCCCTCCTACGATCACTAACCGAACTTTCCATCCCATACCCCCATTTCATTAATTTGGAGATGCCGATGTTGGACTATGGAGTACAAAGTTAAAAATGACCCAACACCAGGTTATGGTCTTACAGGTTTAATTGAAGCACTAGCTTTCGGAGCGCAGCTCTTTCATCTTGTGTTTGCGGAGTCATTTCCTATTTCACGAAGGCATTGCAGAATCTAACACTGACTCTCCCGTTGATACCGATCAGTCTGTGCTGCTGCGGTCACTGTTGCTGGGTGAACGTGCCCCAACCCCACCATCGGGACCTGCAGACTAGTTGATCCATTTGCTTACCACTGTTGTGAGATCAATACTCATGTAGCAGCTTTTACTGATTTGGACCAGATACTAATGGGGGGAGGGGAGGTGGTCAAGGTCAGGAAAATGGCACAGAACAGTATCAGGGGAAAGCGACTTAATTGGATAATATCACTTTTACTGCATTTCTGCAATGGCCAAGCGCTCTTACCACTGAACACTGAACTGTTAAATCTCTCACCAGGGACCTGGGTTTGACTCCGACCATGCTAGGTGGTAGAATTGGGATTCAATAAATATCTGGAATTACGAAGCTAATAACTCCTATAAATCCATGTTCAATTGTTTAAAAAACGACAAAACCATCTGACGTCATTTAAGGAATGAAACTGCCACTCTTACCTGCTCGGGCCTCCATGTAACTCCAGGCTCACTACAAAACTTTTGAGTCTCAACTACCCGCTGTGCAATTCGGGATAGCAATCAATACTGCCGAGTCAGCGACGCTCTCAATACTGGAACAGATTAGAAAAAAAAGTTCATTCGGCCCTGGCTCGATTACTGTGTGCAGTTCTGCAGTTCAGAGTACTGCATGGATGTGATCGCACTGGGAACGTTGCAGTAGAGATTCACTGGGATATTGTCTGGGCTGAAGAGTTTCAGTTGTGAGGAGAGATTGGACAGACTGGGGTTGTTTGTCGCTGAGCAGAGGAGATTGGAGAAGACATGACTGAGATGTACTAAATAATGAGGGATATGGATAGGATAGACTGAAATAAGCTTTTGTTATTGATGGAGGGATCGAACACTGGGGCCAAGAGACTTCGGGAAAAGGCAGAAAGGTTTGAGTAGATTTGTGGAAAGGGTCAGAGGGGCGAAAATCATTCTAACCTTAAAAAAGTTTTGAGATGTTAAATTGTGATGACAAAACATGTAAGATTATGGGCTAAACGATGGAAAACTTGATTCAGGTCGTTAAGAATTGTGTTGGGCAAGTGCAGCCACAACAGGCTGAAGGGCCTCCTTCGATGTTGTTGTCCTCCACAGTATCGTGGTTAGTGTCCCCGCCTGTCACAGGGCTCAATTCTCCGCTGGGGGCATCGTGAATGTTTTAAACCTGTCGCTCTGTTCCCCAGTGAAGGTTATTCATGGCTGGCCTTCCACTCTCGAAGGGACATGTCACAGGAAGGACAGTGTCGACTGAATCAGCTGGGGAAGGACTGCAGCTCCTGCAGAGAGAGAGTGTCAGTGAAATTGCAAACACGTAACTTCTGCAAACTGCAAATTGTGTTTGTTTTGCAATGAAAACCATTATAGAGAGTTGTTCCTGATCGATGTGTTTATTTAAAGCAGGAATCTGAGGAAGAAAACAGAGTAAAGCCATTCAGACCTGAGTGCAGAAACATTTCCAGCAGAACTACTGAGGTTGTACAGCGTAGAACCGCGTTTGGATGGATTGAATTGGGGTTGGTGGGCGCAGCTTGCTTTCACTAGGCTGGGTTTACACCAGTGTGTAAAGCCATTACACATGATACAGATAGTGTTCAATGTGATGGTACATTTGCTCAGTGGTTCGAACTGCTGTTAAGTCTGCAGGTTTGGTAAAATGGTCATGTTAAACTGCACTGATGTGTCCAGGGAGTGAATTCAGTAAGTTAAGTGAGTTAGCCATGGGTAACGCAGTGATAAGGTCAGCAGTCACACGATGCCAAGTTTTATTCCAGCAGGTTTATTTGAAATCACAAGCCAGAGGCCTGTGGGGATAGAGACGAGAGCTAGGTCTGGTTGAGATGCTGTTCAGAGTCTCCCTACAGACTCGATTAGCTGAACTATACTTTCTGCCTTGTAAGGAATCTGTGATTCTATCAGAGAGGACACTGCCAGGGTTTACTGGGCCGCTAAGACATTAGAGACGATGCTGACGGCGTTTAGTGGGGATGGAATTTTATTTATTTGTGTGTTGGAAAATTTGAAACTAAACCAAGGAAAACGGAATGGAAGTTTTCCAGAATATTTGAGGTTTGGAGAGAGTAAATATGTGGTAAATTCACTCTTCCAAGTTCATAAATTTCTAAAAGTCAAGATTTCAAATCCATCGATGTAGGACAAAGATTAATGGGAGCAGAATTTCTGTCACTCAGAGAATCCGTTTCCAAAATATTTGGAAAGGCACATTTAGAGACACGCAAGCAGTGAGTTTCACGAGGAGAGAGACAGCCTGTGGCCAGGTAAAAGTGTAGGGGGGTGTAAGGGGTCGACGGTGCGAGGAAACAATATCTAATTTGAACGACTTCAGATGCAAATAAATATCGGAAACGAATGCAGCTGAGTAAGATTCAGCAAAAAAAAACTCAGAGTTTTTAAAGATTTATATTAATATACTACATGAAGCATTATAAATGGAACTGAGCAGATTTGGTATATTGTCAAGGAAAGCTATTCCATAATGAATAGGAAGTGACCCGTCTCTTAGAGATCGATTTCCTGCTTTAATCCCATGCCTTAAAGCTGGGAGGACAATCGCCATGATGTTGGGTTCATTTGACACCCACTGATATCTGCCAAAGTAACTGAGCATCAAAACTGGCATCTTGTTTTGTAGTTTAACCTTCTGTTTTTCTCATCAGTATTTTCTTTAATCTGAAATAAATTCGGAGCAAAATTGAATACAACATTAAACGTTCCAATCATATAAATCCAATTCACATCCGATCATTGGAATGAACAGAGTGAAGTTGCAGCAAAATTAACAAAATGAAACGAACAACACTGCATTTCCGGGAATTTTACCCAGTTCAGGTTCAGCCATATGAGAAAGACCATCGAGCTAAAACATCACCTTTACTTCTCTCTCTGTATATACTTCTTCACGTGAGAGAGAAACTGTCTGAAGAAATTATGCGTCAAGACGAAATGTACCTGTGAATGTGACGGGGATTTCATGCTTGCTGGGTCATTCTGAGACAGTTCCGACTCGAAATAAATCAAGGACAAGGTATTCCTTCCAAGGACGAGGTCAATCCCTTGGATTTTGCTGGTATTATTATTCCGCTGAAAGCAGAAACATAATGGTATGAATTCGATTCCGCTCAGGGAATTTCTCATCCCCGAGGTGCACCATATGTGATCTTAACGAGGTCACATGTGAGCCCCTTTGCAATGGGCTGAAGTGGCCCAGAGGTTAAGGCGACGGGTTGCTCTTCCATTGCGCATGTGTGGATTTGAATCCTTCTCTGGCTGTTACTTCCATCATAAGCAACTGTGGTTTCCCTTTGTGCCTCGCATCTTTAGGATACTTTGGGTGGAGAATCTTGCTCTTGCCCTTCATTGCACCAGAGATTTGTGATAAATCGATACCTCATCAAAGTCGAAGTAAAGAAATTTGTTTTTGTTTTTCGTTACATTGGGATAATGAAAAGGAGTGCAAACGTTTCTTTTCTCCTTTCATTCCATCTTGACTTTCTATGCATTTACATCGAATGAAAGTGAAACAAATAAGGAGATATCGGGTGCAATAGGTTATCCAGTGGGATTGTGAATTTTAATGTAATACTCCACACAAAGTTCTGATCAGTAATTTAAACAGTCAATTGAATTGGAACCGCAGGAAACGTTTGCAATGAAACGAATCTTTCATTCTTTCACAACCTTTTGCTGTTTAAATCATACCGCGATTCAACATCCAGCGTGATCACCAAGTTGGCAACAATATTAGATCCACCAATTCTCTTTAGCAATCACATCTGCACATACCCATCTGCGGTGTGCACAGTGCCATTTGTTGTATCCAGGCCACAGCACATTTCCTGTTCATGAACTTATGAGCTCAGTTCCTGATCTGTCTTTTCAGTTTGAGAAACCTTTTCTATCACTTCATCCCATCCTTTCAGAATTCTAAAAGTATCAATAAAATAAGGTGTTAGACCAAATGATGTAGGATTGGAAGTCGGCCATTCAGCCCATCGAGTCTGCTCCACCATTCAACTAATTAATGGCTGATCTGATAATCCTCAACTCCATTCTCCAGCACTGCCTCGACAAAGCTTCATCCCCTTTCTGGTTAAATATCTGTCTGGCACAGTTTGAAAATACACAACAACTCAGCCGCAACAACAGTTTTGGCAAGGAGTTCCACCGATTCATTGGCCCCTGAGCAAAGAAAGTACCCCTCATTTCTGAATAAAATCGGCAATATCTAATTCTGAGTTCATGTCCTCTGGTGCTCTCCTCATACCAGAGGGTGAACCACCTGACCGTATCTACCCTGTCAAGATCCCATGAATATTGAACGTTTATAAATATTATTATGTGATTATAGAGCTCGCCTCCGTCTCCTTTGTTTCAAGGAGAATAATCACAGCCTAACCAATCATTGCAAGAAGCTTCATTTTCTCCAGTGTTGACAACATGTTCATTAATCTCTGCTGTCCCCTGCAGCGTCCTTACATATCAGTAAGGCAGGTGGAGACATTTATGCGAAGAAACGGTTGAAATTTCAAGCACAGACGGGAATTGGATCTTTCCCTTAGGCATCTGTTGATGAAATTGTGAGGGTATCCGTTTTTGGCGAATACCTTGTAGAGGTGTTCCTCTTCCTCTTTTTGCAGTTCTGGTATGCTGCAGTGTGTTGTGGCCCTTTTGAATAGTGTCCTGATGCAACTTCGTTTGTGTGTGTTGGGGTGGTTGCTTTCATAGTTTAGGACTTGGTCTGTGTGTGTGGCTTTCCTGTAAACCTTTGTGGTGAATTCTCCGTTCGGTGTTCTCTGTACCATCACGTCTAGGAATGGGAGAGACAACGGAACGAGGACATGCCACAACCCAAAGGACGAGCCACACGACCATATGTCAGGAGCATTTCTGAACTGACAGCCAGACCACTGAGACCAATAGGACTCATAACAGCACACAAACCAACAGCCACTCTCAGACAGCAACTCACCAGAACGAAGGACCCGATACCCAGCATGAGCAAAACTAATGTCGTGTACAATGTACCATGAAAGGACTGCACAAAACACTACATTGGACAAACAGGAAGACAGTTAACGACCCGTATACATGAACACCAACTAGTCACGAAACGACATGACCAGCTATCCTTAGTAGCCAAACACACAGATGACAAGCAATATGAATTCGACTGGGACAACACTACCATTATAGGGCAAGCCAAACAGAGAACAGCCAGGGAATTCCTAGAGGCATGGCACTCATTCACAGACTCTATCACCAAACACATCGACCTGGACACAATATAACGCCACTACAGCGGACAGCTCGAACTGACAACTGGAAGCGGCAGAGACAGGCCCGTATAAATGCCGGAGGAAACAGCACAGAAGCGCTTCACAGGAGGCTCCCAAGCACTGAGGATGTCACCCAGACAGGGGACGAAACGTTTGCAAGACAAATTCCCAACTCAGCGAATAGAACCACAACAACGAACAGCCGAGCTTCAAATCTTCTCCCAAACTTTGAAGGGGAACATATCCCTGGTGGTGGATTTCGTTTAGAGGTGGCGAAACTGTCAGTGGATGGTGTGATTTGTGCAGAGGTTGGAGGGCTAGAAGATGAGGACCAGGGAGGTTCTGTCCTTGTTGTGGATGGAGGTCTTTTGTTCATGGGCGGAGGTACGGGACATGGATGAGATGCATTGGAGGGCATCTTCAACCACATTGGAGGGGAAATTCCGGTCTTTAAAGAAGGAGGCTATCTGGTGTGCTCCTTTGGGAGCAGATGCGATTGAGGTGGAGGAATTGGGAATACAGGATAACATTTCCTCAAGAGGTGGTGTGGGAGGAGGTATAATCCAGATAGCTATGGGGATCAGTGGGTTTGTAAAAAGTGTCAGCAACACTGACCTCGAGGGATATATTTCCCGCCCCACCCCGATCCACTTTTCACAAAGACTGTTTCCTCCACGACTACCTAGTCAAGTCCAAGCCCTCCAATGACCCACCCTCCCTGGTGGCACCTTCCCCTGCCACCGCAGGAATTGCAAAACCTGTGCCAACATCTTCCCTCTCACATCCTTCCAAGGCTCCAATGAGCCTTCCAAATCCATCAAATGTGCACTTCCACACGTGTCATTTATTGCATTTGTTGCTCGCGATGCGGTCTCCTCTACATTGGGGCCAACAGACACCTTCTCGCAGAGCGCTTCAGAGAACATTTCCAGGGCACCCGCAACATTCAACCCCAATGCCCCATGACCAATAACATCAACTACCCCCCCCCCCCGACTCTCACAAGGACATGCAGTTCCTGGGTCTCCTCCACCGCCATTCCCTCACCACTGGACGCCAGATCTTCCACCTCGGGATCCTTCAACCCAAGGGCATCAACTTGGTCTTCACCAGTTTCCTCATCTGCCCACGCCCACCTTATCCGAGGTCAAACTTTCTAACTTTGCACCATCCTACTGACCTGTCCCACCTGTCTATCTTCCTTCGTACCTATCCGCTCCACCCTCTTCTCCGACCTATCACCTTTCACCCCATCTGCATCCACCTCTTGCACTCTCAGCTAAATTCTTCCCAGACCCAGTCCTCGCGTTTATCTCTCCACCCTTGAGGCTCCCAGCTTTATTCCTGATGAAGGGCTTTTTCCCGAAACGTTTTTTTTTTCTCTGCAACTCGGATGCTGCCTGAACTGCTGTGCCTCTTCAGCACCCCTCTAATCTTGATTCTGATTTCCAGCACCTGCAGTACGCACTTCCATCCAACTGGCTACCCTGTTCATTGATCTTGAATAGGCCATTGCTAGAGTTCCAGCATCATTTCGCTGCTCTTCTATTCCCACCTGCGGTCAAGAACAGAAAGTATCTCGAACCCCTCGAGACCACTTGATCCCTTGTCCAATCACCTTCAAACATTGTTGAATGCCTACTCCAATTTCTCTTTTATTACTTTAAACCACTTTAAAGTAATTACTTTAAATTGACACATTAATCATTGTTCCTCCCCAAATTCATTATCACCCATTTCACTGGATTGAATTCCTTTCAGCACATTTTCTTGCCAATTGTTTCCAATCTCCCTGCAGTCTATGGCTTCCTTCCTCATGGTTAACGACATGACTCATTGTTACCTGATTTGCAAACTGCTAAATGATGGCCACGACAAATAAGTAAAAATCGTTGACCTGTATGAGAAAACAATGGTTCTCATTGAAGCCATAGTTCATAAGCTTGTAGAGGACACCAGAATTGGAGACTGTAAAGAAGGTGATCTAAGTTTCCAGAAGGATCTTAATCGAATGCGTCTTTGGGCTAAAATATTTTACATGGAGTTCAATCTGGATAAATGGAAGGTATTGCGTTTTGCTACATCAAATAAGAGTAGGGCTTATACAATTAGTGCTAGGGCGTTGCATAGTGTTGTGGAAAACGGAGGCCAGGGATGCAGTTAATTATTTCGTTTTAGTTTGCTTCACATATAGGCAGAATGGTTCATAAAACATTGTCTTCCTGCCTGCGTTGCACATTCCTTTGAGCGTAGGAGTTGGTACGTCATGTTGAAGTTGAATAGGACATTGGGTGAGGCCTCCTCTGGAGTACTGTGTCCAGTTCTTGTCTCCCAGTAATAACAAGGAAATTATTCAGCTGGAGTAGGTTTAGAAGAGGTGTACCAGCACATTGATAGTGGGGAAGGTTTGAGTTATAACGAAAGGCTGGATAGGCTGAGAATATTTTCACTCGAGAACTGGAGGTTGAAAGGCAACCAAATAGAAATTTATAAATTATTGAGAGTTCGAATAGAGTTAACTTTAACTGTCTTTTCTCCAATCAGTGACACTTCAAGACAAGAGGGTAAATGCTTCAGGTATAAAGAGAGATATTTAAAATAAGACATGAGATGCTTTTTTAAAAAAAGGAGAATGGTTTATGTGTGCAATTCACTTCCTGAGACAGTGATGAATGAAAGTACATTTACAATATTTACAGGATATTTCGATCAATAAATGAATTGCAAAGTTTCCGTGGGATTAGAAAAAAGCTATTCATTTATGCCTAGTCCATTATTTATTGCCCAGAGGGCAGTTCAGGATCAACCACGATATTATGGATCTGGAGCCATATACCAGACCAGATAGGTATGGCAGTTTCCTTCCCTATCAGGCATTAGCGAATCAAATCTACAACAACTGATTCAACATCATCATTAGACTCTTCAACTCTAGGTATTTATTGAAATAAAATTCCAGCATCTGCCATGCCAGGATTTGAACCGGTGTCCATAGAATTATATCTGGACTTTCATATTAACAATGCAGTAATTTTATTATAAGGGCATTATTAACCCTCAGCAATTACAGGAGCCGTCAGATGCGACTCGTTTAGTTTGGCATTCTGCACAGTATGAGCTGGTACGAGTGAAAGGCCTGTTTTCATGCTGTTTGAATCGATGACTTTGAAGCTATGAAACCGGCATCTGGTTGGGATTAACAGCAGCATTGACAGTTTAATTGATCTCCTTCTGGGATATGCAATCTTGCTGGTTACTCTGGAGTTTTTTTCTGCTCATTGAGCCTTTCCCACACACGGGACTGTTGAAAAGTCTGTCCCCAGTTTGACTGAGTAAATGAATTTCCACTTAAGCAGGTATTTGAATCCCGCATTGCCCTGGTTTCTCCGTGATATCGGTGTCCTTGAATCTTCCCAGGGTGAACGATTGGTTCAAATCATGTCCACCCAGACGTAAGTCCCGTTGACCATGTTGTGAACGTGTTTTTAGTCTTCCGGATACACCCACAGGGTGTGGTTGTCGCTGGTCAGGACAACATATGTTGTTCATGCTGTTTCACTGTGGCCTCGCTGCACGAGAGACATGGATTCGATGCCAGTCTTGTGTGACTGTGTGCAGTTTGCACATTCTCTCTTTGCTTGTGTGAGTTTCCTCCCACAGTCTGAAGATGTGGGGGGTACTGGGATCAGCTATGGGAAATGAAGGGGAACAGAATATGTATGGAGTGTGGATGGTGTCGACTGGAATGGCCGAATGTCCAGCCTACCCACAGTGTCAGCATTCTCAGATTAAGGATCAGTTACGTTGTTCTGGACCTGGAGTCACAAGTAGGCAGGATTGGGTAAAGATGGTAGCATCCGCTGCATAAGAGTCATGCATGAATGGGATTACAGGAAATTAAAGTCATGTTCTCTGTTCCTGAGGTCAGATTTTCATTCCAGGTTTTATTCGTCGAACTTTAACATTACTAGATCAGTGTCGGAGTCCCCAAGGATGACTCGTTTATTATATAACCACAACACCACCTTCTCCAGGTTGCAGAATTTACTGGGAACAAGAAGCTGATCCTGAACTGATGCAAAAATAAGCAGCTGCTACTGCCAATGTCAAGAACACTGATCCAAACGGAAAATGAAATTTAGGACATTGATACCCCAGAGTTAAAGGTTCAACACGCTTTAGATACGCCAGTTGGCTGTCTCAGCAACATATACTGCATATGGCTACAATATTATAAATGGGTGGATACCGTCCAGTCTATGCCATTGCACTCACTGTTGCATGGGCGACCATGCCCCTATCTCTCAATTGCCACCTTCAAATCATTGGATCCGTTTGGATATCCTGGCTGTGCGATCAATTCTCTTTTAGCACCATTTACTGTCATGGGCCAGAGATTATTGGAGCGTGAGGCTAAATAAATGAACACAGAGAATAATTGGGGAAAAGATACTCGATTGGAAAAGGTCAACCATGACGGCTTTCTGCGATAGCCGACTGGTATTATCGCTGGACTGTTAATACAAAAGGCCAGGTCTCATTCTGGTGAGAGGTGTTCGATTCTCACCACACCACGACGATGGCAGAATATTAATGCAAGAAATACCTCCAAGTAAGAATACTCTAAATCCGTTGTCTGAAAACCCCATCTGTTTCACTGAAGGCCTTGAGGTAAGGAATCTGCCATCCTGAACTGATCTGGCCTCCATGTGCCTCCAGACCGCGAGGCAATTTCTGCTGCAGAGCCACACCGCATGCTGGTGCAGAATGTTAAAAAAAAATGTTCATTCGGCTCTACCTAGACAATTGTCTGCAATTCACATGAGTCCAGGGATGTGATCACATTGGGAAAGGTGCAGGAGAGATTCACTCGGATAGTGTCTAGCCTGAAGAGATTCAGTCATGAAGAGAGACAGGACAGACTGGGGTTGTTTGTCACGGTGCAGAGGCATTTGTGAGAAGGCATGGTTCAGCTGTACAAAATAATGAGGGGTATGGATAAGGTAGACTGAAAGTAACGTTTCCCAACGACGGAGAGATCGATCACAGAGGGGCAGAAATTTAATGAGAAATACAGAAAGCTTTAAGTAGATGTGTGGAAAAGCGTTATAGGCCGGCGGGTGTTGGAATTTGCAACACTGTGTCTGTAAGGGTCAGAGAGGCAGGAACCCTTATAAACTGAAGAAATATTCAGATGTGAATATGTTCTGCCCATAACTATAAGGCTATGGGCTGAACGATTCGAGGTGTTAAGCAGTTGTTTGTGACAAATGGAGCCACAACGGGCTGAAGGGTCTCCTTTGAAACTGTCGTCCTCGGTAGTATAATGATTAGTGTCGCCGCATGTTATGCGGGAGATAGGAGCTCAATTCCTCGCTGGGGCAGTGCAAACGCTTTAAAACTGCCGCTCCGTTCCCAAGTGCGGGTTATTAATGCCTGTCTTTCCTTTCTCCATGGGATATGTCACAGGAAGGACAGTGCTGTCTGAATCAGCGTGGGGAAGGACTGCAGCTCCTGGCGAGACAGAGAGTCAGTGAATGAACAAACACGTGACTTCTACAACCTGCACCTTGTGTCTGTACTGGAATCTGAACCATTTAATAGAAAGAATAAGGAAGCTGAGGAAGAAACAGGGTAAACCAATTCAGATTTGAACGCAGAAACATTTTCCGCAGCATCTTGAGGAGAACTGACAAACGGCTCTGAGAAAGAGTTTCACTCTCAGAACTGTTAGTTCACAGAGGGGTTTTTGTTCCACTTAAGCCCTTAAGAAATTGAATAACAATTTAACTGAAGACTTGAAATGTTAGAACACACCAGGCAATGAGTCACGTGTTGGAAACTGTGTATACAAGCCAGATGTTTGATGACTCATAATAATGCAATAGGCTGAAAGACCATTTTCCATGCTTTTAAAAACTCAATGACTGTCATTTTTCAACTGAACCAATCAGGCAAAAACAAGTCAGCAAGAAAATTTGCAAGCATTGCATTTGTTTTCCTTGTTGCGAAAGTGTTGAAATTCAGCTCTCTCACTGCTATTTCCCATTGTTGATTTCCAGTCAGGGAAAAATAGTTGTTGTTCCTTATGAAAGTCGTAAATTGAACATGAATTCCTGACATTACAAAACAGCAAAGATAGCAGTTCTGTCAGAGTCAGTGAGAATTTCATGTCGGAGGCGAATTCAAATGAGAAGGAAGGCTGAAAGCAGTTGCCGTTGCCTGCTCAGACTCAATACTCCAAACATGATCATAAATGAAACATTCAGGTTTTTCAAGGATTTAATAAGTTGAATGCACAAATGTTGATTCTGTGACCAGAGTGCCTCGGATTGAATGACTTGGAGATGCAGGTTTCGGACTGGGGTGTGCAAATTTGAAAATCACACAGCACCAGGTTATATTCCAACAGGCTAAATTGGAAATACTAGCTTTTGGACCGCTGCTCATTCATCATGTGGTTGCGGAGTACACAGTTGTAAGACACAGAATTTATAGCACAAGATTACAGTGTGATGTAACTGAAATTGTACATTGAAAAATACCTTGATTCTTTGCTAAGTCTCTCATCTGTTAGAATGACCATGTTAGCTTCCCTTCTTTCATATGTAAAGCACCAAACGTTTTATTTTAAAGTTACATTCTCAGGTGAACTTTAACAGTTGGTGTCAGCCCCCTTGTGCTGCTGTCTGTTCCATTGTGTTTAGATTGATTCTAATTTTATGAAATGACTTAACACAGCCTTACATGGATTCATGCTGTTTTTGAGCAAAGTAAGTCTGCAAGAACAAATTCACCCCACAAACGTATATATGCGTCTTTGTCTGTGTGTGTGTGTGTGTGTGTGTGCGCGCGCGCACGTGTGTGTGTGTAGGAGGGTCTGTTTGTATAGATAGGGTAATGGGATCACCTGTACTTTGACATAAGCCCAAGGTCCCGGTTGAGGCCATCACCATGGGTACCGAACCAAGCTATCAGCCTCTGCTCGGGCACTTTCAGCTGCTGCTTGTTCCGAAGTCCGCCTTGGAGGATGATCACCCGAAGGTCCGAGGTCGAATGCCCTGGACCACTGAAGTGTTCCCCAACTGCGAAGGGGCATACCTACCTGTTGATTGATGTGCAGTCGCCATTCATCCCTTCTGTCGCCTCTGTTCGGTTTCAAAAATGTACCATGTCTCAAAGTATACTTGCCTGCAGCGTGTTGTTTTATTTTTAGATTACCGTCAGTCTAAACATTTTGGGACGTACAGAGCACACAGGGACTAACACCTTCAACATATTATCTGGGTTGACATTAATTGTTAAAGTTCACCTGAGAATGTAACTATGAAAACAAAGTTTCGCGATTTACACAAGAAAGAAATGAACCTAACGTAGTCATTCTCACAGATGGAAGACTTAACAAACAATCAAGTTATTTTTTCAATGCATAATTTCAGTTACGTCACACTGTAATCTTTTGCAATAAATTCTGTATCTTACAACTGTGTAGTCCACAACCACCTGATGAAGGAGCAGCTCTCCAAAAGCTAATGCTTTCAATTAAACCTGTTGGACTATGACCTGGTGTTGTTCGATTTTTATCTTCTTGACTTCTTAAAACAGAACTTCTTGTTCTTGAGCCAGAGAGAGCAGCTCTACCAGGAATCTATTTAATGCCTTAGATTAGTCAATACCCCAGCCCTTGAAAGAAGGGAAATGTGCCTTCCATCTCTCTGCACAGTCGGACAGTTCATCCTTCATTCTCATTTGATTCCACATTCAAGGAGTTTCAAAAAACCCTCAAAACTGAGTCTCAGCTATTTCTTTTCTGTGCTTTTCATACACAGGAGCTGCAGCGATTGAGTGGGTTGGTTTCTGAAAACGAAACGTACCTATGAGCAATGTGTGGGGCTTTTCCAGGATTGCCTTCTCTGACAGCGCTGCGACATGACTGATGTTCTCTATGATATGGAAGTGCCAGTGTTGAGTTGGGTACACAACCACCTGATCCGTAGCCAGCTATAGGAATGGTTGTACCACTGGCCGACTGCACAGCTGAGGATTTACACGTTGCAGAGCTGTGGTGCAAACAAGGACATGAGCAATGGCAGTAACAGTCACAAGGTGAACAAAGAACAAAGATAATCAACATTATTGTTTCACTTCAAGTTGTCCTTAAATAAAACTACCATTCACAATCTGATCAGCCAATTAGTGAGGTCACTGATGATCGAGGAAATTAGAACTTACTTTATTGCGTTTCCACTATAATTCGAGGTAAACTCCAGCCTAATCACAATATTGCATATTCCCATTAATTTTCAGCTTTAGATTACGTTACTGACCTTTCCGTATGTGCAGGAAACTGAATAACATGAAATGAGTGAAAAAGTCCTTCTGGTGATTTAATCCAGTGCAGAATCGACCAGAAAAGAAAAGTCAAAGACTTGAAACATCACTCCCATTTCTCTCTGTCGCAATGCATTTTCCTGAGTTGAACATTTGCAGGTCTTGCCTTGAATACCTATAGAATTAATTATTTTCCCGGGACAGATTCTTCATAAATCAATTAACATCTGAGGTGTTGAAACATATTTTACTTCAGATTAAAATAGTTGAATATCCTTTCCCCCAGCCTAATGTCCCAATACTCCCTCCTCTTCCATGTAAATGCAAGCTGCTCCCGGTGAGGTTGGAGCTCCCAACCTGACGTTCCATTGCTCCTTGCTGCTCTATGTCAATAGAAGCTGCTCTAGTTGACGTTGTAGCTCCCAGTCTGATGTCCCAATGCTCCCTGCTCCATGGCAATAGAAGCGGTCCAGTTGAGGTTGGATCTACCAATCTGATGTCCCAATGCTCCCTGCGGCTTTATGTCAATAAAAGCTGCTCCAGACGTGCTTAGAACTCCCAGACTGATGTCACAGTGCTCCCTGGTTTATGTCAGCAGACGCTGCTCAAGATGAGGAGGGAGCTCTCATCCCTGGCAGCTCACACGCCTCTCTACCATCATAGAAATACTGCCCAATGATCATTTCCACCACTGGTACCCTTGGTGGAATATCCACATCATGAGAACCTAATCTTATTCTTAATCACCACCGAATCGTTATTTCCAAAATACTTTTTTTCTTAAACGTTAGTTAGCATGTGCATACTGCAGTCAATCCGAAGTAAGATAATGGTGCTAATTGACGTATGTTCAATAACAATTAGCAAGGACAATGTTTGAAATGAAATCACACTTTTATTCCAGGTGAGGGAATGTGATTTGTATTATTTAAATTGAACTTGTTCACTTGTGAAATGATCAAATAGATCCCAATTTCAAGACAAAATTGGCAATGTTGTCATCCACCTTGAAATGTGGTGTCTTCTTCTTTCAGCCACACGCGTATTAGAACGAAAGATCTGTTAATGACATGCGTGTAAAGACACTTGAATCATTTTTTCATGTTTATGCTGCATTAATCTGCGGTTATTGATCCACAGTTTAGGTTCAGTCCCTACAGTTAACATGCTGACTTCTCCAGTTGTCCATTGTTCAATGTGATGCATCCAGTGTGTGCATAACGAGAGTGGGGTTGCTTCCCACATCTTGCCTTTATCTGTATCTTATGTTTGGCATTCATCAATGGTGAGACCAAGGGGAAAGGGCGAGACCAATGTGTGAGTCTGCCCGTGCCCATGTATGGCATCCACTTCGACAATTCTCGACTGTGCATTTGCAGCCAGTTCTCGGTGCCGCTATACCCATCCCCTGCCCTTCTTGAAATATCACCATTATTTTGTGCTGTCTTTCTGTGCTCTTCTCACCAAGATTAATCACTTCTACCCATCCTGCTCCAGATTTCATCTGACAAAACACTCATTAAGAATCGCATTGCATAAACAGGCACTTCGCATCTCTAGTTATTTCATTTTCCTGAATCTCTTTCATATGATAAAATTTCACAGCAACTTGACTTGGAAAAGAGAAACGCGTTCCTTTTCATTATCCCAATTCAATCCACATTTCAATGCAGTTTAGGGAACAGGCTCAAATTATTCTTTGAGATGTTATAATGGCGCAAGGCATAGAAATTGACCCTTGGGGTTCCAATTTCAATAAGTCAGCTGTGGTAGTCGCAACACTGAAAATCACCGATAACAGCGATGAGAGTGGGATTTGAAACCACGTATGCAGAACACAATGGATTAGCAGTCCACCACCTCAATCTCACTGCCACATCGTCCCATTTGCCAGACTGCATGTGTCCGTATGAATAAGTGAATTGGGTAAATTATGCAGAGCAGCAGATATTTCTCCCTGGTGTTGGTGAAATGATAATTAGCGCAGTACAGTTCCAAGTGCATGGTCTGACCTCTGGTTTGTGGGGCAAGCGCACTCCCACTGTGACACTCTGCTCACAGTGATCTGAACAAAAATGAAGAAATGACTGTAATAGTCTGTGGCGATTTGAAGTCAACAGGATGAAGAGCCCATGACAGCAGAAGGTGTAAAATTGTCTGTGAGGAATTGTTTTTCAAACTGGAGGTGAGCGCATAGTGCTCAATGTCATTATTCAGAACACCTTACTTCTGCTCCGATATTTTTGACGCGAACTTGTGTACAGAACTGACAATTTCAAAATCCGAAATAAGGCTAAACTGACAATTGAATTCAACAATGCAAAAACTTGAGCTGTATCATTTCACTGGGCTGTACGACACCAAGTCACTGTATGATCTCAACAACACAGTCAGCAAGTGTCTGAAGGAAAATGAATGCAGTGCCAGAGCGCGTACTGGGAGCAACAGTTGACACTCGGGGAAGTGCATTTCCCACAACAGGAACACTTCCCAAACAGCGAACTGTGGTGGAAGAATTTAGAGGGGTTTACACTTTGGAATTTGATACCAGAGACACAATGCTGGAGACCTGTCATTGAGTCTGTTCAAGATGAAGATTTCAAGATTTCTACATTTGAAAAACAAAATAAATGGCTCATGGGTTAGTGAAGGCAAAAGTTGAAGTTGTACATTTTAACAATCTATCCATCTTTGTAATGAGTAGCTCATCACTTGCCTCAGACGGGGTCAAAACCATTGGTGAAGATGATCGCGTAATCGCAGTTACAAGCGATGGAATTAGAGATACTCGGTTTCCCAACCGTTAAGGTACAACCAGAAATGTGGAGGTAAGCATTAATGTGTCGCGCAAAGTGCTGCAGGTGACCAGTGCATCGTATCTCTGTGCCAGTACAGTGGGCTGTGCTGTTCCAAAGGTTTTGGCCTGAGCCTCACATGAATCAGCTTCAATTTGTCGTCGTGTTGAGGGGTACGGCTGGAAGGTGATATTGAGAAAAGCCAAGTTTATGGGAAAGTACCAGTTTTTGTGGATTGAATAACGACCTTTTCTGGATAATGACTCCTTGATCAACAAACATACTGCAAATATTTAAAACGTGAAAAGACATGTGCGGAGAGATTGCCGAAAGTGATTTTTCAGCAGATGGATGACGTTTCCCATGTGCACTGCGTTAAATTCCGGGAAAATAGATGTTGAACAGGTTTCATGTTATGCAGTTTGTTGCAAACTCGTAAAGATCATTGTAATAATTAAAAAGAATATAGATTGATCGCATAGGACTGCCTGAATATTGTATTCAATTTTAGTCTGAGCATTCTTCAGCTGAAATGGTGTGCTGCAGGAAAGTACAGAGGTTGAAAAACACAAACAAAGACAGAGTATAATTTTTGGTGGAGATAAGAAAGCATGAAATACACCTAACATCATGTGAATGTGGTCAAATCTTCAAAGTAAGTGTTGCGTCTCCAAGTGATGATTCAATTGCTACTTATTTGAATGTAACGTCTGTCTGCAGTTATGTTAGGACATCAGCCCAATTTTCATTGCTTCACCTTGAATAATACGCCATACCTTTTAAGTCCATGAACATTTTACATTCAATCTTATTCAGCTGTGCGTGTTCGTGAAATGTCTTTGTGTCTGAAAATAAACACAAATTCGAAATTAATCCACACCCACACTTGCCCTTTCTTTCAATGGCAAATTCCCTCCTTGTATGTTAGTTCGTGCGTCTTTTAAAACACTCTGAAATCAGAAATCTACGTTTTCTTTCCGGAAAGTCATCCAGGATTTCAATAACTTTATTGAGTGGAAGAAACTCTCATCCAATCTTTCCTTAATCATTCACTAGTGGTTTTGAAGCCATAACTGAATTGGTAGATTCACTCGAAAGAGGGAGCTTCCCCGATTTCGTCACTTCAAACCTCACATTATGTGAAAATCTCTTTTGTTTCCGTTTAAGCTTGCGTGTTTATGGTCCATCATTTCCACCTCTCGTGAATAAACCCCTTCATTCTCTCTTTCATACCGATGAAACCATTTATATTCTTTCTGATGCTTTTATGTCTCAGTAAACCCCGTCCCTGGGATTCCTCATAGCTTGCTATCCAGGAAGCAGCGTTTGTGCCCTTTCTTCACACGTCTTTGGTGGAGGACGAGGTCAAGGATTACACTGAGGGTGACCTAAAGTTTTCACAGTTACGCGATGAACTCTTTGATTTTTGAATATGATTTCTCTTAATCTCCATGTCCTGAGTGAGTCTCAGCTATTTCTAAAGGTAACTGAATTTCAAATACGTCATAGTAGAGCGATAGATATTCCAGTGCAGACTATTCACGACAGTAAATATCATCACCAAAGGCCACCATAGATCTGAATTCAATAGTTTCCACGTAGTAATTATCATAGCTATTGTGTATGTATTTCCGTGTTCTTGCCGGCTTTGTCCATCACTTCATGTGCACTTGTATTGAGTTCCACTGAATGATTAATTTGCAATTGGAGACTTTCTCTTCACCTCTTAGTCGAAACTCCATGGAGCATTTTATAATTGTACTCATATGCTTGCAGAGGACAGTCCTGCCATTACTGGGATGAATCAGTGAACATTTCCCACATATCCTCGAAGGCAAGGATTTCCTTCTGCAGTTTAGGAGACCATTAGAGCACTGAAATCCATGTGTGAGTTCATTAAAACTAAAGCAGTTGCAGCAAAACATTCAGACTAAGATTTTGCAATCTTCTTGCATTGCTTGTACCAAAATTTATATTCCACATTGTGCTATGTTTGTGAATGATAGCATTTTCTGAATCTTCAGCAGTGACATTTAAATTTTATCAGAACACTATCATTCACTATTTTCTCTTTCCCTTCCGGTTCCCCATTTAATAGCCTGTATTTTCTCAGTTTAGCTTACTTTTTCAACAATTCAAACAATCTCGCTCCTGATTACCAATCCGAGAGAGTACCATGAATTTGTCAATTTATATGAAATGCAGCTCGAGGGCACGGGGACCAAGTGGAAACGCATTGGTCACGTGATCCAAGGAGCAGGAGCGGGCTGGTGGAATCTGGCCGTTCTATCGCAGTCATATTCAAAACATTTAACATAATCTTTAGCCAAATCATATTGGTTGAAACTAAGAAAAAAGCAAAAGAACTGCCGATGTTGAAAATCAAATAAAAAGAGGTTGCTGGAAATGTTCAGAAAGTCTGGCAGCATCTGCCGGGGCACGGACCCAGTGGATCTGAAATGTTAACAGTGATTCAGCTGTGCAGATGCTACCAGCTTTGCTGAGGTTTTACAACAATTTCTGTTTTGTCTGAGACTGGCAGATGTTGCAGCAGGTAATGAGGACAGTGCTTTCTGGAGGAAAACAGACAACACGGACCTGGTAGTGTGAAATGAAACCGGAATAATGAATGAGTCGACACTGTCATGCTGGAAAAGCACAGCAAGTCAGGCAGCATCCGAGGTGCAGGAGAATCGACGTTTCACGCATAAGCCCTTCATCAGGAATGAGGCTTGTGAGTCGGCCTGAGGCACACCGCTGAAGCCTGCACCAACTCGCTGACACATTTTCCTACTGCCCCTGATCACAGCCGCACCTCCCATCGTCTCCCAGACGATCACAATCTCATCACCTCTGGGGAATCTCCCATCCACAGCCTCCAACCTCACTGTCCATGAACCCTGCACTGCCCGATTCTACCTGCTTCCTAAGACCTGTTATCTCAGCCTGCGCCTGTCCGAATCAATTCATCTCTTCCTCCCTCAAAACCTTCCTGTCTCCCCAGTACAGGAAATCCCCACCTCCGTTCGTGACGCCATCTATGCATTTCACATCCTCAAGATTTTTTTTCCCTGGCCCCCATCGCGTCATCTTCATCTTGGGCATCCAGTGTCTGTACACATTCATCTGCCATGACGAAAATATCCAAGCCATCAGTTCCTTCATCTCACCCCATCCCAACCAGTACCCTTCCACCGACACCTTCATCAACATGGCTGAACTGGTCCTCAACCTCAGCAACTTCTACTTCCAATCCTACCACTTCCTCCCAACCAAAGGAGTAGTCATGAGAATCCGCACATGAATTAGCAGTGCCTGCCTGTTTGTCAGATGTGTGGAATTGTCCACTTTCGCAGTTACAATGGCACCTCTCTCCACTTGTTCCTCTGATACATTGATGAATGTGTTGGGCGTCATTTCGTGCTTCCACGAGGAGGTTGAGCAGTTCACCAACGTTACCAACACCTTTCATCCCGACCGCAAATTCACCTGTACCATCTTGGCAACTTCCCTCTCCTGCCCATCACCGCGCCAGTGAATGACTAATTACAGACATATACTGCAGGCCCACTGACTTCCACAGCTACCAATATTACATCTCCTCCCACGCACCTCATGTAAAAACGCCATCCCTTTTTCCTAATTCGTTCACTTCCACCATATCTTTTCCAAGGATGACCAATTCCACCTCAAAAAGTTCCAGTTTGGTTCCCTTCTTCCATAATCGCAAATTCCCTTCCCGCGTGGTTGAAGATGCACTCCAGTGCATCTCCTCCACTTCAAGCACTATGGCCCTTGATCCCGACCACTCCCGCAACAAGGACAGAACCGCATGGTCCTCACCTTTCACCCAACCAACCTCCGCATAAAGCCTATCATACTCCACCACTTCTGCCATCTCCAAACAGACCCTACCATCAAATATATATTTGCATCAGCATTCCGAAAAAGATCATTCCCTCCTCGTCAGGCTATAATCCCAATAAGCCCACACCCCACTTCTGGCATCTTTCCCTGCCACCGCAGGAAGGCTAAAGCCAGCGCCCGCCCTCCATCTAAGGCCCGTAGGGATCCTTCCACATCCGTTAGAAATTCACCTGTACTGCTTTTAATGTCATCTACTGCACCCGTTGCACCCAGTGTGGTCTCCTCTACATCAGGGACGCCTTCTTGCAGATCATTTCAGAGAACATCTCTAGGACACCCGCACCATCCCGTGACTGAACAATTCAACTCCCCCTCCCA
The DNA here is from genome assembly GCF_047496795.1 of Chiloscyllium punctatum. Taxonomy (NCBI): domain Eukaryota; kingdom Metazoa; phylum Chordata; class Chondrichthyes; order Orectolobiformes; family Hemiscylliidae; genus Chiloscyllium; species Chiloscyllium punctatum. The sequence goes on along the minus strand of NC_092766.1, from coordinate 30,553,066 downwards.
CTCCGTCAAAGGCGTACAGGTCCTGTGCCTCCTTCACTGCCAAACCATAATCACCCAATGCCTGGAGGAGGAAGGCGATATATTCAGTGTGGGAACTCTGTCACATCACAGGTTTAGTGCGGATTTGAACAGTTTCCACATTTCCCTTCCCGCAAGTCCCAAACCTCCAATTTAGCATCGCCCTCTGGACCCATTTGATCACTGCTCATTCTGACCTATCATCTTCTCCCTCACATTCATCCAACTATCGCTTTCTCAGCTAACTCCCCCCAACCCCACACCCCTCCCATTTATCTCTCAGACCTCGGAGTGGAGATGCTCCTGACTTGCAGTGATCAGAGTGTGACTAAGTTTTGCTTTTATTTTGGGTGAGGGCAGGCTGGATCTGACACGAGCGCTTAACACGTAAACAACGGGAGTGGTATCAGATAGCGAAGTTAGGACAGGCTGAAGTGAAGTGGAACATTCTGTCAGGAGATGGGTAAGTACAACTCCATTACACCAGACTGTAAAAAGACATGCAAAGGGAGCAAATCAACTTCAGTGCAGGCACAATGACAGGTAAACTGGAAAGGAGACAATACAACACACTGAGATGGAGTGGAATTATTATGAGAAAGGGTTCAATATTTAAGCTATTTTGCATACAGACTGTCGTCACATTGGAAAAAGGAATTTCCTGCTGTGTAACGGTGATATTTGCCTGTGACATCACAATTCCGAGAGACACTGACATATTAACGTCTATAGCAGCGTGGCCTAGTGAGAGCATGATCGCCCATCAACCAGAATTCAATACTTCAAACCTCTCCTCTGAGCTGTACAACATTTTTGCTGCTCTTGTAGCCAGGTCTCAATTGCTTCACATGGTATCTTTTTCTGCTTCCTACATCATATAACCACTTGAACCTGGTTCAATCACCAGTGTTTCCGCTTTAACCCATCTTTTGTAACTCCCGAGCGAACACAGGTACAAGTGACCAATTGTCCTTGTCGAGCGCTCTCACTCTGGTATGATCTGAATGATAAAGTGCACTGTGTCTGATCAGCAGGACACACTGCAGAAGTTCCCCACGTGGGACGGTGCTGTTTATCCCATCCCTGTGGATTGAGCTGTCTCCATTGGTAGAGTATCACACAGTAACTGTGAAGATCTTTTGATGTCACTCTCGAAGGTACATGCTACAAAAAGCTAAAGACTGCGGGAAACTGCGATGGTCAGCGCGAACACAGATACCCAGCAGGAGACAGGTGGGCACATAAACCAGAAATTAAAGGATTAAAAGATTAATCTTTTTAGAAGAATCCGATTCAGACCATCATCTTAACACCGATGTGATCCATATGGACTTCAGTACGGCGTTCGACAAGGTTTCCCATGGGAGACTGATTAGCAAGGTTAGATCTCATGGAATACGAGGAGAAGTAGCCACTTAGATACAGAACTGGCTCAAAGGTAGAAGACCTTTGAAAGGTAAAAGGTGTTGTTGGAGGTTTGTTTTTCAGACTGGAGGCCTGTGACAAGTGGAGTGCCACAAGGAATGGTGCTGGGCCCTCTACTTTTTGTCATTTACATAAATGATTTGGATGCCAGCATAAGAGGTACAGTTAGTAAGTTTGCAGATGCCACCAAATTTGGAGGTGTAGTGGAGAGCGAAGAGGGTTACCTCAGATTACAACATGATCTTGACCAGATGGGCCAATGGGCTGAGAAATGGCAGATGGAGTTTAATTCAGACAAATGTGATGTGCTGCATTTTGAGAAAGCAAATCTTAGCAGGACTTATGCACTTAATAGTAAGGTCCTAGGGAGTGTTGCTGAACAAAGAGACCTTGGAGTGCAGGTTCATAGCTCCTTGAAAATGGAATCGCCGGTAGATAGGACAGTGAAAAAGGCGTTTGGTATACTTTCCTTTATTGGTCAGAGTATTCAGTACAGGAGTTGGGAGGTCATGTTGTGGCTGTACAGGACATTGGTTAGGCCACTGTTGGAATATTGCGTGCAATTCTGGTCTCCTTCCTATCGGAAAGATGTTGTGAAACTTGAAAGGGTTCAGAAAAGATTTACAAGGATGTTGCCAGGGCTGGAGGATCTGACCTACAGGGAGACGCTGAACAGGCTGGGACTGTTTTTCCTGAAGCTTCAGAGGCTGAGAGGTGACCTTATAGAGGTTTACAAAATTATGAGGGGCATGGTTAGGATAAATAGGCAATGTCTTTTCCCTGTGGTTGGGGAGTTCTTCACTAGAGGGCATAGGTTTAGGCTGAGAGGGGAAAGATATAAAAGAGACGTAAGGGCCAAAGTTTTCACGCAGAGGGTGGTAGGTGCATCGAATAAGCTGCCAGAGGACGTGGTGGAGTCTGGTACAATTGCAACACAAGTGTTTGGAGGGATATGGGCCGGGTGCTGGCAGGTGGTACAAGATTCGGTTGAGATATCTGGTCGGCATGGTCGGGTTGGACCGAAGGGTCTGTTTCCATGATGTACATGTCTATGAATCCATGACGATGACTTCCTGGGTTGAAAATGAGTGAGTGAGCGGACTGTCTCAACTGATTCCAGCATTTACAATCTTGGTCCGTGTGACAACAAAAGGCGGGTAAATTTTGAAGAGCATAGATCTTTCTACCTGGTGATCATGAAATGATCAAGAGCAGAGTACAGTTCACTGAGTATGGTCTGACTTCTGGGTTATGGACTGTGATATTCTGCTCTCATGATCTGAACACATACAAAGAAATGACTCAGTGACAAGATCTACTGAGTTGGATCCGTGAAGAACAGAAGCCGATGAAATGAAAAGAGCCATAAGAATGAGAATGTAGCAAATCATTTTGCAGAAATGAGGAGAGTGCATAGTGCTGTTCCCGGGTGTCAATACCTGTACAAGTAGACTGAATCAGCGTTGTTTGTGAATGTACTGCATCCTTTGTATAATGGTGCAAAAGTACGAAGCCTTTGTACAGAAGGGTCAACTTCAAAATCCTCAATGAGGCAAAACACACAAATGAGGTACACAACAAAGTAACCACACAAACTGGTGTTACGTCATGGGGTAAGTTTTCCTGCTCAAATTTCGCTCAAAATCGCTCTCTGTCTAATTCCTGAGTCTGAGATTCGAACTGTGAATGGTGTGTGTGAATTAAAACTGCTCTGATCTCACAACTTCAGCATTTCATACGTCCCCTTATGTACGTCTGGCAATTGTAATTGATCCCTCACTGTTTTACTTCAGCATACGAAGAGAAGAAATATCTATAAGAACAACAGCCATGTATGTGACTGGGATTTGACACGATGCTGTTTCAGCCGATCGATTCAGCTGTAACTGAAATTGCTTACATCTTTCCTGTGTCGTTTATAAGATTGCATAGTTTAGTGGGGCGTTTTCATGCATTGAATTGGACCCAGCATTCTTTCTCAGGTTGAAATTTACTGGTATAAAGACATTCGGAATGACAGGGCCAGCGTTCACTTGATAGCATGTCGATAGAAACGATAGAAATAAGGTTTACTGGGAGGTAAAGCCACTCGCAAAGAAAAGAGGGGGTGTAATGGGATGGTGGGATAGATAAAGAATAATGCTGGAGAAATCAGGAAAAACTTCGTTGGGTCCGAAGAGAGGTTATCCAGCTGATGTGAAGTTGTTAAGAGTAAATACGAGGGAAATTCCCAGGTTTAGCTGAGTGGAAAGTCGAGGTTCGAACTTCAAAACCAGTGGGGCACGATTACGAAGTTTGGAGTAGGCATTTTGTGTTATTCCTAGAGCTATTGAATTCGGATATGAATTTTCAGAAATAAAACATTTTTGGAGCTGATTCCAGAATATTTGAAAAGCGCGTGCAGGCACACAAGAAGTGGACTTAACAGCGACAGGGCTTCTGGGCTGCCTGGATGGGGATGCAAAAGGGAAACACTCTCGAAGTGGTTAACAATCATAGGAAAGAAATTGCATAAACCTGCAACTGAAAACGTTATTTATAAGAGGTGCTTGTGGAGTCAGAAGGTGCAACAGCTCATTCTACGTGAAATATTATTTAATGTAAATGCACTGAGTTGTTTGGTTTAGCTCTGCACTAAATTGAAGTCGGTTAGCTCAGTCCACTGACTAAATGGCTTATGAGAAAAGTGAGACCAACAGATTGGGATTAATTCTCTCACTGTCTCAGGATTCCACAGATACCATGATCTCTCCCGCTCACCTGATCTGTAATACTGTGGTGCCTCTAGAGAGCAAGATTTGGCATGTCGATGTAAAGCATCATTATTATTGCCATCAGTTGCCTTGAATGTTTGACGGAAATCACCCGAAAGGGGAGTGAGTCCATTTAATACTTTTGATCTCAGATGGAAAAATCCTGCGACAAGACACAAACTCATTCCAGTTTGACACTCTGTTCCTCCCAACAGCAAAACTACTTGTCCATATCCCTTACCAGGTTTACTGACAACATTCAAACTCCACAAAGAGATAAATCTAATACTTTCGATTGGTTTAATGAGCTGTGCAGCTTGCAGGAAATGGAATGATATGAAACGTGTTAAACAGACTTTCCCAGGATGTAATCCAGCGCTGGGTCAATGATTTGAGGAATGTCATCATGCTCAAACTTCACCTCTGTTTCTCTGCCCACAAACAGTTATTCACCTGGGGAATATTTGCAGATTTTTGGTTAATAATTGGCGTGTTTCCTGAAGACGAAACATTTCCCCACGTCAGAAACTGGAGTTTTCAAATAAATGCTACTTTATTCAACATTGTTTTCAATTGCGTTTCAGTCTGATGCTTCAATAATCCCTGGTCAATGTCAGTAGCATCATCCTTATATGTGCATTGAACTTTCAACCTTTTATGCACCTTTAAGTGCTAGGTGCTGAACAAGTGTGCGACTGGAGCGGCAGACAGTGAAACAGTCACATGACTTACGCTTACCTTGGGAACCTTAACTCAACTGTTGTACTTTTGCTGTGATGATTAGATTCCCTACAGTATGGAAACAGGCGCTTCGGCCCAGCAAGTCCACACCAACCCTCCGAAGAGTAACCCAATCAGAACCATTTCCCCTCTGACAAATGCACTATGGGCAATTCAGAATGGCCAATTCACCTGACTTGCACAATATTTGGACTGTGTGAGGAAAATGGAACACTTGAAGGAAACCCACGCAGACACGTGGAGAATGTGCAAACTCGAGACAGACAGTCCACCGAGACTGGATTCAAACTTTGGACCCTGTTGAGGCAGCAGTGCTAACCACTGAACCACAACACCGTGCGATCTTTGGTGGTGATGTGCCGCCCCTCTGACACCTCAGTCACTCACCTGCCTCATTCCCCTGAACCGTCTGGTTCTGAAATTAAAGCTAACGCAGACAATTGAAACTGACATGAACCTGTGATTATTGAAGTATCAGGTTCACGAAAAGGATACAAAAGGGACACAAAAAATGTGAAAAATAAACTCCATTGAAAAATGGGTTTCTGTTGGTTCCTGCGTTGTTTACAGACAATGTTACCTTGCCGCTGTCGCAGGGCTTTTCCTTCGATCAACCTCAATCGGCACAGAATTCGAATCAATGAAACTTTACCAACTTCCTTCTGAAAGTTCATACAGGTAACATGAAACATATTGCCTTCATCAATAACATTCACCATTCCTACATCCAAGAACACGTTGCACGTTTTCCATGAATATTGAAGATGTAAGAATGTTATGCAAGAATAAATTCAATTACAGCTTAAATTGTAAAGTAGGAAGAATACACAGAAAGTCTCAGCATGTCAGAAATTCATGTGACCAGAACTGCAGAACAGCAGAGTGGAAATCTGTCCCAGAATCCCAATATCCATACGTTTGCTTGCTCCATGTACCCAGTTGGAAACCTGTGTGAAGGAGCATGCAGTCTGACAGAGCGCCTGAGTGAATCCTTCATTGTCTGATCTAAAGCTGCAATCGGAGCTGTCTGGTCTGGTTGTGAGAGCGATGGGGTATAGGGAAAGACTTTGATGTTCCGTAGTGTAGATTCACATTGTCCTCATCATGTTACTGTTGAAAACCTTCTGTAAGAAACAGCACAGAAAGAGAGAAACTGGTGGAGGCTATTCTAAACACACGTCCTAAACGCCGTTTGATATCATCATGGCTGACCAAACACGTCAACGTCTTTCCCAGCTCATCTTCAACAACCTGTCGCACAACGGGACAAACACATTTTAGCAACCGAAAATTTCTGTGTAACTTTGGGAGGGAAATGTGTTGTGCGACAATGGGTGTTTGCACGAAATTTGCAGGTTTTGCTCTTGAGCATCTGATGCAGGTCTGATCATGTTTCAAGCGATATGATTCCGTCCAAACTCACCACCAAGAATCTAAGGAACTTCCTCTTGTCAGTAGCTGGGATGAGAACGCCAGGCGACAGGAATTGGCGATGAATCAGCACAATAATCAATGATTCAGCTGAAAATTGAAGTACACTCCAATTCTTGTGCGGTTCAAACCCTCAAACATTGAATAGCAAAGTTTCCAAAGTTATAGAAATCTAACACGCTTTTCATTGCGCCACAGAGCTGCGCTCGCCACAATTTTACTACACCCAAAGTTATGGTTGTCGTGGAGAAAATGTCGACAATCACAAGGAGGTGCGGAGACGTTTTCAATGAACAGATCTATTATTTGCAAAAAAAAAACCGGGACATTAAGAAAGCAAATTCTTGAATGCCGCCGAATCTCAGGGTCCATGGCATAAAGTCATAGAGTCATTGAGATGTAAGCATCGAAACAGACCCTTCTGTCAAAGCAATCTCGTTCCACCTGCTAGCAAGCGGCCCATATCCCAACAAACACTTCCTATTCATATACCCATCCAAATGCATCTTAAATGATGCAATTGTAACAGCCTCCACCACATGCTCTGGCAGCTCATTCCATACACGTACCATCCTCTGCATGACGAGGTTGCCCCTCAGGTCTCTTTTACATTTATCCTCTCTCACACTAAACCTACGCCTTCTAGTTCTGGACTCCCCGACCCCATGGAAAAAACTTCGTCTATTTATCCTAACCATGCTTCTAATAATCTTGTAAACTCCTATAAGGTCTTCCCTCAGCCTTTGACGCTCCAGGAAAAACAGCCCCAGACTGTTCAGACCCTCCCTATAGCTCAAATCCTCCAACCCTGGCAACATCCATGTAAATCTTTTCGGAACCCTTTCAAGTTTCACAACATCTTTCCGATAGGAAGGAACCCAGAATTCCACGCAATATTACAACAGTGGCCTAACCAATGTCCTGTACAGCCGCAACATGACCTCCCAACTGCTGTACTGAATACTCTGACCAATGAAGGAAAGCATACCAAACACCTTCTTCACTCTCCTATCTACCCCTGACTCCACTTTCAAGGAGCTATGAACCTGCACTCGAAGGTCTCTTTGTTCAGCAACACTCCCCAGGACCTTACCATTAAGTGTAAAGGTTCTGCTAAATTTGCTTTCTCAAAATGCAGTACCTGGCATTTATCTTAATTAAACTCCATCACTTTATACCTTTTCTTTAATCATGTTTTGTTAGCTTATGAGAATGCCTAACTGTGTTAGTCAGAATTACCTCACTCTAGTTCCCATTGTCGTTCTACTTCTGCCACTATATTTTTTTTCCTAATTCTACTTGATATTATCCTACTGTCACTATTTGGTATTCTACTGCCACCTTTGCTACAATAATCTTGCATCCCAGAGTAACCTGTCATGATTAGATATTTAGCTACCCCATCTCTCACAATGTTTCCTGTGCCAAGCTGACTCTACGAACTACTGATTAGATATTTAATGTCGTATCCGGGACAAGCGTCTCAAGCAGGCTGACTATACCATCAATTTATTATTTAAAGTCATGTCCTAAGTACTTATTGCCACGATTTATCCCAACCTGTCATGATGATATTTCGTAGTCGAGTCTGACTTTACTAATTGTTATTATCTCAGCCTGCCATCGTAACCTTTCAGCTCATTCTAACTGCTAACTTGTGTCGGACTATTCCACGATTCTTATCACATCCTGCCAGACTGGCCCCATCCTGCCCATTAACCTATCGACGAGTGCAGCATTCCGCAGACCCTTTGTAACAGATCGCCAGTAGTTTCCATGCCTTTAGCCTTCACATGCTTGCATGCTCTGTATTTTCGGGACGGTGTTTGGATCTCTCATCAGACATCTGTTTATCTTCACCCACTTTCCAATACCAGGTCTTTATCAATGTGTGCTCCAGCTTCTCAAGAATTCGGCTAAATACTCCTGAAATATTTTGATGACTCATAGCTTTACCACATGTTCAAGCAGTGAATTCCAAACAAACAACACTCTCAGAGTGAAAACGTTCTTCCTATATCTCGTCTGAACATCCTCTCCCTTGTGTTTAATGGAGATCCCTGGTTGTTAACTCTTCCCATAATAAGTTTATTCCTATCACACATATCTATCGCCTGAATGTGCACCTTAATCACTTCCTCACTCAACCTTCTCCGCTCTCAGATAAAGAGCCTGAGCAGAGCTCGTCAATCTTCGCCATGGCGATAGTGTCGTGCTGGAAAAGTATAGCAGGTCAGGCAGCATCCGAAGATCCGGAGAATTGATGTTTCTGGCATAAGCTTTTCACCAGGAACGAGTCTTATGGGTAGAGACTGAGAGATAAATGGGAGGATGTTGGGGTTGGGTGCAAGGTAGCTGGGAAAGCGAATGGTGGGTGGAGGCGGAGAGAAGGTGATAAGTCAGAGGGCGAGAGATGAATGGATCCGGAGGTTGGTGCTGAGTTGGAAGCTTCAGACTGTGATAATGTTGGTGGAGGGGAAATGAGGAAGCCGTTGAAATCCACATTTATCCCGTGTGGTTGCAGCGTCGCAAAGCAGAATATGAGGCGTTCATCTTCCAGGCATAAGGTGGTAACGATTTGGTGTGGCTTATGCCCGAAACGTCAATTGTTCTGCTCTGAAATTCACATGACAGGAGAGGTGTGAAAGCCAAAGACTTCAAAAAAAGGACAACAACGTATAGATTCAGAGTTAATGGAATTAGATACAATGCAGACAGAAACCATTTGGCCAAATGAGTATGCACTGTGCCGTGGAAGAGATTCACGCACACACACCCACTCTATCTTTCTAAGCCCGCCTTTATGATCCACCTACAAAAATAGAAATTACGCCAAAAGTTCAGCGAGTCAGGCAGCATCAGTGTAGAGAAATCAGAGTTAACATTGCGAATTAAAAACTGTTCTGAGGAAGGGTCTGTTGACCCGAAATGGTCATTGTGTTTTCCCCGAGCTTCAATTCTGACTTTGTCTTTGATTTACAGCACTTACATTCCATTCAGATTTTGTTTGCCATGTACCTGAATTGCACACCTTTGCATTATGGGAAGGAATCGTAGCATCCAGAGGAACCTCACACGGGAGAGAGAGAACAATGAGCGTGCTAATTCCAAACAGTTAGTCACACAAGTCTAGAATTGAAGGCGGGTTTCTGGCGTGGAAAGGCGCAGTTCTATCCACTGACCCCTCCCAATATGCAAGCGTCCATCCTGGAAGCAAATTGAACCAGATCTCACGCAGTGACAGGCGGTGGTACTGCTCAAGAATTGTATGCAAAAAGAAGTCTATTTGTTAATACTGGAAATTAACATTTGCTTAACTATCCAAACTCTTTTTTAAATTACTTGGCCTATCGCCTTGTATGTCTTGGCATCACAAATTCAATTCTGAATGCTTCTGAAAGTTATGAGGATTTCTGACTCTCCAACCTTTGCATGCACTGATTCCAAATTTAAAACAATCGCTCTTTCCAAACATTTGTCAGGACATTCACTCAAATCTTTCCTCTTCTGTTCTTAAATCTATACCACCCTACCCTCCCCCCGTGATCGATCTCACCATCAAAGAGAAACGTTTATTTCAATCTACGCGATCCATATTCCTTATTATTTTGTACATCTCATCATGTTTCCTGTCAATTTCTTCTGCTCTAAGAAAAACGCCTCCAGTTTATACAATTTCTCTTCATAACTGAAACTCTTCTACCCAGAGAATATCCTGATAAATCTCTCCTGCATCATTTCCAGTGCTATCATATCCTTGCTATCATGCGAATTGCAGAACTGCACACAATAGACAAGATAGAGCTAAATGAGCAAGTGAAATCAATGATGTAGAAGTCAACAGAAAGAGGTATTTTCGATTAAATTTTATTTTCCTCAGTGCTGCCCTGTGTCCTTTTCCAGAGCCGGATATCCCAATAATCTCTGGTCCATGTTCTGAAAGCTGCTCCATGAGAATTGATCTCATAACCACGGTATCGAAATGGATTGACTGGTTTGAAGGTGAGCACGTGGTTCTTCTATGACGTCACATAGGCGCATGAAATGTCAAAGCTGGGAGTGTTCCTGGACAAAGGCGGGGGGAAGAGCATATTTGTCGCCGTTTATTAGACTATTAAGAAACAACACCAGCATTAACCCGCACTGCAGATTTGCTCAGCAGAAGCGTGCTAGAGCCTTAAGCATGAGGTCGATTAATTGAAACCACTCTCTAAAATTTTCCTTAACAATGCGCTGTTTTGTTACTTTGAAAGTAAGAGCTATTTTTGATCACATCGTCTCCACATCAGCCTCTTCCTCCCAGTAAACACTCCAATCCAGCGTACATCACTTTCATTCCGACACAGCTCCATGTCATATTCTCATTCCCTCTGTGATAATTGGAATTGACAATGTCATTCTCTGAGATGCAGCAAAGTATCATGAAGTTGGTAGTGTAGTGAACAAAGAAGAGCAAAGAACACAGAAATTTTACAGCCCAGGAACAGGCCCTTCGGAATTGGAAGCCTGAGCTGATCCAAATCCACTGTCTAAGCCTAACACCCAATTCTTAAGCACTTGTATCCCTCTGCACCCCACCTACTCATGCATCTGTCCAGGCTCACCTGAAGTGAATCGACCGATCTTACCTCGACGACCTCTGCTGGCAACACGTTCCAGGCACCTAACACCCTCTGAGAAAAATACTTCCAACGTCTACCTCTCTTAAACGTTTCGTCTCTCACCTTAAACGAGTGACCTCTCATTATTTAAACCCTCAACTTGGGGAAAAACTGTACCTCTATATACCCTGATGATTTATGATTTTATAGACGTCAATCAGCCCCCCTAAATCTCTCCTCAGAGCAAGCATCTTTCAGACCAGGCAACATCCTCACAAATATTCTCTGCACACTCTCATAAACATCCACATCGTATTGGTAATTTAAAAGCCAGAACTGTACACAGCATTCTATATGCGGTTGAATCAAAATCTTGTACAATTTTAGCATGACCTGCCAGCTCTTATACTCAGTGCCCCGTCTGGTGAAGGCAAGCTTGCCATATGCCTTCTTGTCAACTCGATCCACCTGTGCAGCTCCTTCAGGGTGCAAAGACCTGAATTCCCAGATCTCTCTGCTCATCAACTTTACCCAAGGCTCTTCCGTTTACTTCGCTCTCGAATTAGACTTCCCAAAATGCATCACCTCACATTTACCTGGATCCAACTCCACCTGCCATTTCTCCTCTCAACTCGACTGTCTATCTACATTCGCCTTCATTCTTTGACAGTACCCTGTGCATTCTGCTACTCCACCAATTTTCGTGTCATCTGCCAATGTAATAGAACATAGAACATAGAACATAGAAAAATGCAGCGCAGTGCAGGCCCTTCGACCCTCGATGTTGCGCCGACCGAAGCCTACCTAAACTTCACAAGCCCAAGAGCCTCCATATGCTTGTCCAATGCCCGCCTAAATGACCATAAAGAGGGAGAGTCCACCACTGCTACTGGCAGTGCATTCCATGAAATCACAACCCGCTGAGTAAAAAATCTACCCCGAACATCTGTCCTATACCTACCACCCCTTAATTTAAAGCTGTGTCCCCTAGTAACAGCTGACTTCATTAGCGGAAAAAGGTTCTCACTGTCAACCCTATCTAAACCCTTAATCATCTTGTACACCTCTATCAAATCTCCCCTAAACCTTCTTTTCTCCAATGAGAAAAGCCCCAAGTGCCTCAGCCTTTACTCATACGATCTTCCTACCATGCCAGGCAACATCCTGGTAAACCTCCTCTGCACTCGTTCCAATGCCTCCACATCCTTCCTATAATATGGCGACCAAAACTGCAAACAATACTCCAGATGAGGCCGCACCAGAGGCTTATACAACTGCAACATGACCTCAGGACTCAGGAACTCAATTCCTCGACCAATAAAGCCCAGTACACCATATGCCTTCTTCACAGCACTATTTACCTGGGTGGCAACTTTCAAAGATCTGTGTATATGGACACCAAGATCCCTCTGCTCATCCACACTACCAAGTAGTCTACCATTAGCCCAGTAATCCATCTTCTTGTTACTCCTACCAAAGTGAATGACTTCACACTAAGCTACATTGAATTCCATTTGCCACCTTACTGCCCAGCTCTGCAACTTATCTATATCGCGCTGTAACCTGCCACATCCTTCTTCGCTGTCCACAACTCCACCGACTTTCCTGTCATCCGCAAACTTGCTCACCCAGCCTTCATGCCCCTCCTCTACGTCATTTATAAAAATGACAAACAGCAATGGCCCCAAAACAGATCCTTGTGGAACACTGCTAGTAACTGCGCTCCAAGGTGAACCTATACCATCAACTACTACCCTCTGTCTCCTTCCAGCCAGCCAATTCCTAATCCAAACCTCTAATGCACCCTCAATGCCATACCTCCGTAGTTTTTGCATTAGCCTGCCATGGGGTACCTTATCGAACGCCTTGCTAAAATCCATATACACTACATCTACTGCTTTACCCTCGTCCACTTCCTTGGTCACCTTCTCAAAGAATTCAATAAGGTTTGTGAGGCACGACCTGCCCTTCACAAAACCATGCTGACTATCCATGATCACATTATTCCTATCCAGATGTTCATAAATCCTATCCCTCACAATTCTCTCTAAGACTTTGCCCACAACAGAAGTGAGACTCTCTGGCCTATAGTTACTCGGGCTATCCCTGCTCCCCTTCTTGAACAAGGGGACCACATTCGCTGTCCTCCAGTCTTCTGGCACTATTCCCGTAGACAACGACGACATAAAAATGAAGGCCATTGGCTCCGCTATCTCCTCCCTAGCTTCCCAGAGGATCCTAGGATAAATGCCATCAGGCCCAGGGGACTTATCTATTTTCATCCTTTCCAGAATTTCCAACACCTCTTCCCTACATACCTCAAAACCGTCTATTCTAATTAATTGTGACTCAGTATTCACATCGGCAACAATGTCCTGTTCCTGAGTGAATACTGACGAAAAGTATTGATTTAGTGTCTCACCGATCTCCTCCGCCTCCACACACAACTTCCAACGACTATCCTTGACTGGACAGATACCTATCCTAGTCATCCTTTTCTTCCATACATACCTATAGAAAACCTTTGTGTTTTCCCTAATCCCGCCAATTAAGAACTTTTCATGTCCCCTTCTCGCTGCTCTTCGCTCTCTCTTTAGATCCTTCCTGGCTACCTTATAACTCTCAATCGCCCCAACTGAACCTTCATGCCTCATCTTTACATAGGCCGCCCTCTTCCCTTTCACAAGGGATTCCAATTCCTTGTTAAACCACGGCTCCCTCACAAGACCCTTTACTCCCTGCCTGACTGGTACATACTTATCAAGGACACCCATTAGCTGTTCCTTGAACAATCTCCACATATCATTTGTGTTCTTCCCTTGAAGCCTATTTTTCCAATCCACGCATCCTAAGTCATGCCTCACCGCATCATAATTTCCCTGTCCCCAGCTATAACTGTTCCCTGCAGTGCACACGTATCCCTCTCCATCACTAGAGTAAAAGTCACCGAGTTGTGGTCACTGCCCCCGAAGTGCTCGCCTACCTCCAAGTCTAACACCTGTCCTGGTTCATTACCTAGAACCAAATCCAGTATAGCCTCACCTCTTGTTGGCCTGTCTACATATTGTGTCAGGAAACCCTCCTGCACACATTGGACAAACACCGAACCATCTAACGAACTCGAGCTATAGCTTTCCCAGTCAATATCTGGGAAGTTAAAGTCCCCCATAACAACCACCCTGCTACTTTCACTCTTCCCCTGAATCATCCTCGCAATACTTTCCTCTACTTCTCTCGGACTATTAGGAGGCCTGTAGAATCTCCTAACAGTGTGACCTCACCTTTCCTATTTCTAACCTCCGCCCAAACTACCTCAGATGGCAAATCTTCCTCCATCACCCTTTCTACTGCTGTAATACTATCCTTGACAAACAATGCCACACCTCCCCCTCTGTTACCCCCATCTCTGACCCTACTAAAACATTTGAACCCTGGAACCTGCAACAGCCATTCCTGTCCCTGTTCTACCCACGTCTCTGTAATGGCCACAACATCGAAGTCCCAGGTACCAACCCATGCTGCAAGCTCACCTACCTTATTTCTTATACTTCTGGCATTGAAGTATACACACATCAAGCCACCTTCCTGTTTACAGGCGCCCTCCTTCGAGATCGATGCCATGTTCCTAACCTCCCTACACTCAAGGTCCAGTACCCTAAAGCTACACTCCAGGTTCCCATGCCCCTGCAGAGTTAGTTTAAACCCTCCAAAAGAGTACTAGCAATTCTCCCCCCTCCCCCAGGATACTGTTGCCCCTCAGGTTCAGGTGTAGACCATCCTGTTTATAGAGGTCCCACCTTCCCCAGAAAGAACCCCAGTTTTCCAAATACCGGATTCCCTCCCTCCTGCACGACCCCTGTTGCCACGCATTTAACTCCTCTCTCTCCCTATTCCTGGACTCTCTATCACGTGGCACGGGTAACAAACCAGAGACAACAACTCTGTTCGTTCTAGCTCTGAGCTTCCAACCTAGCTCCCTGAAAGCCTGTCTAACATCCTCACCCCTCTTCCTATGGCGATATTTGGGCCAGGAACCCTTGGAGAATGGAGCATGGCAGCTGCTTGTAATTAGATTTGATGAATAAAATCTGGAATATAAACCCACTCAGAGGAAGAGTAACAAAAATTTTTAATTTGCTCGAAACCCATTCATTCATGTCGTTTCAAAAGGGAAATCGGCCGTCTTTAACGAGACCTGCCAACATATAACTCCAGATCCACAATAGTACGGTTCATCCCTAAATTCCCTCTGACTTAGTTCAAGGAGAGTTAAGGATGAACAACAAATGCTGTTCAGACTATGATGGCCACACTCCATGGGAGAATAAGGAAGAATAAAAAAGATACATGGATGATGGGGAATATCGGGAGTCGTCTCAGCGTGGATGCAAATTCAACTGATTATCCAAACTATATAGACTAAAGGATATCCACGCCGCCATGAAGTCAGGTCCATGGGGGCGGGGTCTGTAGGAAGGGATGAAATTACCCGCTGAAATGTAAACTCACTTGCTCAGTCACAACGTGGACAGGTCATTCACTACTCCCATATTTGAGAAGGAATCAGTCAGGAGACCAACCTGCAGAGTTTCCAGCAGGTTTACAAATGATAGCAAACGTCTGATTCTGCTGTTATTGCAGGTTTTCATCCCATCCGAAAATGAACCATGCTTGGATGCCTGTTTCCAGTGGAGTGCCACTGTTTCCCGATGTAGATCAATAATTCAAACTTAGTTGTTGTAGTCATGTTTAGAGGTTTACAGACGATGGAACAATTGGTCGTGTAGTTGACTGTGATGAACAATATCAGGGACCGCAGGGATGTGTCAATCAGGTGGAAGGGGAAAAAACGGCGAATGGAATTCAATGCAGACAAATAAGTGGTAATGAAATTGTGGAGTTGAAACAATAACAGTGAGGATTCTGAGTGGTGTACAGGAACAAAGAGATCTTGGAGTCGATATTCACAGATCTCTGAAGAGTGTTGGACAGGGAGATCAGTTGTTCGAGAGGGTTTTTGGATATTTTCTATTGTTGCCCACAGGATGAGGATTATATTCGATCTTCAGCAACCACCAGTTTAGGAAACAACTTAAGGAATAAGCACGAGTCTGGTCAATGCAATTATCTATATTTTTAATAATTATAAAATAAAAGTTGGAGGGCTGAAGTATAACTCTGTGCCCATCAAGACCGCTTCACCACTCAATGAATTTACCACTAATTCCTCTCCAAGTCATGCTGGTAAGTGTCTTGGAGGGTAATTTGTAAATGGTGACGTTTCAGTGCATCTTCAACCTTGTCCTTATAGTCTGTCCAGTTTTTGAGCTTTGAAGGTTCTGTCAACAAAGTCTGGATGACTTACTTCAGTGAATCTTCTAGGTGGTGTACTCTGCCGCAATTGTGCTTTAGCAGTTGAGGGAATAACTATTTAGATGTTGAACAATGTACACTTATGTGACTGTATTGTAGTGGAGTGTGTCCAGTTCCTTCAGTGGTATTGAAGCTGCACCTACCTAGGTAAATGGAGAGAGTTCAGTTAAACTTCTAATTTGTGCGTTGCAGACGATGTAGGCTTCACCGATACAAGAGTTGAGTTAATAATCAAACAAAGTCAACCGACGGACATGATTTTTATATTCAACTTCTTGATATGGGCGGTCAGATTCCATTTCCCTTAATACTAGCCCCCAGGGCCATTCCCTGTCGGAATTCAGTTACAACGAAGCCATTGAATGTCAATCGAATATTATTAGATTCTCATTTGTCAGGGTTATCTTTGCTGTGTTTGGTCCTTCTGTGGATCAATCCGATTCCAATCTCTTTCTGATTTCAAGTTCCAATTCCCGTCTGCGCCTGAAATTTCAACCCGTTTCCTGACATAAGTTTCTCCACCTGACTATTTAATTCAGAAATTAGGAGTAATTTCTTTGCTCAGGGACCAAAAAAGCTGTGGCATTTTTCAGCAACCGCTGCTGACACCGTGTTGTTGGGTATTTTCAAATTTTGCTGATAATATGTTGCTGGAAATGCGCAGCAGGTCAGGCAGCATCCAAGGAGCAGGAGAATCGACATTTCTGGCATGAGCCCTTCTTCAGGAAATCACTGTTTTCAAACTGTGCCCGATAGTTAGAAAGATGATGAAAATTTGTCGAGGTAACTGAGCAGAAAGGAGTTAAAGAGAATCAGATTAACCATGAGTTCGTTGAATGGTGGGGCAGACTCCATCGGCTGAGCAGCAAACTTCCAGTTGTTTAACTTCCATTTGGTTTAATGCCTTATTTTATTCATAAGTTCAGAATTGCAATGGGATGGGATGACGTGATAGTAAAGGTTTATTAAACTGATCAGACAGATCAGGAACAAGGCACATAAACTCAGGAAGAAGAAATGTGCTGTGACCTGGGGGCAACAAATGACACTGGGCACAGCACAGGTGGCTGTGCACAGAAGTTGGGATTGCTGAAGAAAGTTGGTGGACCTTATACAGTTGGCAAGTCAGTGATCACTCTGGATGATGGATCGTTGTACGATTTACACACAGCAGAAATTTGTGAAAGAATGAAGGGTTCGTTTCATTGGAGAGGTTTCCTGCGGTTCCAATTCAGAGTGACTGCTTGAAATACTGACCAGGTCATTGTGTGAAGTCTAAGGTTAACATACTCATGTACAACCCCACTGGATAAACCTGTGCTCCCGATCTACTGTTATTACTATTTCTTTCTTTCGATGTAAATTCATAAAAAGACAAGGTGTAATGTGGGGCGTAAAGAAAAATGCCTTCCTTCTCATTACGCCAATTTCCTGTCCAACTGAATAGAATGACTGCTCTCACTCTACATTTCGATTTTAATGTGGTGTTGATTATTCGTGGATCTCCCGTGCAGTGATGGGCAAGAACAAGATTCTCGATCCAGTGTATACCAGAGTGTGAGTTGCAAAGAAAAACTGCTGGAGCGGATTGTGAATTCAGCAACCAGAGTGTGACTCGAACACGTGAATGTGGAGCAGAGACCTATAATAACCCACCACCATAATCGCTTGGTCTCCTCAGCACATTTGGTCGAGGGGGGACATGTGACCTCATCAGGTTATATGTGGTGAAAGTCATGGATCAGAAATTTCTAGAGGGGGATCGAATCCACGACATCGTGTTTCTGCTTTCACCAGAATTATGATAACAGCAAATTCCAATAAATAGCCATGCTCGTCAGAATGAATAGCTGGCAGTGATGCATTCTGAGTCAGAACTTTGTCAGAATCAAATAGTAAATAAGAATTTTCCGTCATATTCTCATTTGACTCATAATGTCTTCAGTCACTTTCTCTCTCACGTGAAGAAGCAGCCATGGAGAGGGCAATAAAGGTGATGTTGTGGCTCAATGGCCTTTCTCATATGAATGGACTTGAAATGGATTAAACCGCAAGAAACGCTGTTTTGTTCGTTTCATTTTAATTTTGCTGCAACCTCGCAATGTTTATTGTAATAATCCCAAATGAATTAGATATATCTCATTGAAACAATTAATGTTGTATTCAAATTTGCTCCGACTTTATTTCAGCTTAAGAAGAGTACTGCCTTGAAATGCAGAGGGTTAAAGTGTAGTTCTGTTGCTCGTTGCTTTGGCAGATTTCACTGAGTATTAAATGGACCAAACATCCTGGTGTTTGTCCTCACATCTTTAACGCATGTGATGAAAGCAGGAAGTCGATCTCCAAGCAATTGGTCACTTCCTATTCATTATGTAATATCTTGCCATTGCAATAAAAAAAATCCGCTCAGTTCCATTTACAATCCTTCATGTAGAATATTATAACAAATCTTTCAAAATTCAGAGTTTTGGAACCGAATCTTATTCAGCTGCACATATTCACGCAATTTCTTTACTTATAAAGTCAACCAAGTTAGACATCGTTTCCCCTAAACTAACCGACCGACTACACCACACCCCTACAGCTTTACCTAGCCACACACTGTCCATCTTCTTTTGAACGTTATTCCTTGTATGGGTCCAAATGTCCAAATATTTTGATAAACAGATTCTCGGAGTGACAGTGATTCTGTTGTCATCAGTTCTTTGTCCTTCAAAGGTTTTATCCAAAGGTTTTGAATGCCTGACGTCTAGATGTTTACTTTCTTGGAAGAGGGAATTTTCCACCTATTTACTCTGTCGAAACATTTCATAACCAGACAAAACCCCCATTAAGTCTTCCTTGGTTCAGCGGTAACTGTTCTCAATTTTCCAAGAAGACAAGTGAATAAAATCTTATCCTCACTACACCCCGTCAGCATCGCCTCTAATTGCTTTACACCCGAGTAAACACCGTCATTATTCTCTACGATAGAATCACAGAATCCTACAGTGTAGAAAGAGCATTTCAGTCAATCGAGCCGTTGTCGACTCTCTGAACAGCAACTCACCCAAATCTCGCTCCCCTCCCTATTCCCTTATACTTCACCTGAAGGAGAGTGAGCCCTCCCCCTTATGATTTCAAATAAACATGTTGGACTATAGCCTGGTGTCCTGTGACTTCTGAACTTGTCCCGCGTTACCAATGGCTAATTCACCTAACTTACTTACTTCGCTCCCTGGACACGAGAGGACAGTTTTACTTTGCCAATCAACATAACCCTCCGACCGAACAGCAGTGCGAATTACTGAGCCAATGTTCCATCATCGTGAGCAAATGCTGCATCATTTTTTAATGGTTTTCTACCCTGGTAACTCAGCCTCATCAAAGCAAATAAGCCCAGATTCAATGTATCGCAATATTACTCTACCCTTTACAATTAATTTTGTGCTGCGGGAAATGTTTCTGCACTCATATTTAATGTTTTTACGCAGTTTCTTCCTCACCTTCCTGCTTCCAGTAAACACTTCAATCCGGTACATGTCTGTTAAATGCTTTTCATTCCAACACAGTCACAATGTACAGCTTGCAGAAGTCACGTGTTTGCACTTTCAATGACACTCTGCATCCTTGAGAGCTGCAGCCCTTCCCCACACTGATTCGGACAGCACGGTTCTTTCTATGACATGCCGCATCGAGAATGGAAGGACAAGTATCAATAACCGAAGTTGGGAATGGGGCGACAGTTTTACACTGTCCCTAGCAGAGAATTGAGCCCTGTGACAGGCGGGGACACTAACCACGACACTACCGAGGACAAGAGTGTCAAAGGAGACCATTCAGCCAATTGTTGCCAAACTTGTCAAAACAACTGCCTAATGACTTCAATCCCATTTCTCAATGCTTATCCCACAGCCTTATATGTGTTGGCATCAAATGTTCACATCTGAATATTTATTCAGGTTCTAAGGATTTCTACCGCTTTGAACAATGCAGACAATGTATTCCAAATTCCAACCACCCACTGGCTGATAAAGCTTTTTCGCACATCTTAAATCTTTCTGCCTTTCTGCATAAATCTCTGGCCCCTGCTGTTCGATCCCTGTATTAATGGGAAACTCGTCCATACCTTAACTCATTCATGCCTTTTCAACATCTCCGTTGCAATGTGACGAATTTTCCTCTCTGTCCTGTCTTTCTTCACAATTGAAACGCTTCATCCCAAACAATATCCTGGAAATATCTCCTGCAATGTTCTCAGTGTGATGACATCCCTGCAATAACGTGACTTGCAAACTGCACACAACACTCTTGCTTGAGCCTAATGAACATTTGTTTAAAATTTCTGTATTGGTGTGTGGGTGAGACTGGCTAAGCAGACTTTATTACCCATTCCGAATTGCTCAGAGGGCAGTTGAGACTCAACCATATTACTATGAGTCTGAAGTCATATGCAGGCCAAACCAAGTAAGGATAGCAGGTTCCATCCTGAAATGAGATTAGTAAACCAGATGTTTATTTTTCAACAATTGTCAATGGATCTATAGTAGCCATTAGATACTTCCGTGCAGATATTTGCTGAATACAAATTTTGCAAGCTTGTATGGTGGGACTCAAGCCCGAGTACCCAAACTATTATCTCGGTCTCTCGATTATCAGTCCTATGAAATTACCACGAAACCAACGCAGGAAGCCACAAAAGTTGATCTTTTCAAATAAAATCTCTTTTCCCCAAAACCGCCCTGGGTCTTTTCTATGGGCCTGACGCTCCAATTGTCTCTGGCCTATGTCAGTAAAAGAAACTGCTACATGGGGATTGATTTCACAACCGTGGTATCCAAATGGATCGACTTGTTTGGACGTCCCAATGGTGTACTTGGGACACGTACACCCAGCAACAGTGACCGCAGCATCAGCACAGACAGAACAGCATGAATGTAAACGGGAGCAATAGAATGTTCATTGCCTCAGAGAAATAGGAGGAGGGACAGAATGTAGGTTTCATGATCGTGGGAAGGAGAGGATTCTCTGACAGCGGGCGTGTTTGAACTCTGACATATGAAACGCAGAGATGTGAGAGAGCGAAATTTGAAGGTAAAGTAAATACTTTCTAACCATGTATCACAAAAAGGACAACGGATAGAACACTTAGTGCTGTGACTTGTATTCAAACCGACGTTGCAATGCAAAATACCGACTACCACGACCACAGCAACCACAGAGCAGGTTGTTTGCCAGCAGCAATAAATATACTAGCAGAGAACGTGCTCGGAAGAACACCAAATGTACAATATCAGTACTCAGTGAACAGTGACAGAAATTTGGGAACTGAGAATGGGCTGAATCTTTAAGATCGGTGTCCTCAGAGGCTGTGGAGACCCCTTGAATGAGAATGTTGAAAACTGAGATTGATAGATTTCGAGAAGCATCAAAGGTTCGTGGGACAATGCAGGATATTGTTGAAATGTATGCCTCAATAGAATTTTAGCTTCACATCGGCGACTTCACCAGTTTCCTCACGGCAGTAATCAGTGTTGCAGAAAATGACACATAATGCCAATTCCCAGCCTCGGAATCAGAGAAACTGCGGCACAGCTGCCCAGAAATTGGGATGAGAATGTGTGTGCAGAGTTACTCTCTGGCTCCAATGATGAAGTAGGTGCGTGTGCAGTCCATCTATGACGGTACAGAGGCGCAAGAAATTCCTAGGTTGAGTGTGCTCCTGCTCAAGGGAATGGTTGTCCCCGTTTATACCATCATAGCGATCTACAGTGCATCTTGCTAAGACAGCAGAGTGTAACAATTGGAGCTTGTTGAGCCCTTAACTTTGCAGTAGTGGGTGTAAAAGATGATTTTGCTATCTGGACATGTGTTTCCGGCACTAATAGTGGCAGCTACTTTTGCTTGCATTAGCTCAGAATCAGTTTCTTCCACACACTAAAGACTTCAATCTGGAGAAGTTGTTGTTGTCGGTGATATTTTAAACGAGTCATGCTTGACGACTGGGACATGCAAAAGGTGATGCTTAAATTCAACGAATAAAACCTGGAATGCTAGCTTGACCTCAGGAACAGACAATGACTTTAATTTCATGAAATCCCATTCATTCATGTCCCTTACGGAGGTGATTCGACCATATTTGCCCAGTCCTGCCTATGAGTGACTCCACTATCAGAAAACCATGAGCTGACCATTAATTCAAGAATCCCCACAGCGTGGGGGAGCGGGCGAGTCGACCCTTTCAGTCCACACGGTACTTCCGAAGCGCATCCCACCAGACCCCACGGTACTCCCTGTCCCATAAGCCTGCATTTCCCACTGCTGATCCCTGTTACTGGCACATCTTTGGTCAGAGGGAGGAATAAAAACGCAACACACAGAGAATGTGCAGACTGCCCACAGACAGACTCCCGAGGCTGGGATCACACCTGGGTTTGTGGTGTAGCCATACAGCAACGAAGGAGGGGCGAAGAATAAATGTTGTCCTGACCAGTGATACTCACACCCTGTGGGTGAATGAGGAAGAATGAAAACACATTCACAACATAGACAGCAAAATTTTTATCTGTGTGGACACAATGTGAAAGGATCGTTCACATTGGGTAGAAAAAAGGACGCTGATACCACAGAGAAAGCAGGGCAAAGTGGGAACTGCTGGATCGGATTCCATTAACCACAGAAATTGAAACTCATTTAATCAGTTACACTGGGGAGAGACCGTTCACCAGTTCCATGACGGGAAGGGATCACTGAGCATTACAACCTTTGGAACCTTCAACAGGATTTTATATCCCATCAGGAGTTCGATTATGATGTCAATGTGGCTGTTAATCCCAACCAGCTGCCTGCTCCATCGCGTCAGTCAGAGTCATACAGCATGAAAACAGGCCTGTCAGTGCAAGCGATCCATGCTGAACACACTGCCAAACTAACCCATTCCCGTCTGCCTCCTCCTGTACCCGCTGAGTGGAAATAATGCCCTTGTAGTTTTATTATTGCATCGTTAATCTAAAAACCCAGGTAATATTTTGGGGACATAGATTTCAGGTCCTGGCATGACAAATGGTGGAGTTTGAATTCAATAAATACCTTGATTTAAAGAGTCTTGTGATGACCTGAATCAGTCGTGTGGAATATCCCATCAGATTCACTCATGCCAGTTCGGGAAGTCAACTGCCATAGTCACCTGCTCTGTCCCACATGAGACTCCAGATGCGTAATATCGTAGTTGACTCTGAACTCTCCTCTGGGAAATAGCTGATGTACAAGGCATAAATGAATAGATTTTATTTTAAAAATCGCACTTTGCCATTCATGTGTGGATCCATTTGTGTTTCAAATGTTGCAAATGCAACCTTATTATCACTTCCTCAGCAAGTTAATTGCAGGCGCAAAACACCCTCTCTAAAAAAAAACTCTCTTTTCCTCTTGAACATATGCCCTCTCGTCTTGAAGTCCCCCTCCTGGGAAAAGGCAGGTATCGTTAACTCTAGCTTACCTCTCAATATTTCATCAACTTCGGTCAGGTCGCCGCTCAAACCTCTTTTCTAGAGTGAAAACAGTCTCAACTAGGAGAAAGTGAGGACGGCAGATGAGATATCAGAGTCAAGAGTGTTGTGCTGGGAAAGCACAGCAGGTCAGGCACCATCTGAGGAGCAGGAGAATCGACGTTTCGGGGAAGAGCCTGATGAATGACACTTGTGCGAAAAAAATATTCTCCTGCTCCTGGGATTCTGTCTTACCTGATGTGGTTTTCCAGCACCCCATCTCGAATCTGAACATAGTCTCAGCCTATCCAGCCCTTCATTATAACCCAAACCTTCCACACACGGGAATATGCGGGTATGCCTTTTCTGAACCTCCTCCAGCTGAATAATATCATTCCTACGACTGGGCGACCTGAACTGGACATAATATTCCAGAAGAGGCCTCATCAATGTCCTGTAAAACGTCAATATAACGTCCCAACTCCTATACACAAAGGACTGAGCAATGAAGGGAAGCATGTCAAATCCCTTTTAACAATTCTGTCTGTATATGATGCAAACTACAAAGAATAATGTACCTACAACCCGAGCGTCCGTGTTCTTCAACAGTACGCAAAGCCCTATCATTAACTGTATAAGCCCAACTCTCTTTGTTGTACCAAAATTCAATACCTTCCGTTTATCCATATTGAACTCTATGTTGCATTTTTCAGTCCAACGACTCATTGGATTAAGATCCTTTTGAATCGGACATAACCTTCCTCACTGTCTACAATTCTGGTGTCGCCTGCAAACCTACAAAGGATGCCTGCTGTGAGTTCCACTGTTTTCTGATCCAGATCAATGATTCCTATTTACTTGTAGTGGCCGTGATTCAGCAGTGTGCAGATCTTACAACAGTTAGTCATGCAATTAACCATGAGGAAGAAGGCCGCAGACTGTAGGATGATATCAAACAATTGGAAAGAAAAATGGTGAAAGCAATTCATTCCAGGGAAGTGGGTGATAGTGAAGCAAGATCAAACTTCAAACCAGCTGCCCACGCTCCACATGTGGCACGCAGCTGTCTCAGCAAGATGCACTGTAGATTGCTATGTCATAATCGGGAACAAATTTTCACTCCTGCCCCACGTTTGACCAGGAGCACTCCCAACCTAGGAATTGTTTGCGCCTCTTAACCGTCATAGAAATACCATACATTCACTGGTTGTGTCACTGGAGCCAACGACGAGCTCTGCGACCTCATTCCCATCCCGATTTCCAGTTGGAACTTCGCGGCTGCGCCACTCAGTTCCTCTGATTCTGGGGCTGGAAATTGGGAGTCTGTGGCAGCATTGGTTACTGCCTTTATGTGGAAACTGGTGAAGTAGCCGATGTTAAACTGCATTGCTATTGCAGCATACATTTCAACAAAATCTGCACTGTCCCCGGAGTCTTTGATGTTTTGGAGAAATCAATTTATCTCAGCATTCAGCATATTAATGATGGAATCACCACAGACTCCGGGGGCACTAATGTTAAACGGTCAGCCCATTTTGAGTTCCCACATATCTGCCACTGTTCGCTAAGCACTGATTTTGTGCATATGGTGCTCTGCCTAACAATTCTCTGCTACTGTACTTATGGCATACGGTTAGTGCGCTTGTCTATGGGCTGCCGTGACCGTATAGTGGTTAGTACTCTACGTTGTGGCCGCAGCTACCTCGGTTCGAATCCAAGTCCCGGCAGGTCTTGCCCTCTCTGGCACAGCTTTTTGTGAAACGCAAAGGAATCAGTTGTTTAACATGGTCATTTTCTCCAAGGTGATGATTTTTTCCCTTCAAATTCTGCTCGCTCACATCTCTGTGTTTCATATGTCAGAATTCAAATCCTCCAGTCCTCAGAGATTTCTTCCCCCTAACGATCACTATCAGAACATTCCATCCCACTCCCCCATTTCATTAAATTGGAGATGCCGGTGTACAAACATAAAAATCTCACAACACCAGGTTATATATTTAGAGGTTTAATTGAAGCACTAGCTTTCGGAACACTGCTCTTTCATCATGAAGTTTTGGCGTCATTTCCTATTTCATTAAGACATTGCAGAATCTAACACTGACTCTCACATTGATATCATTCAGTCTGTGCTGCTGTCACTGTTGTTGGGTGAACGTGCCCCAACCCCACCATCGGGACCTGCAGGCCAGTTGATCCATTTAGTTACCGCTGTTGTGAGATTAACACTCATGTAGCAGCTTTTACTGACATGGACCAGAGATTATTGGGGGTCAAGCTCATGAAAAGGACACAGGGCAGTATCAGAGAAAAGCGACTTCACTGGAAAAGATCAGTTTCATCGGTTTTCTGCAATGGCTGAGCATTAGTATCACGAACCGCTGGACTGTTAATTTGGATACCAGTGACTCGGATGTGACTCCGATCATGCTAGGTGGTAGAATTGGGTTTCTATAAATATCTGTAATTGCGAATCTAATTTTTCCTGTAAATCCATGATCAATTGTTGAAAAAACAAACCATCTGACGTCCTTTAAGGAAGGAACTGAAATTCTTAACTGGTCGGGCCTCCATGTGACGACAGACACACTGCAATACGAATGAGTTTCAACTGACCGCTGTGCAATATATACTGCCGAGCCAGCGACGCTCTCATACTGTAACAGAACAGAAGAAACATTCGTTCAACACCAGCTAGAGTACTTGTGTAGTTATGCAATTCACGGTATAGCATGGATCTGATCGCACTGGGAACATTGTAGGAGAGATTCACTGGAGTGTTGTCTGGGCTGACGAGTTTCAGTTATGAGTAATGATTGGACAGACTGGGTTGTTTGTCGCTGAGCAGGGGAGTTTGCAGAAGACATGACGGAGATCGATGATCGATGTATCAGGCATAAGCCCTTCATCAGGAATGAGAATTTTAAGTCAGTGTTGAGGGAGAGGAATGGGGTTGTTGATCAGGTTGGTGAAAGCGATAGGTGGATGAAGGTGAGGGAGAAGGTGGTAGTTTAGAGGGGGGATTGATGGCCGGGTCCAGAGACCACTGCCTAGTTGGGGGCTTTGGACTGGAATAATGGGGGGACGAGGTGAAATGATGAATCTGATGATATACACATTTATCCCGTGTGCTTGTAAGGTCCTAAGGTGGAATATGAGACGTTCTTCCTCCAGACATCGGATGCTAATGGAATGTCGGTGGCTCGTGCACGAAGCAGCGATTCTCTTCTCTTCAGATGCTGTTTGACGTGCTGTGCTTTTCCAGCACTACACTCTCGACTCTGAGCTCCATCACCTGCAGCCCTCACTTTCGCTAATCTTCGCTGGGTGAATGGTCGAGCTCGGGCACCACCTTGGTAAATCTCCTCTGACCACCCTCCCGTGCAAACACACGTTTCCTGTGGCTGGCGATCAGAATAGAAATAAAAATCCAAAGAGAAACAGAAATATCTGAACAAAACCAGCATGTCTAGTGCATCTGGGAGAGATTTTTGAGCCAAACGATCCGCCTTTGGAAAGAATGGTATGTGTAGGTGGGGCAGGAACGTGAAGGAAGGTGGACAGCGTCTACAATGATTGAACTTGATGTTGGGTCTGAAGATTGCATGGTGTCTCAGTAGGAAATGACGTGCCGCTCTTCCAACTTTCGCTGTGCCATGCGGGAGCTCTGCAGCAGATCAAACTGAAATGGAGCCATGGGAACACAGTGGGATGTTGCAGTGACAGGAACCTGGAAGCTCAGTGTCTTTTCTTGCTTGCAGACAAAACGTATATTGTACTCACTTTTGTCACCCGCTCTGCTTCTCTCTCCCCAGTCTAGACGATATCACATTGTGAGCCAGAAATGAGGTTGCTAAATTGAGTGATGGGCAGATAAATCACTGGAACTTTACACAGTGAGGAGAGACATCGTAAACGAGCGGCATGACACCTCCTGGGATTTCGTGGAATGGTGTCACAAGTGAAAGTGCTGGGGGTCATGGAGGAGACAATGGTTAATTGTCCACTGTGTCCTTCACTGGACCAGCTTGTCTCTCCATGCACCTAAAGTGTTTATTGTGGGTCAGAGAAATTCAGAATTAATACATCTCAGACGGAGTCCATTCAGCCTACCGTGCGTCCACGAGCTCTCCAACTTCACAACTTGAAAATAAATAGAATGATCAGAGATAGACTGAGAGGGAGAGAGAGAAATAAATAGAGAGAAATAAAGTGAAGTAAGATAACCAGAGTGGAGAGAAAACGGAGCGATACAAAGAATGAGAACAAGGGCTGTCAGATGAGTGTGAAGTTAGATCAGCAGACAGCATGAGGAGAAATACACAGAAACTGTATTTAGAAACTCCCAGAGACTGCAAGCCCTTTGTCTGGTCCGTACCCTGTGAGCACTGTGCTGATACTGTCTGTCATCCCAGATCATTTATCGCCAATAACATCCCAGAGCTGAGTTGCTGACAACTAAACCCAATCCAAGAGACCAATTGATTGGTTCCAGGGAGAAGGTGGATTAATTTAAATACTCTGGGCCAACATCAACTTGTAGCCACTCAATACACTGTGTGAGAGACAGGGCGAGAGAATCTCAGTGAGGGGGATCACGAACAGAGGGGAAATCAGGATCTCAGCTGTGGGTCAAATAATGATTGATAAAGTTTGACGACCACTTCCATGGTTTTGTCATTCACATTTTAATTTATATATCTCCACATAGTAAGTGCACTTTAACAATATTGTCTTTTTATAGTTTTCATATTTTGGTATGTACAGAAAAGCTTTTTCTGTCCTTGCATTTTGTGTTGAATAAACATATTTTATTACGGAGGAAGAAAGAGCCTGTTCTGATGGCAAAGTCTTCATCTGAACCGTGCTGGGACCAGAGTCCGAGTGAATCCTAACCAGGGCTGCAGACAGAGCTTTTAGCTGATAAGGAGTGTGTGTGTGTGTGTGTGGAGTGGGGGTTCAGTTATAGGGTTTAATTTAAAAAGCCGAATTAAAAGAGGAGGTAAGAGTACAGAATCCAGGAGAGGTTATTAAAATCTCCAGCACAGACACAAATAGGATTAGATTAGATTAGATTACTTACAGTGTGGGAACAGACTCTTCGGCCCAACAAGTCCACACCGCCCCGCCGAAGCGCAACACACCCATACCCCTACATTTTTCCCCTTACCAAACACTACGGGCAATTTATCATGGCCAATTCACCTGACCTGCACATCTTTGGACTGTGGGAGGAAACCGGAGCACCCGGAGGAAATCCACGCAGACACGGGGAGGACGTGCAAACTCCACACAATTAGTCGCTCGAGGCGGGAATAGACCATCTGGAAATGTTTAACAATGAACCTTCAAGCACACTGGACAAACAAATGCCAATGAGAAGAACGGTTAATACAGGACTGATAGAGTTATATCTGAATGCATGCTGTATAAGGAATAAGGTAAATGAGCTTGTGGCACAGATTGAAATCGGCAGGTATGAGGGGATGGGCATACGGTGAAGTGGCTGCAAGGGGCTCAGGATATTTAAGGACATTTATCCTACTGAAAAGATAAGCAGGTGGGTAGAGGGAATGGATTTGCATTATTAGTAAGAAATGAAATTAAATCAATAGTACGAAAGGAAGTAAGGTCAGATGGTGTAGAATCTGCCTGGGTGGAACTTAGGAACTACAAAGATAAGACAACCACAGTTGGAGTCTTGTACAGGGCTCCAAAGAGTAGTCAGGAGCTGGCGCACAACATACACCAGGAGATAGAAAAGAAGTGTAGGAAATCAAAGTACAGTATTCGTGGGTGAGTTCAATATGCAAGGGAAATGGGAAAATCAGATTGGTAGTGGTTCACAAGGAAATGAATTTCAGGAATGTTTAGGAGATGGCTTTTTGGAGCAGCTTATGGTGGAGCCCACTCGTTAACAGATGATACTGAATTTAATGAGGCAGGCTAGATAAGGGAGCTTAGGGTGAAGGAAACCTTCAGAGTAGTCATCAGAACATGGTTGAATGTATTCTTCTTTTTGAGAGAGAGAAGAGAGAATTCGAGGTAAAATTATTTCAGCTGAGTAAAGCCTACTACAGAGGCATAAGGGAGAAGTTGGGTAGAATTGACTGGGAGAGGGGTCAAGCAGAAATGACAGAGGAAGAGCAATGGCAGCAGATTCCAAGATTAATTCAGGAGACACAGCAGAGATTATTGTCGAGAAATAGAGGCATGGTAGAGGGAGGATGAGGCAGCCAGGGCTGACGAGGGAAGTCAGGGATTGCATACAAGCAAATGAGTAAGCATATAATGTAGTGAGGGGCAGTGGGAAACTAAAGAACTGGAAAACTTACAAAGACTAACAGAGGGCAAGGAAAGGATGGAGAAAATTAAATATGGGAGTAAGCTAACTAGTAATAGAAAGGAGATTGTCAGAGTTTCTTTAGATATATAAAGTGCAAAAGAGAGGTATAAGTGACTATGGACCACTGGGAAATGATGCTGCAGAGACAGTAGTGGGAAACGAAGAAATGAATGAGGAAATTTGCATGAGTCTTCATGGTGGAATACACGAGTAATTTCCGAAAAATTGAAGAGAGTGAGAGGGCAGAGCTGAGTATGGTGGCCATCATCAAGAAGATCATGTTAGAAAACTGAATGGCCTGAATGTGGATATATAACCTGGACCAGATGGACTACACCCCAGCCTTTTAAGGAAGGTAGCTGAAGAGGTAGTGCAAGTGTAAGTAGTAATCTTTCAGGAATGACTAAAATCAGGGAAGGGCCAAGAGGCTGGAAAATTGCTAACGTCACACCCCATTTAATAAGGGAGTTAGGCTGAAGATAGAACATTACAGACTGATTAGCCTAACCTTGGTTGTGGGTAACATCCTGGAATTCATCGTGAAGGATGGGATGTCTTAATACTTGGAAGTATTTAGTAAAATATTGCAAAGTCAGCATAGTTTCATCAAGGGGAGGTCATGCCTGACAAAACTGCTAGAATACTTTGAGGGAGTAACGAGCAGATTAGTCCAAGGAGAACCAATGGATGTTATCCACCTGCTCCTCAAAAATCCTTTGACAATGTGCCACGCAGGAGGCTATTGAGAATAATAAGGGCCCCTAGAGTTAGAGGCAAGGTGTTAGCATGGATAGAAGCATGACTGTCTGACGGAAACCAGAAACTGGGAATAAAAGTGTCCTTCACAAGATGGCAGCCAGTGACAAGTGGTGTTTTTCAATACTCAGTATTGGGACCACAGCAATTCCCTTTGTGCATTAATGACCTGCATGAAAGAACTGAGGGCATTCTGGCTGAGTTTTCAAACTGTGCAAAGATAGAGTGATAGGTAGCATTGAAGAGGTGGTTCAGCTGCAGGAGCGTGCTCTAGCGCATCTCCTCAATTTCCCACTCCTCCACCCTTGAACTCAAAACTTCCAACTACTCCAAGGACAGAAACCCTCTGGTGCTCACCTTCCATCTCACCAACCTCAGGATACAATGCATCATCCTCCGCCATTTCCGCCAGCAACAGTCAGATTCCACCATCAGAGATATACTTCCCTCCCACCCCATCAGCATTCTACAGAGACTATTCCCTTCACGACTCCCTCGTTCGGTTCCTTCGGCAGGAAGGCCTGCCCCCTTGCCCCCCTCCCCCACCCAACAAGCCACCTTCCACTCCCGGCACCTTCCCTTGCTATGGCAAAAGGTATGATACCTGTGCCAACGCCTTCCACCTCATCTCCATCCAAGGCGCCAAAGGATCCTTCGACATCAGGCAAAGAATATCCTGTGCATCCAAATACCTCATCTAGTCTATCCATTGCTCCTAGTCACCTCTGCATTGGGAAGACAAAACGTCGATTTGAAGAACGGTTCAGGGAACACTCTTGGACACACACACACAGCAACCCCACTGCCCCCTGTGGCTGAATACTTCAACTCACCCTCCCACTCCGCCAAGGACATTGAAAGTTTTTGGCCTCCTCCACTGCCAAATTCTAGCCACCAGACGTCTGTGGGAAGAACACATCATTTTCTGTCTTGGGTCCCTCCAACCACATGGTATCAAGGGCACTTTCACTAGTTTCCTAATCTCCTCTCCCTCCACCTTATCCCAGATCTAACCCTCCAACTCACCACTGCCC
The DNA here is from genome assembly GCF_047496795.1 of Chiloscyllium punctatum. NCBI lineage: Eukaryota > Metazoa > Chordata > Chondrichthyes > Orectolobiformes > Hemiscylliidae > Chiloscyllium > Chiloscyllium punctatum. The sequence goes on along the minus strand of NC_092766.1, from coordinate 30,521,125 downwards.
TTTGAACTGTCATACCTGTCCATCTTCCTTCCCATGCATCCACTCCACCTTCCACTCTGACATATCACTATCACCACCCACCTTCACCTAGCTATCGTCTTCCAAGCTACCTTCCTCCCAGCCCAGAGCCCCTCCCATTTATCTCTCAGCCTCCTTTCACCCACCCCCGTCATTCCTGAAGAAAACTTTATGCTTGAAACATTGAATCTCCTGCTCCTCGGATGCCGCCTGACTGGCTTTGCTTTTCTCGCACCACACTTTTTGACTCTGCGGTCCTCAATTTCTCCTGCTGAAGGATGTGCAAAGGTTTGGGGAGTGAGCAAAAAAGTGGCAGATGGCGTATAACATGTGAAAGTGTGAGGCCAAGCACTTTGCCAGGAAGAATACTGGCATGGATTATTTTCTAAATAGCGAGCAAATTCAGAGGTCTGAAGTGCAAAAAGACGAGAGAGTTCTAGTCCAGGAGTCTCAAAAGGTAAACTTGCATGTCGTCAATAGTTAGGAAGGCATATACAGTGATGGCGTTTATTGCAAGAGGGCTTGAATATAATAACAGGCATGTACTTCTGAGGCTCTATAAGGCTTTGGTCAGGCCACATTTGGATTATTGTGCGCTGTTTTGGGTCCCATATCTCAGGAAGGATATACTGACCATGGAGTGTTTTCAGAGGAGATTCACGAGAGTGATCCCAGGAAAGAGAAGCTGAACATATGAAGAACATTTAAGGGCGCTGGCTCTATATTTGATAGAGTTCAGAAGCATGTTGTGAGATCTAATTGAAACTTGAATAATACTGAATGAACTTGACAGTGAGGATTTTTGGAAGATGTTTCAAATGATAGGAGAGACTAGGACCCGAGGGTAAAGAGTAAAGAGGAGACGTTTAGAACAGAGATAAGGAGAAACGTATTCAACCAGAAAGTGGTGAATCTATGGAATTCATTGCCACAGACGGCTGCTGAAGGCAGGTCTTTGATTATATTTAAGAGTGAGACAGATACGTTATTGATTGTAAAGGGGATAAAAAAAAAGCAGGAGATTGGGGTTGAGAAACTTAACAGCCGTCATTGAATTGCGGAGCAGGGTCAATGGGCAGATTGGTGACATTTCTGCTACAACGTCTTCTGGTCGTATGGTTAATATTGGCTCTCCTCATTCCTCATTGGAGATGTATCCTGGAATTTGATATTCATATGATTTATAAAGAACAACATTTCAATACTGATGACTGGGAAATATAATATCCCTCCCTCCAGTCTCAGCAACCATGTCCCCAATATCATAATCACACTGCAATTGAAGTCCAGTGAATGGTACTTAATCACAGTTGATTGACATCGATAACATTAACAGCATGATACTCACCTGCCCTCTCTGATCCTCCAGTAACCATCTGAATTCTGTGTAAATCATATTATCTGTTCACATATCCATGCCATTTGTATGTTATAACTCATGCTGTCATAGGCACATTTTACTGTCAATATTATGGACTAGAAAAGGTCTCTCCATATTTTACTGACATTATAATCACTGATCAGTAGTTACAGGCTATATGTTTCCATTCATAAATGGAGAAACTTGGTTATGTTCTGACAATCCTTTGACATTATTCCCATATCCAAGGCAGATTGAATGTTTGCACACAATCAATCTACTATCTCCAAATTCCTTCCTGCAGTTGCCCCCATATATCCCATGCAAAATGGATACATTTTGAACGTTCTTTTGAATTTTAATAAATCAGTATTGAATTGAAAGGGGTTAACTGGAGCTATTTGTTCAGTGACTGTGATTAATGTCAATCTCCGTGGATCCAAGTTATCCCAGTAGAGAATTTCCATCATTGAATGATAAATGGGCTCTGACAATGTGTTCTTCCATGGTATAAGTAGGAGAACACTGACGGCTCGAATACGGATCAGCAGCTCGAGAGAGAGGGGTAGGAGAGATCAGAATCTGAGAACATCAGAGTGGAACATTACAATAATGGTTCAGAATCTGAGGACCCTGGATTGGAATGTTCCAACAATGGATCAGAATCTGAGAACATTAGACTTGAATGTTACAACAATGGACAGGAGTTTATCCTCGGGTCTTCACTGGCTTTCTCTGCCATTGATACCATTAGCATTTCGGATCCAGGCTATCCTTTTCATTATTCAAGCTGGTTACTATCCCATTCTCGCTACAGTTGGCGTTCCTGGTAAGTCATTATATTTGTCTACTAAACCGGGTTGAACTGAATTTCTGCTCATGAGATATAAATTTTGGAATGTGCAAGTAAATGTCTTCAGTTCCAAATAAAAATTCCTTCCCTTATAAATTATAACGTGAAACTACTATTTATAAATTAGCCACTGATACTGAACCAGACTGTTGTCAAACTCCATAAGCCATTTTATCCTCCACCGATTTACATCCCCATGTCCTCCCAACTCACCAATCTTGTCCAATACCACCTCCATGATATCCCAGTCTCCTTCTCAGTCTCAAGTGCAACTTCTGAATAAACCATGATTTGCACCTTTGTTCAATCCGGATGCAACAGTTTCAAGTGACATGTCTGTCACTAAATAACTACTCTTGAGAATGGTTGACTTGTTCTCTGCATATACAGGAAGACAGTTTATGGTGGTAAAGCCATTGACCCATAATCTAGAGCCACAGAATAATGGTCTGTTGGTAACTCTTGAAGGAAATTGGTGGAATTTAAAAGCAACCATAATTATTTGTTATTAAAACCCATCTGCTTGCCTCAAGTCCAAGAGGGAAGTCAATGTGTCATGCTTCCATAGTCAGGTTTCCATGTGACTTCTTTGATGAACATGTGTGTGTAATGTACCTTTAAGAGAATTAAGAGCCAGCAATAACTACCTCACAGCACCAAGTGTTCGGAATAATAGATATAAGGTAACATTTGGTCAAACACCTCAGTTCGCTCATTGTCTCGAGACAAAACCAAATTCAACCAAACCGTTTTAATTATACTCCAAAATATCCACCTCCAATCAAGTTTGAATTTAGTCTCTTGACAATCTTAAAAGCCAATGACACAATCCTATGATTTGGTTGGGGGTAGTACAAGACCGTGGAAAATTCAACAGTTGAGACGAGAACTGCCAAGCTATCGGCATGCAAAGACTGCCTGAAAAATAGTTCTGTTAAAGGTACCTTTATTGATTAGTAACTGGTGAAACAGAATCCCCAAGAAGAAACGAAGACAGGAATATTGAGAAAAACCGAAAGCTTTCTGGTTTTTAGATAAGAAGTTTTGTTTTGTAAATCTTAATTAGAAGTCTTATCGGACTCGTATTGTGGCGGGCAAAGGTAAAAGATAGGTTAGAGGAAGAAATGATAGATAGTCGTTCGCTTATTATTCTCTGTTATACTTTAAGAAATAAAGTTGTTAATTTTTACATTAAATACTTTTGGACTCTGGAATTATTACATCTTGCTGCATGGGATAAACCTTTTCTCTGTTGCTAGTTTTAGTTGAGCAGGATAATTTATCCTGTGTTGTAACGCTACAAATCCACAGCAATGTGTTTTACTCTTTACGGTACTGTGGAAAAGCTAAACTAGCCACTCAGTTCAAGGTCAGCATAACATGCTGCCCTGACCAGGGCTGCATACAACCTGTGAGAGAAGAACAAAAGTAAAGGTGGCTCCCTTCCTCTGCCTGTTTCCCGTATTCATACAGCTCATTTCTATTCAGGGAGGTGAACATCCCCTATTTTAGGTGTATTCAATCGCATTCAAATTCTCCCCGAAAGTGATACATATCTACATAGGCATCTCTGGTGATGGTTTTATTTCTAATTACGTACAGATGTAAGGAACTTACAAATTCCATGTTTGTCATAGTGCATAGAGAAGGAATGGCTTTTTGTGGCACAGGAAAGAAATGGTGATGTCTTAGTGAGAGAAAAGGATTATTGCCATCATCCCTAACAGTGTAGTTGAGGCAGTATTTGGGGACCTGTGGATAGACCACCTCTCAAAGTTCACCAGACTAATCCCTGGGGTGATGGCACCTTGAGCAGTGAGTGAAGCTCAGTGAGAGAATAATAGATGATTGCATTGAATCTTAAGGGGGATGGACAATCACTCATGATGTTCTAAAAAGACACCGATAGGCTGATAAATTCCATTGCTTTTTATTCACTCGGGTTACATGATTCTTGATGGTGTAAGAGCCTCTGAGAACGTTCCACCCAACCACCCCCACTCCCTATTTCGATTGAGACAGAGAGAGAGAAAGATAGACAGACAGACAGAAAGACAGATGTTCAGGCTTTTTAAGAAACTCTCCCAACATTAATGCATTTAAATTGGTGCGTGATCCTGCAATGAAGCTCATGCTATCCATAATCCCGACAGCAGAAGCAATACCTTCATTATAAAAGAGTTAACTCTTCCCAGCAGCTTCTGACCTTCATGGAGAACATAGGTTTGTCTTTTTGGAGAAGGAAGATGTTTCCTTGAGACTTGACACAAAACATTTTGCTTCCCTCCTCACTGCTAGCAAACCATGTTAAAGGAGCACACGTTCTACATCTAATGGAGCCATGATTATCATCATGGATCTCTCTATCAGTGCATTCTAGGTTTTATTGGTTTGTCATGTTGTAACATCAATGACACCCTCCTGGTCCTGTATAACTATCTCGAGGGGCTGAATGGCTTCCTCCTGGTCTCATGGAACAGGTTTAAGGGTCTGATTGGGCTCTGCCGGCTCCTGTTTAACAGCTCGATGTACTGACCAGACTCATTCTCTTCCTGTGGACTGTCCCTCTTCTTGTTCAGTCATTTCCGGGTGCTGAATGGCTTCCACATATCAGTGTGTAACCAGCTTGAGATGCTGAATGATGGTGGCAAAGTGCATTGATGACCCCACAGTGATCTCTGAGGCACTTCATCAGTTACAGCTGTGCAGCCTGAAAGTGAACATTCCTCCCTACTCTGTATTTCCTGTTCACGACAAATTCCTTCTCCCTGTGTGACCATTCAAGCCTGTTGAATGGCTTCGCTTTGGGCCGTGTGATGTACTCAACGAGCTGAATTACTTCATTCTATATTCTTGCGTAATTCCTTAGAGGAGCAGAATGGTCTCCCCCCATCTAATTGTAGGGATCCTGTGTGACTGAATGGCGTGGTCCCCTACCCTGTAACAGCATCGGGGGGTGGATTGCGGGAACAACCCATGGATTAGGGGCAGCAATATATCTCCGTAACAGCACTGAGGGACGGATTAAGGAAACAAGACATGGGGTAGGGGCAGCAGTATATTTCTGTAATCGCAGCGAAGGACGGATTGTGGGAACAACACATTACGTAGGGCTAGCAGTATATCTCTGTAACAGCCTTGAGGGTGGATTGAGGGAACAACACTTAGGTTAGGGTTCAGCAACATATCTCCGTAACAACACCGAGGGACGGATTGAGGGAACAAGGCATGGGATAGGGGCACCTGTATATTTCTGTAACAGAATCGAGGGATGATTAAGGAAACAAAACATAGGGTAGGTGCACTTGTATATCTCTGCAAAGCAGCGAAAGACAGATTGTGGGAACATCACATAATGTAAGGACAGCAGAATAACTCTGTAACACCCTCGAGGGTGATTTGAGGGAACAACACATGAGGTGGGGACAGCAGTACATCTCTGGAACAGCCTCGAGGGTGACTTGAGGGAACAACACATGGGATAGGAGTAGAAATATATCTCTGTAACAGCATCGAAGTGTGGATTAACAGAACAACACATGGTGTCGGGACAGCAGTATATCTCTGTGACAGCCTCGACGGGTGGATTGAGAGCACGACACGTGAGGTAGGGACAACAGTATATCTCTGTAACAACATCGAGGGGTGGATTGACGGAACAAAACATGGGGTAGGGTCAGCCGTATATCTCTGTAACAGCCTCGAGGGTGGACTGAGAGAACAACACGTGAGGTAGGGGCAGCAATATATCTCTGCAACAGCCTCGAAGTGTGGATTGACAGAACAACACATGGGATAGAGGCAGCAGTATATATCTGTAACAGCCTCGAGTGACAGATTCAGGGAACAACACATGGGATAGAGGCAGCAGTATATCTCTGTAACAGCCTCGAGTGACAGATTCGGGGAACAACACATGGGATAGGGGCAGCAGTATATCTCTGTAACAGCCTCGAGAGTGTATTGAGGGAACAACATGGGGTAGGGACAGCAGTCCATCTCTGTAACAGCATCGCGGGATAGATTGAGGGGACAAAATATGGGGTAGGTGCAGTGGTATATCTCTTTAACAGCCTCGAGCGGTGGATTGATGGAACACAAAATGGGGTAGGGACAGTAGTATATCTCTGTAACAGCGTCAAGGGGTGGATTGAGGGAATAACGCATGTAGTAGGGACAGCAGTTGGCCATTCGGCTGCACCATTCAGAATTCTCACGGCTGATCCCATTGTGTCTGACAATCCGACTTCTGTCTGTTCCCAATAAATATTGACTCTCCTGTCCAGCAAAGATCATTCGAGCTCAGCCTAGAATATCATCACTAACCGAGTCTTCACTATTCCCTGAGGATAAGGATACCACAGATAGCACATTACTAAAGGGAAAGGGACATCCTTATTTCATTGTGGGACACATTACTTTAAAACTGTGTTACCCTCACATCAAATCACCACCTCTTTTCATACTTATGGATATAATAAATATGAATAAACATAAACCATTCCGCCCTCCCAAAATGTCCCACATTCCCACTGACTGTTTCCAGTCAAATATGTATCAAACCCAGCCTCGGCTTCTCTCTCAGAATACCTGACAGCATAACGCCATATAAGCATGGAAAAAGGAGCAGAATGAAGCCATTTGGCCCATCGAGTCTCATATGCCATTCAATAATTTCGTGTATGTACCTAAACCTCATTTTCCTGCCTTCTCCCTAGAATCCTTGATCCCCTTATAAACCAAAAACGGATCGATTTGTGTTTTAATGACACTAGTGTTTGTGTCTCTGTGTGTACGTATATGGATGTGTGTGTGTCCATGTGCTTGTGTTCGGTGTATAAGTATGTCTACATCTGTGTGTCTGTGCATTCAGCCTCTGTGTTTCTATCTGTGTTTGTGCCAATGTGTGTGCAACTGTATATGTCTCTGTGTTGTAATGTGTGTGTATGCCCATCTCCTTATATGTGTTGTGCATGTTAGTATGTTAGGGTGTTAACCAATACGTCTGTGCATTTCTGTGTCTGCATCTCTGCGCAGTGAGATATCTGTTATTGTTTGGGAGTGAAAGGACTGAGGTTGCAACTGACAGTGGGTTTAAAGTGAGAAGTGAACGTTGCTCCTTACTCAGTTGGTGGGAAGTGGATATTTCAGAATCTCCACATGAGCCATCTTGTTCCTCTCCAGCTCGTGTTCGGGTCCTCTCCACATGGCCGGGGAGAAGGGGGGTGTGAAGGAACGGATGTCCGGCACTCCATCACCTGGCTTGGCGCTTTCTGTCCCATTCCAGGAAGTTTCTCCTGAACAGAAGAGAGGGAGGGAGGGAGAGTGGGAATGGGTGACCCTGCTGTTAGTGCTGGTGAGGTGGGGCTGGGGGGAATGGTGAGGTGTCCAGAATGAGTCAGTCGATAGTTGTGAATCCAATTAGTATTATTAGTGTGGGGGGATTGCGTAGGTGACAGAGAAAGTGAGGAAGAAAGTTGCTGAATTCAATAGTGAGTTTGGTAGCGCCGAGCTTTATTTGGATTTAGAGCGTGAGCCTTGTTTGGGGTCGGTGCCATAACAGATGTACAGGGAGTGTGAGGGAGCAGATAGAATACGGTGACCCTTATCCTGACAGAGCAGAGAAAGTTATTGATGCTTATACTGTATTTTTGAGTATTTCTTCACATCATCACAGCGTCAAGGTGACCCTTCCGGAATGTCTTGTCCAAGTCTATCACTAATAATGCCACAGACCATGTCCCTCAGATTCAGTTTAGGTGGAGCTTACAAACAACAGGAGAAGCAAACATTGGTGTATTATAGTTTGAAAGTAAAACAGTTGCAGAAAGGCTGGGCATCATATGCTCTGAAAATTAGTTATGCAAGTATCATGGATACTGCAGTCTTATTGGATGGTCTCAAGTTGCATCTCAACTGCATTAACTGGTTGTGAAAAATAAATTCCCAAATGTATATCAGATGTGTTGACGAGTATGTATTGAACCAAACTAGAGAGCAAATTTTATCGGATTTGGTGTTGTGTGGTCAGAAGGACTCATTAATAACCTTGCTCTGAAGCAGCTTTGGAGGAGTCGTGACATTAATATGTTGTGTTTTACACCGCGCCTGCATACAACATAGAATATTTGTACATTCTGGTTAAACATGATGGAAGCATGGAGCCGAAAGGGTCAAGTTTGTTCCGGTGAATTGGGAAAGTACAATATAACATTCAGTGGGAGATAAATAATGGTTGTTAGATTCATAGAGTCCTATAGCAAGGAGACAGGCCCTTCGGCCCAAACTGATCCATTCTGACCAAAATGTCCATTCACACTAACCCCATTTCCCAGCCATTGCCCCGTATCCTCCGAATCCTTTCCTATCCTGTATTTTTCCAAATGCATTTTAAATCTTGTGAATGTACCCACCTTAACGACTTCTGCTGGCAGTTCATTCCAGATGCGTATCACCCTGTGTGTAAAAAGAAATTGCTTCTCAGGTTCTCTTTTATTCTTACCCCTCTGACCTTAAACTGATGCCCTTTAGTCCGTGATTTTTCAACCCGGGGAAGTAAGGACTGAGTGCATTCACTCTATCCATTGCCTGTCATGATCTGAAACACTTCAAAATGATTCTCCCCTCAGTCCCATACACGCTAAAGTGAAAAGTCCTAGCTTTTCCAACATCTCCCTACAACTCAAACCCCTGAGTCCTTGACAACATCCTTGTAAATTTCTTCTGCACTCTTTCTAGTTTAAAAACATAATTCCTAGAGCAAAGTGAACAAATCTGAACATAATGCTATAAGTATGACCGCATCAATATCCCGTATAACTGCAGCATATCTTCCCAAATTCGATAGTCAGTGCTCTGACTGAGGAATGCCAGTGCACCAAAAGTCTTCATCATTGACCTGTCTACCTCTGAATCAACTTACAGAGAATCTTGCACCTGAATTCAGAGGTCCCTCTATTCCACTACACTCCTTAAGACCCAGCCATTCAACATAAACCACCGATATTGATTTGAGTTTCTAAAATGCAAGAACTTGCACTGATCTGCAGTAAAATCCATTTACCATTTCTCAGCTCACTTCCCCAGCTTATCAAGATACTGATGTACATTCTGAAGTTTCTGATAACCTTTCTCAGTCTCCATGATACCGCCTATTTTATTGTCATCTTCAAACTTACAAATCATGTCTGTGCATTTTCATCTAAATCATAGATATATGGAATATGTAGTGGTCCCAGCACTGAACTCGAGGCATTCCATTAGGCCAGACCTCCAGTCTGACAAGCATCCTTCGACTATTACCCTTTGCTTCCTACCATCAAGCCAATTTTATACCTAATTTGGCAGCTCCTCCTCAATTTCATGCGATCTAACCTTCCAGAGCAGCGTACCATGTGAAACCTTGTTGAAGGCCTAACTGGAATCCATATAGACTATGTACACCACCCTGCCCTCCTCAACGTTGCTGGTCACTTCATCAAATAATTCGAACAAATTTGTGAGCTATGGTCTCCGATGCACAAAGCCATGCTGACATTGATGAAGAGCTTTTGCTCAAAATGTTGATTTTCCAGTTCCTCGGATGCTGCTTGACCTGCTGTGCTTCTCTAGCACCACTCTAATCTTGTTTCTAATCATACCCTGTCTTTCCAAATATATGTATATCCGATATCTCAGAGCCTTTTCAGTAAGTTACCTAATGCAGATTATAGGATTAGTGGTCTATAGTTCCTAGGTTTTTCTTTGTAGCCCTTCTTGAGGAAGGGCACAACATTCGCCACCTTCCAGTCCTCTGGGACCTCACCCGATGGCCAGCAATGATCCAAAAATATCAGCCAGGGCCCCCGCAATTCCTTCTCTGTCCTCATGTAGTGTTCCTGAATATATCTTGTCACGACCAGGAGATTTATAGAAATACAGTAAAGTCTGAAAAATGTGTCTATTTATTTCCGGTAGAAACACCAAAGAAAGGGAAAGTGACACAATGATGTTTAACATAACAAATCAGAAAATGTATTTATCATAGGAAGTGGCTTCAGACGAATTTCAGTCATTGTGGAAACCTGAGAATTCTCAGAAAATCATGATCCAGAAACAAGGGCCATGAAACTGATAAGGAAATCAAAAATAGAACATGAATGCTAACAAACAGGAACAAAAAATCTGCATTAATCAACAATCTGTATTTCAAAGGAAACAAAATAAAAGCAAGGTCAAATATGGAAATTTGTAATCGGGAGAGGAGAGTTCATTGTGAAGAACAGGGAAATGGCCAAGAAAATAACCAGTTACTCTGCATCATGGAGGAAGATCCACAAAATCACCCAGTAATACCCAGTGATCATGTAGGGCTTGTGCAACTAAACATATAAAGATAATTTATATCAGTAACAAGGTAGTATTTGAGAATTTATCTGGATTGAGCATTGCAATGTCTGACAAACCTGAAGTACTTCATATTAAATTGTCAGACATAAATCGGCAAGAGAAATATTAATTGCACATATGATGACTGTGTTTCATTTTCCTGTGCATTCTGCAGAGGCTGGAAACCATTGTGGATAAATGGAAGTTAGCAAACGTGGTCCAAGCACTATAGATTAATGGAAGGAATCCAAGCATCGATGAAGGGAATAAGACATAGTTTGGAGAATTGCCGACCAATTAACTTGAAATCTGCAGGGAAACTATTGGATTCTATTATACAGCGTGTGATATTGGATATTCAGGAATTAACAGCAACAATGGAGAAAATCTGTCTGTATTTCTGACAGATGTCTAACTCGATGTGTTATTAGTTTTTAGACCCCATCAACGACCCTCTGAGAAAATGAAAAGGAAGTGACTTCACCACAGGAAATAGCATCACCACAGGAAACGACATCACCAATCCAAAGAAACCCAAACATATAAATAGAAAGCAGGAATTTTCAGCATTGTTTCGTATGAGGTCCACTGCAGATGTTACCTCGTAAGATAACGAAACATCTGGAAATGAACCGTTCAGCGTAGTGAGCAAAACTACATCCATTGTGTAAAGTGTTGGTGACCCTATCTGATTACAAAAAAAGTGCAATAGACATTGTCCAGATTAATCCCTCAGATGGCGAAATTGCCTGATGAGGAAACTCGGCCTTTGTTCTCTCGAGTTTGAAAGAATGAGAGGAGGGTCACAATGAAACTTGGAAGATTCACAAAACATGCCAAGTTTGACATAAACAGGACGTTTCCCTGGCTGTCTAACCCACATTCAAGGCAAATAATTGCAGTTTAAGGGACAGACCATTTAAGACTGCAATAATGAGGAAATTCTTCACTCGGTGAGAACTACCTAAAACAGGGGCATCGAAGCCTGTTGGTAGGGCAAGATTAGGGAGAGTCCCCAGATATTCTGCAAGTGTGTCAAGCAGAAAAAAATAACAAGGGAACAGGTTGGAGTCATTCGTGACTTGCCAAGTTGCATCCAAATCAACTCGCTGTTCGGCGACAGAGGGTAGTGGTTGAAGGCTGTTAGTATGACTGAGATCGGTGTCGAGTGCTGTATCACAGCGATCAGTGCTGTGTCCCTTATTTTTTGTGATACTGAGGTGTTGGTGTTGGACTGGGGTGGACAAACCTAAAAATCACATAACAACAGGTTATAGTCCAGCAGGTTTATTCAGAGGCACGGGCTTTCAAAGTGCACAACCATTTGATGAAGAAGCAGCGCTTCGAAGCTAGTGCCTACGAATAAACCTGTCGGATTGTAACCTGGTGTTGTGTCATCTTTATTATTTGTGGTATTCATAAGTGATGCAGCTGTGAATATAGACAGGGGTGGCGGGAGTGTGACAACTAAGTTTATGTTTGATACAAAGATTGGCCGGGTGGGTGGCAAAGAGGAGGAAGACCATATGTTACAGGAAGATACAGATGGAATGGTTAGATGGACAGATCAATAGCAGATGGAATATAACCCTGATAAATATGAGGTGATGCACTTTGGAAGAAGGAACTGGACAGGGGATTACTCATTTGAATGGCAGCACACGTGGAAGCTCAGAGGGTGTTTCTCCATAAATCCCAGGATGTGAATAAACTGGTTAAGACACAATTTGAGAAAGCGTAGGGGACCGTAGACATAACCTTTATTCATCGAGGCATAAGAGTATAAGCGCTATGCGGAAGATTGGTTTTTCCAGGATGGAACACTGATTGTAGTTCTGGGAGCCACATTACACGAAGGGTGTGATTGTAGTGGAGGGGGTTCAGAGGAGATTCACAGGGACGTTCGCTGGGATGGAGCATATCAGCTACGGAGAGAGGCTGGATAAGCTCGAGTTGTTTCGTGTGGAGGAGAGAAGGCTGAGTGTGCCGAGATTCAGAAGTATAGGATTAAGAGGGACATGGACAGGGTGGATAGATAGCAGCTGTTCCTTTTAGTCAAAGAGCCAAGAACAATGGAGCACATTTTAAAGTGAAGGGTTTGAGATTTGTAGAAGAATTCAGAACTGTTTTTCACCCAGAGGGTGCTGGGGCCAGGAATGCACTTCCTGAGAGAAGAATTGTCATGGTAACTTCACAGCCATTAGAAAATACATGACTGTGCACTTGAAATGCCATGCGATTCATGGCTACGGTCTTGGGACAGAAAGGGGTCTAAATGTAGACCGTGCTGTATTGCTGATGGGACAAAGTCTGTGCTTCTGTGTTTGTATGGCTGTGGAAGGTCAATCATTGAGTAGTTTAAGATAGGAATTAATGGGTTCCTGAAGAGTATATTAACTATTGTTTTAAGAATGAACTTGTAATTTCTTCAGAAAATATGTCAATGGCAAAATTAAGGGATAAAAAGGTGCAGTTTTCTTACAGTCTGATATCAGGGAATTGAGGACAGGGAATAGGCAGAACTGTGGACCAAATGTTTCAGTTATGTCTTCACAGAAGAAGCGAAACAAAAAAGAAAACTTCCCAGAAATACTAGTGAACATTAGTCTGTTGAGAAAAAGGGAATAGAATGAAATAAGCAACTGAACAGTTTTAGAGGAAGTGTTGGAACTGAAAGTAATGAGCACAGACAAAGTCAACAGAGATTGGTCAAATGGGAATCATCTTTGAGAAAGTGACGTTTAACATAATTATAGAGAAGCAATCAATGAAATATGATTGCATTTTCAGAAATTTTTTTGATAAAGCCCCAAGCCTATCATGCAAATTCAAATCCTATGGGACTAGGACTAATGTGGTTTCAGAATGCGAGAGCGGAAAGAATCAGTTAGTAGGAATAAAGCAGTGTGCTTTTTTGAATGGAAGGCTTGGAGGATATTGCAAGGATCGGAGCTTGGGTCCCAGCTATTCCCAGTACACATCGTATATTGATTGAGTGGATCAAATATAATATTTCCAAGTTTGCTGATGGCACTAAACAATATCAAATTGTGAGTTGGGCGCAGGATGTTAAAATGCTCCAAGATGATTGAGACAAGTGGAGTGTTTGGACAAATACGTGGCAGATGAAGAGCAATGCGGGCGGGGATATGGTCTATGGGGGATATGTGTGATCTTTGATGTGAAAAACTGAACGGGAGCCTATCATTTGAAAAGAGATTTGTTGAAAAATGTTGATCTATAAAGGAACTTAAGCTGCATTTTGGTTTCCTTCTGTGCAGCCCTCCGAGGTCAGTGTAGGGCAATGAGATCTGAATCGAGAAGACAATACTGGGATTTGCATTGGCACGCTGACCAGTGAACACAGACCCAACAACTGGGGAGCTGTAACATTGAAAAGGATCTGGATCTCCCTGTACAGCAGTCACTGAAAGCAATATTGCAGGAGCAGAAATCAGATCGGCAGATAAATCGTGTATTCACCTTCATTTCAGGGGGATTTGAATACAGGAGTAAGGGTGTTTTGCTGCCGCTGTACAAGGCGTTGGTGAGACCTCATCTCAAACACTGTGCAGGATTATGTGCAGTTTTGGTCTTCTTACCTAATAAAGGACGAACCTGACATTGAGGGAGAGCAGCGAAGATGACCAGACTGATCGCTGTTGTGGGAGCAGAATCTGGGGCGGCTGGGCCTGTATTCCATGAGCTTTAGGACAATTAGTGGAGATATCAGTGAAATATATAAATCTCTGTCAGGACGAGACAGATTCGAAGCAGGGGTGACAATTCCTCTTGCTGGAACATCACAACAAGGGGCCCCAGTATTAGGTACAGACAGGCCACTCTGCATTGGGATGAGAATAAATGTCTGCACTCAGAGACTGGTGAACATGGAGAATTAACTCACAGATCAGGCTGTGGAAACCAAGGCACTGAATATAAATATGGATTTTTGGAAACTAAAGGGATAGGGAGAGAGCAGGGTATGGTATGAAGATAGAGGATCAGATATCATTACAGGTTGTTCTCCAATAACGTGGTAGCTGTGTTCCTGTGCATCACTGTGTTGCAGAAAATCATGCAATATTAATAATGTGGTATATGGGGAAAAGAGAATAATGGGTGAACTGCAAAATATCAGGAAAAAACAAAAATTAAAGTTAGTCTAACACACACTAGCACAGTCTAATTAAACCTTTAAATCATATATTGTAATGAAATAGTGCTAATAATGACAATGCAGTCACTGGCTGCATCCCTGTGCCTTTCACCAAGCTCTTCACCAGAAAGCGCGCAGGACTGACTGACCACGAGATGCCAACATGGAATTCCAGTTCTCCTGAAGATTCTCCCCCTGTTTGAAATAAAGTTCCTTCTAATTGGAGAGAACACTTCCCCGTTTCAAGCTCAGGTTCAAGACTTTGCAGAGCGGATTGCATTCCTGTTTTCGCTGAACAATCAGAGGGTGCATTTTGCAGACAGAGGATCCTGAAGCTGGGCTTTGTTGATCAGTTGTTCACTGGCAAGGAATCGCGCCACAGTGAGCGGGAGTTCACTTTATAGAAAAAAAGGTGCGCAATTCACGAATCGCATTGCAGTCAAATCACGTTTAATAAACACACATTATCAGAGAACTTCCTGTATATTGAATCGAGGAGCAAGATTGATGGACTGAAGGGACGACAACAGTTCTTATTTTATATTTCACAATGTTTAAACATATTAGTGGATATGATCACTGTGTCGGGGAAACTGCATTGAGACGTTTTTCTCCATGAACTGGCATGGGGGAGGCTCAACGTATTGAATGGCCTACTCCTTTCCCGATATTTCTGTGCAGTCTGTGGGAAAGCACTGTAAATGTTGTCACAAGCTCTCAGATGTTAGGAAGGTGGTCTCTGCAGGTCAACAGGACTGTGATTCCAGTTCTTTAAGACCTTGGAGCAGTGTGATACAATTGAGTGTCTTGCTTGGCTGTTTCAGAGACAATTGAAGAGTTTATCACATGGCTCTGTGTCTGGAGTTATTTTTAGGCCAAATCAGGAAAGCACGGGAGATTCACTTCCTGAAAGTACATTAGGGAAGGAGATCGATGTTTACAATCAACATTGGATGCAAGGTGACTGTTACCATCACCAGATCCTAGATCTTGATATTTTATTACGTTTTTTAACTTCCACCAGCTGCCAGAGCATTATCCCGTATTGGATTAGTAATCCAGTGACATTTCCACAACAGCACCATGTGGAGATAGGAACCTATCGGAAACCACACTGAGCAGGTTATTTCTGTCCTGCTTGTCAGCTCTGTCTAAATGAACTCCCACCAATTTGACTGTCGTGATGGGACTGAGGGGGTGTTAAATGGTCAGAAAGTAATTATTCACCTATTAGGGGACTGGATATAGTTGAGTAATTTTGCACATTGCCAAAGAGATGTCAGAGTTGGAGCTGGAATGAAACAGCTTCCCCAGGGACAGGGCTTGTTGTGCAGCATAAGTCTTCAGTCCTATTGCAGGAATGGTGTTCAGGGCCATTTGCCTTTGTCGTTTCTATTGTGTTCAGCTGTTTCTTCATGTCGCATGCAGCGAATCGAATTGATTGAACACTGTCATCTGTGATTCTGTGGACATCATGGCGAGGATGAGGTGGATCATCCATCCAACACCTCTGGTTGAGGATGGCGCAGATATTACATCCTTGCCTTTTTCACTGATGTGCACGGCTGTTCCATTATTTAGGATGGGGATATTTCTGGTATCCTCTCCTCCCGTAAGTTGGTTAATTGTATAACAACATTTATGTCTGGATGTGGCAGGACTGCAGAGCTTAGATCTGATCTGTTGGTCTTGGGATCATTTCGTCCTCTCGATCAGATGTTAATTCTGCTGTTTGTAATGAAATCACTCAAGCGCCGTAGATTTGATGGTTTGGCATCAGCTTTAAGTACACATGGTTCTGACCTTGGCATGTTCACCCACACTCGTCACTGAACCATCAGTCGGTTTGATGGTAATAGTAGACTGATGGACTATCCTGGGGAAAGGGTTGCAGATTATGTTTGAATACAATCCTGCTTCTGTTGCTACTGTTGTCTACAGAATCACATGGAAGCCCAGTTTGAGTTGCAATATCTGCAATTCAATTCTACTGACTCTCCCCCAGTTAACATCGAGACCCATTCACCGTGTACTCAGTGACATCACCTGGTATCTGATGCGGTAATCTTTCGATTTTCATATTCTCATTCTGCTGAGCGTCCTCATTTTCAAACCCTTCAACATATTCATCTGAATCTTTTCCTTTGTCGTTGTGCCATCTTCTGCGTTTGAATTGAATGTGTTTCCCTCTGGTTTCCTCCCTGACCATGATTAAAAGCTCTGTGGTGTCAGTGATGCCAGCCTTATGCAGCTTCTGAGCGAATGAATCTGTGCACTTTGCGTTATTGTTCAGTTCCCAGTGTAGGGCGCTCGGTGTTGGGCAGGGCATTTGAGCAGCTTTTACACACGTCATTGGAACTTGTTCAAAAACAGAAATTGCTGAAGAAACAAAGCAGCTCTGCCGGCATCTTCTGTAGTGAATGTAGAGTTAATCTTTCGGGTCCAGTGACCCTCTACAAAGCTCGCAGTTTCTTCAGCAATTTTTGTATTTATTTCATGTATCCATAGTTATTTGTTTCGTTGAAAATTGGAGCTGTGCCTGTTCTATTCTGGAGAAACTCAGCAGGTCTGGCAGAATCTGCAGACAGAGAAACAGAGTTGGCATTACAAGGCCAGTGTGAATTGTTCATAAGTGAAAAGGGTTGGACACTGGGCTTTTTAATCCCTTGCCAGAGATGGGGGAGGGGTGCCTTGGAAAAGAGGGCGTGGCAAAACATAAACGGGCTCTTGGCAGTGGTGAACGAGAAGATGTGAATGGGGGAAAGGGGTTCTCTCTAACTGAGTGTAAGATAAAGAAGACACAACCACACAAGGTCATAAGGAGATCAGGAGGGAGTATGTTGACCATGTGGTATTAAATAGATCTAGATCTATGCGTTTTCACAGTGTACATCATCAGTGCCTTCACACTATGGAATTCAGGTGCTTGACCTCTTATTAGCACGAGTAAGAGTTTCATGCTGCCTTACGTTTGTAACATAGAACAAAACTAACAGTATGAATTTTGGGTTGCTTTCTTTACCTGCCAAATTTGATATTCTTTCAAACTTGCAGTGCTTATCATTAAACGTTTGATCCTGAAGTTAGTATCAGATGGAGTGTACGAGTTTGAGGGGTGGCATTCTAAAACTTTATAATATCATGGGAGGCATGGTAGAATGAATAGCCAAGGTTTTTTCTGCAGGATCGCGGAGTTCAAACACAAATGCATAGCTTTAAGGTGAAAGGGGGAAACTTGAAAGGGACAAAGTGACAACATTTTCTACACAGACGGTGATGGATGTATGGACCGAGCTGCCAGAGGAACAGTGGTAGATGCAAGTACAGCTACAATATTTCAAAGACATTTGGACCAACATATGAATGGGAAACGTTTAAAGGCATATGGACCAAGTGCAAGCAGATGGGATTAGTTTAGTTAAGAATACCTGGTCAGCATGGACAAGTTGCTCCAAATGGTCTGTTTGTGCACGATATGACTGTATGAATCTAGAAAGTGAGGAAAATGTATGAAAAGAGATGACGTAATAAGTTGGCAAGAAATATAAAAACAAGCATCATGAGCTTTTCCGTCTACATAAAAAAGCTTGAAGATGTGTGTGTGAGCTGAGGCGGAAGTGAACTGAGGAAAGTATATTGAGGCCATTAGGATGGTGTGATTGGAGAACTGTCCACAGGTAACAGGCAGATAATTTACACTCGTATTTTAAATCACTCCTCATGGAGAAAGTAATGTAAATGGTACAAACAAAATGGTAATAGGAGGGAAGTTCTTGAGCTGTCTCTAGAAAAAGAACAAGGTTTTTATCTAACAGATAAAAATAATGGTAGGCAGGTCAGCAGTAATTCATAGTTAGTTTTAAAAGAAGTTGTCACGGAGTGATTAGCAGCACTGTGTGAAATATTCCACAGCTCTCTGGATTACAGGAGGGTTCCAGTGAAGCTGGAGAACCTCCAATGTGGCGCCTGTCTTCAAGAAAGGAATGAGACAGAAGGCAGGCACAATTTAGCCTCACCATTATTGCTGGGAATCTGCTAGAGCCTGTTATTAAGGAGGGAATTGCAGGGTACTTAGAAAAGCTTAATGCAGCATTGGAATGGTTTTGTGAAGCGGAAACAATTTTTGTTCCGTAAAATCATACAATTTTTTTTTGAGATCCCTGAGAATGTCAAGTTTCGAGTCATGCCGGAAAAGCACAGCATGTCAGGCAGCATCCAAGGAGCAGGAAAATCAATGTTTCGAGCAGAAGCCCTTCATCAGGAATCCCTGAGAAAGTAACAGGCAGATTTGATAAAGGGAACTGGTCAACATGAAGCTTTCCAGAGATTTTTCGCAAGGTATCACAAAATAAACGTTCTGAGACAAGTCAGAGGCTTTCAGTATGATGGCTAATATATTAGCATGGGATGATGGTTAGTGAACACATAGACATCGGAGAGTCAGGATTAATGGATCTTTATGATAAAGATGTATCTACTGGATTACCACAAATATCAGGCCGATCGCATCAGCTGTGTACAATCTATACTAATAGCCTGACGGCAGGACCTAAGTGCAATATACATCCGAGTTTGTGGATGACTTTGAGAACCAAAATGCAGGCTGCTATTTAATGAAGAGGACTCCCAAAAAAAAGGAGCAGTACAAAGGGATTGGAGTGTTCCTGAGTATTAAACGTAATGTCAGCATGCTGATGCAGCAAGTAACTAGGTTGGTTCATGCGGCAGCTTCCTGGGATGGAAGGGTTGAATTATTGAATACATCTAAAATGGTGAGGAGATTATTCATTGTGGTTGAAATGAATGAGGGTGATATTACTGAAATGTACAAGATACAGAGGGGGCTTGACAAGGTAGATGCCGAGAAGGTGTTTCCCCTGAGTCTCGAACTCGAGGCGGTAGATACCGAATAAGGAACACCCATTTCAATCTGAGGTTAAAAGTCAGTGTATTCTCTCAGTAGATAGTGAATGTCTGGAATTCCCTAACCCAGAGAGTTGTGGAGGGATTCAAGGAATTGGGTAGGAAAGTGGAGTTGAGCCCGGAAGTAGATCAGCCATGTTCTTATTGAATGAGAGTTCAAACTTGAGGGGCCGAATAGCCGTCTCATGTTCCTACTTCTTAGTTTTTTTTATGTTAAGCTTTTGGAAAGTAATTGGTTATTTTCCGAGAAATTGTGTTGTACAATGTTACATTCGGGAGAGGAGAAAATTTGCCTGAGTTAACCCTGGATGGGATATGGGGGCTGCATTAAGAGCAATTCCAGAGCAGAAGTTACTGAGTGGGGAAACCTGAAAAAAGGGATTGCGCATGCGGGTCACCTCCTGACCAAGCCTGGAATTTTCAAGTGCATTTCCGAAACTACACCTAACCAACGGCGTAGCCTCGATCTGCCTGTGTGTAGCAGGTCCGATCGGCTGAAGTGAACATCAGAATATAGGGGTGAGGGACACGAATGGGCTAAACGGCCCTTTGACACTACTCCACCAGTAAATAAGGTCATGGCTCATCTCATTGTGGTCCCAGCGGCACTTTTCTCTCCATGCAGCATTATCCCTGATTTACCTGTCTATGGAAAATCAGACAAAGCCAGCCTCGATATTATATAAAGATTCAGCCATCCCAAACTTCTGAGAAAGGGAATTCCCACTTGAATTAAATCCCACTTTGTGAATTTTTCTTCACAACGGTCCTGACTGAGGTTGGAGGGTGTCACTATTTTCTTTTCTAGTCCCACTCCTCCACTGCTCACAACAAATTTAAATGTAACCGGGTTGATGATATGACCAATGATAAAGGTCTCAGACTGGATCAGGTTTCGTGATTGGAACAAGTCAGGCAGAGTTCTTGCGTCAGCCGCAGGTAACTAATAGGGCTAATGGAGCGCCATGTTAGATTTGTGGTTAGCACGGCTGCCTCATATCAGCAAGGACCTGAGCTCAATTCCAACCTTGTCTGACCCTCTATGTGGAGTTTGAACATTCTTCGCGTGTCTGTGTGGGTTTCTTCCCAATTCTCCAGTTTCCTCACAATTACCCAGAGTGACCAGGAATGTGTAGGTTAAATGGGATACTCATGGGAAATTCGGGGTTACGTGGATAGGATAGGGGGACAGGTCTGGGTGGGATAGTGTTCAGTGGGTTGGTGCGCACTTGATGGGTCGAATGTCCTACTTCCACACTGTAGCGATTCGAATAAAAATGTATCAAGTTTGGGCTATACAAACTCCCAGTCAGTGTACACCTGATCCACTCACCTCAATGTTTTGCATCTTTCAATAAGATCAGCTTTCATTGCAAGGGTAACCTTTTTAAGTTCCCATAATATCAGCCCTTAATGCATGGAATAAATTAAGTGAAGCACTTCTGAACTGCTTCCAGTGTTACTATATCCTTTCTCAGATAAGAATGCCAAAATAAAACTAATCTCACACACCGATGAGTCGGTTTATGTTTGTTTTCTCAGGGTGTAGTGAGTCTTTGGAACACTCTTCTCTGCAGACTATTCGAGGAAGAGATATTGAATATTTTTGGGGCAAGGTTCACGAATCACAAAGGAGTCAAGGATTATCGAGGAATGGGCAGCAATGTGCCTTCTGGGGAAAATGTTGACAGTGGTACTGAATGACACGGCTCCAGAATATCCAGGAATTAAATGAAATGATAATATCGATAAGGTCTTAAGGGGGAAACAAGATGGCAGCGATCTGAAAGGTCTGCTTTGATGAGCTCTGCATCACAGTAATACTCTACCCCACCCCACCACAGTCATTTGCTTACAATTCAACACTATAAGAGCTATAGAATCCTTACTAATCTCATTTTGTCAAGTAGAAATGACAAAACATGGGAAAGGATCGAGTAACTCTCAACACACAAGACACCCGTCAGAAGCTTTCAGCATGCCTGTGACCTCACCTGCAAGCCCCTCTGCTCATTCCATGGACCCAGTTACTCACCAGGCCTTGGTCACCGAGTTCACCAAGTTACGTGAAATGATTGAAGGCATGATTGAAGAAAAGTTCAGCCGGAGGCTAGAACCACTCTCAGCCGTGCTCCAAAAACATGGCGAGCAACTTGAAAGCATTGGAAACAGAACGGCTGAGGTCGAGCGCCAAACTGCAAGGGCAGAGACTGTGATCGATTCCTCTAAGGAGCGGATCCTCACTCTCGAAAAACGGATCCTTACCTTAACTGAACAAGATGACGACCTCGAGCGCAGGGACAGAATGAAGAATGTTCATATCATCGGTCTGCTGGAGACATAAGGTGTTCATCCCGTGAGTTTTTTGTGAGAAATGGCTGCCGCGATTCCTTCACTTCGAAGCTGAACAGGGACGGGTGAAGAGTGAGACAGTTCATCGGGTTACAGTGCAGAGCTCAGGCTCAAACCAACGCCTTCGCCCTGCCCTTGTGCGATTACATAGTTGCAGGGACAAACAAATACTTATAGAAGCTTCCAGAACACAGGGAAAAGATTCGACAAGGTCTTCAGTATTATGTTCTTCCAGATCTTTTCAGGGACAGTGATTCATAAGAAAAAATATTTTGATGATATCAAGAGAAGACTAAGGGAACCTGAGATTCAATATTCCTTAATGAACTCAGCAGTGCTCCGTATGTTTTCAATAGATTCAAGCACTCGTGGATCTTTCAGTGGATCCACTGACTCTCCAGTGGAAGCGAAAACTTTGTGGACACTTTAAAGTAGACTGGATGCTTTAATATATATCAATTATCATGTACCTCTTTCTTCAAAGAAAGTTTGTTGAATGTTTCTGGTATTAAGCAGTGTTACATTATAATCGGGGATGGGTCGTGTACACACTTTTAACTTCTTCATTAATATTACTAATCGTTTATCTCTTGCTTAGTTTGTGTGTTGGGTTCGGCTCAAGCTGGAGGGAGTTATGAAGGTGATCGTGATGACTGAATGCCTACCTATGGGCAGTTCAATCCCGATATTTGTGATTAATTGCCCTGGATGCAGTATTGATAATGGGGCAGAAGATCAAGATTCGTGACGTGCAAATGCCCCCAGTGGGCAGGGGATAAATGCCCCTCCTGAGTGTCATTGGCACTTTGTATCCTCTTTTGTCTTTTGGTTTTTGTATGTATTTAGTTTTGGAACGTTTTGAGCGCTTGTTAGTTGTAATAGTTTTAGATTGTATGTTTTCTTAGGCTCTTTGAAACTTTTTTCATTGATGCTCAACGCTTTACATTTCGAGTTCTTCCTCTCTGGAGTTCAAATATTGTTTCAGTGTGTTATGGCTAATGTCATGCTTAAATGGTGTATCTTGAACATTAAGGGGAGCCATTCGCCAGTTAAGAGGAAAAAGGTACTTTCTAGTCTTAAAAAGGAAAGGGTGGATGTTGTCCCATTGCAGGAGCTGCACCTTGATGACAAGGAACATTTGACATGACAGCAGGGCGAGTTTGATCGGGTTTATTTCTCGTCTTTTAATATTAGGATCAGCGGAGACGCCGGACTGGTGAGGAAGAAGTTTCCATTTAAATTACTAGATTTCATTACACACCCACAGGAGGCTCATAATCCTCAAAAATATATGGGGAAGAAAACGGTATTTTGAATGTTTATTGCCCCCTGACGCACAGCCTTAAGTTCTTGATAGATGCATCTTCCAAATTAAGTAATCTTTCTTTGCAGCACATTATCGAAGGAGGGGATTTCAATTGTCTTTTGCACCCACGGTGGACAGAATGCCCAAAGGCACCCAGTACCATCTTTACAATATAATCAATTAGTGGATTTTCGTGTGGAACTGAGGCTGGTGTATGTATGCAGGCAGATCCACCTCATAGATAGGAATTTTCCTTTCTTCCTTAACCCGCAGAAATGCCACACTAGTGCTGATCGCTTCCTCACCTTGCAGCAATCTTCGATTCAGTGGTGTCCTATACAATTGGGAATATTACCATTTGTGACCATGCGGCGGTATACTTATTGGTTAAGTTTAAGGGCAATATATCAGGTTCGAGACACTGGCGATTGGATCCCTTTATTCTTAAAGATAGTAAGTTCATTGAGTATTTCTGCAATGAATACAGATATTTCTTAGCCATTATTTCAGATTCAACCAGTAACCCTTCCATTATATGGGAAATTGCTAAGGCTTATGCCAAAGGAATAGTTATTCCTTAGGATGCGGCAGAAGCTGGAGCAGGAACGTTTGCTCCAAGCACGGTTGAAGGCAGCCGAAAGGGCATCCTGTGATAGACCCTCAGTGGCTAGGCTGCAGAGGATCACAACGCTTCGGTCTACAATGAATTCTATGCTCATACAGACAGCCAGGAAGGAACTTACTTACAAAGGCTGTTTGAGCATGGTGATAAGCCTGGCAAGCATTTAGCCTATCTTGCGAGGAAAAAGAGCGTGAACAAGTCATTACCTCAATTAGGGAAGGTACTGGGACCCTTACCTGCGATCCCATAAAGGTTAAAGCCGCATTTTGGGAATGGTACTCCGAATTACATCAGACTGAGCATTATGAGGATGGGTAAGTTAAGATGGCGTATTTCTTCAAGAACTTTAATCTTCCAGGGGGAACCCCCAAATAAGCGTCTTGCCTTAATGCGCCATTGTCAGTGCTGGAGGGTATAAAGCATCTTCAGGGCGGAAAGGCGCCCAGTCCTGACGGATTTCCAAGAGAAATTTATAAACCTTTTGTCAGGGCCGATGCTTACCATGTTAGTCACTCACACGTTCATGACTGCCTCCCCCATCCTTAAGAGAGGCTCATGTCTCTGTATTCCGAAGGAAGTGTGCTTCTTATAGGCCCATCTCATTTTTAAATGATGATTTCAAAATCCTGTCTGAGACCCTTACATTACGGCTGGAAACTGTGTATCCTTTCATTGTCAAACTGGACCACAGCAGCTTATAATGGGCTGCAGATATTCCAGCAATATTAAGAGATTGCTCAATATGATCCAAGCGTGTCAACAACAAATTATACAGGTATTAGCCATCCCTTTAGATGCAGAAAAGACATTTGACTGGGTTGAGTGGCTGTATCTCTTCGATACGTTAGAATGGTTTGGTCGAGGCAAAGTTTTTATCAAGTGGGTGAGGGTCCTTGAAAGCAATCCTCTTGCCACGTTTCTCACCAATGGTGTGCGATCCTATAACATTAATATTCCTGGAGGCAGTCAACAAGGTAGACCCCTTTCGCCAGTGTTGTTTAAGTTGGTGATTGAGCCACTGGTGAAGGCGATCTTCAGGGACCACAACATATCTGCCCCAGAAGTGGAATAGAAGTCATGTAAGATTACATTGTCTGAAGATGATGGTCTTATATTTTTGTTATATCCCACAGTTTTGGTACCTCACCTCATACAATGCATCAGTTCGAAAGCTGCCTTTTCTGGCTATACCATTGATTTCACAAAATCTGAGGCTATACCTATGGGTGATCTTAGGGAAATACCTGATGCCGAGAGAGAATCCTGGTTTACTATACAATGGTCCCGGGGTTTATGGGGATATTCCCTATTTAGGTATAATCATTAATCCTATCTTTGAACCTATATTTAACATGGAATTTGTTCATTTGTATGACAAAATTAGACAAGACATTCGAAGATGAAAGGCACTTCCAATATCCTGGCTAGGTTGGATAGCTCTTATTAAAATGAATTCCCTCCCTTGTTTGCTATACCCCGTGTGAATGCTTTCTTTGCTGTTCCCCAGACCGACATTTAGGAGACGAAATGGATAATGTAGATCTTTTTTTTGTCACCATAAGCGACCCCTTATCAAGTCAACCATATTACAATGACCCCACAGTTTGTGGGGAGTAGATCTCCCGGATATTAAAAGATATCAATTAAGCTCTTCTTTACACGATATTAGTGAGGCCTCGGCATCAATATGATTAGATATTGAAGCTTCTCAGGCAAAGTGCTCCCTTATTAGTCTGCGGTTCATAGGCAAAATGAGGGCAGTTACGGTGTATTGCCATTTCCCAATAAGTATCAACAATTTTAAAGCATGGAGGGCAATGTGTCCGATCGAGAGCAATATAGCCATACCTCATTTTATTAACCCCAAAACGTGGTGTACCGTGTTTCCGACATGGAATACTGGATTCCATGTTTAAACTATGGGCAACTCGTGGGTGTATCTTGCTTTGATGAATTCTCTGAGGGAGAAACAAGGATGTCCTTTGATCAAATAAGTCGTAACTATAGACTACAGAGTAGAAATATCTTCTGCTTTCTTTTTATCAGATCAGAGATGTTATTCAAAAAAGAACTACGCTTTTAACAGACCGTACAGATACGATACAGAGAAGATGGTGCTTAGTGCTAAGAACACACTCTCTATCAGTACCCTTTAGCATTTGTTGGAGAGTAGCCCCTCAGACCAGACTTTATGCCTTTCTGAGGTCTGCAAAGAGAGTTGGGGGTTCAGATCTCTTCGGACACAGGGGAGGACAGTTTTGAATATGCCAGAAGGATTTCAATCTGTAAGAAGACTCTTACCATGTAGTTGAAGAATTCTTCATAGAGTCTATCTGACCCCAGATCCTCTCTCAAATTTCAAATGGGGAATATGTCTCAAATACAGAATGATTATGGGCACTCTTACTCATTGCTTGTTGACCTTGCACCAGCACTATAGGAGCGGTGTATTATGGAGAGGATCTTGGGGACCGAATTGGAGATGGATCTGGTTTCCCTTTTTGTGGGCCTGCCCACTTGTGCATAGGGAAAAGAATACTTCAATACCCTCACTCTCTGTGTTCAGAAAAAAATACTGTTGTTTTTGGTGCCTGAAAAACCCCTGGGTCTGTTGCGTTTTCGCAAGCTCTTCATGGAGCATAGTCCTTTGGACTTTTCCAAAGGTATGGTGCAACAGAAAATGCAGGATTCGAATAGACATGGCAGCCATTTTTGAATTACCAAGATACAGGCAGATATGCCATTCTAATAAGGATTTTTATACAGCTATGATGAACTTGACTAAAGATTCTAATGTCCAGGCAGGAAGAATTACGGGCAAATGAACGTGTATTAGTTAATGCTCGTGTAGGTTGAGAGCCAAAGTTTTGTCACACTGAGTTGTATCATTCATTTGTTTTTATTTTTATTTTTCTTCTGCCCGTTTATTTACATTTTTGTTTTTTATGTACATGCACAATGGTGTAATTTTGTTCAATTTGCATTTATTTTGAGTTGAGTACTTATTGGTTCATTGCAGCATTAAGAAGATTTCCTCTCAATAACAATATTTTTGAAAAAAATTTACATGTTATCCTGGATAGAATTAAGTCCCAAAGGACCAAATTCCTCATTGGTGAGACCACAAATTGTGGTTTATCCTCAGGGTCATTATAATCTCGGGTGACATGGTAAGGTTGGGAGGACGTCCCCTTCATGGTAACCTCTGTCAGTTTGGGGAATTGAACCTGCGCTGTTGGCCTTCCTCTGCATGACAAGCCAGCCATCCAGCCAACAGAGTGGGAGAATGCGCAACTGCTATAGACAGAAATAGCCAAACTCAAAGTAAAGTATAAACTTTGAAAAGAAGGGAAAAGGTACAATTCAGATGACGGTCAACATAATGGCTGAGGAAAAAAAAAGCCGCTGGAAATTGTATTTTAGAACGAGACAGGTGATTAGATGCTTTCTTTGGTTAAATATAATAAGGTGACACCACCAAAATAGCTCGACATATTATTTGTGATAAGATATCGATAACCGTAAATGAAGAGTATATTTTTGATCGGTGTGTGAAGCATGCTAAGCACCGCCTGAAAGTGAAAAGCTGATGGAGCATATTTTTTGGAGGGTCCATCCCCATGGGAAATGTCTCCCGAACACATGCTTGAAGACAATCGTGGTAACAAGTGCCTGAGTGTCATTTGGTCAGTGACAGGAAACCAGGGGGTGAATGATTGAAAGTTCCTGCAACGTGAAGCTCAGGAGACAGTCAGATTGCCCCCGATCTTATTAAATGGTACAGCACATTTGAAGGGCTGAATGGCCTTATTATGGATTTTAATTGCAAGTGATTAACAAAAAAACACTCTGTTCCTTCCCCTAATGTTTTACACAAAGAGGCACTGCCATTTTCCTGAAACAGGGAATTATTTGGTATATTATCTGGAACATGCCATAATCAGCATTCTCCAGAGCATTCTACAATCTGTGGGGGTATTACAAAGGTCAGCAACAGAGGGAGAGAGAGAGAGAGGGGGGTGAGGTAGGTGCTACATGCAGGAGTGAGAATAATGGAGCATGAGCCTTGTTCGGTGCTATAACAGAAAAACAGTGAGTGTGAGGGAGCAGAGAGAATACAGTGACCCTTATGCTCACAAAGTGGGGAAGGTTACTGTTGCTTGCCGTGTGTTACTGAATATTCTTCAGACCCCAGATACTGCACTGAGCTCGGTGCTGAGCTCAAACCATGCTCGGTGAGTCTGGTGGTGTGGCCCACTCTGGGAAGAGATGTACCAACTCATCCACCAGGACATCCGTGACCCTGTTGACAACCCGTGGTGCAATTGGCCTTATTCTGCCATGCTCTGGGTAAATTGTACAGGGCAGCTCCAAACTGAGGAACGCTCAATCGTGTGCCCATTCTCCTTTTAAAGATGGCAGCAGTGTCAGGGATCATAGAATATCCAGGGTCATACGGGCGATGGTGGGTACCTCCAGCCAAGACGGGTGGGAGAATCGGGTTGGCATTGAATGAGAGGGATACCATGGGGTAGGGTGGGTAGTTAATGAGGTGAGTTCGATATGATATCACCAGGGAACTAGCTCGGCCTCGTGCAGACAATCCCTCTGTCACACTCAATGAAAATCACACAAAGATGAATTATTGTTGGATTCAGCCCAATGAGTTGAAGACTCCGCTGACACCACTCCCAGATACAAAACTGTAGATGAAATCCTCATCCAAAACTCTCCATCATATGAACTCACACCTATATCCTGTTCACCATCATTCCTGGTAATACTGGCATATTTTGCCGGATGATATTGAAATGTCCATATTTCAGCATTCTGAAACCTGTGATCAGATCCTTCCATGACATTGTTTCTCAATCTCACCTTCTCTGTCTCAACCCAAAACCACATTCCTTTGCAGTCATGCACAGAGACTGGTCATTCAGCCAAAACTAGTCCTGACTAACCAAAATGTCCGTCCACATCCCTGCATTTGGTCCATATCCTTCTCTGCCTTTCCAAATCATGTATTGTTCGAACAAAGTGCAGCGAGTTTTTGTGACATGAAGAAAGGTCTCAGGAAAGATCTCGCTGAATCTACCATTCATCTCACCCTGGCAATCAGATTACACAGAAACAATTTGACTGGACCTTATAAGCAAGAAGTGGAAGCAAACGCTGGTGGGAGATGTGTAAGGAAGTAAATACTGCAGGGGAAAAAATTGTGTATGTTATAAACAGGAAATTAGATACACAAGCGTTTGCAGGCAAAACTCAACGGGTCTGGTACTATTTGAAGGATGAAAGTCGAAAATTTGGCCCTCGAATAGCACAGCGGGTCAGGGCGCATTCAAGGAGCAGGAAAGTCGATGTTTCGGTCATAAGTAATTCATAAGGAATTCATTTCAGAATTCACTTTTTCCTAATCCTCTGTAGGAAGAGAGTGAGTCAACATTTTGAATTTGGGGATTCTTCTTCAGAACAGCTTTTGTTTTCGATCTCCAGTTTATGCAGCTCTTTGTTTTATTTTAGATCAGCAATTACCTTGCATGCTGCAGTATTCATGGACAACTTAATCTGGGAAGAAGGGGAAGCGGTGAGGGCAGAACAGCAGGCAATGTGTCAGTCAAAGCTTAAGTCCCTGACATTCAGAATGGGAAACCTGCGGTGGAGGTAAAGGAAGGCTTGTCGGAATCACCTCACTGGAATTTGACATAATTTAAACACATGTGACGGATCCAGAGAATGTGGGAGGATGCGGTTTCTCTCGCAGCTGGTCATTGAGTGACACAGTAGCTAGCAATACTGCCTTACAGCACTAATAACCTGGGTTCGATTCCATCCTTTGGTGACGCTCTGTGCGGTGTTTGTAGCTTCTTCCTGTGTGTGTGTGAGCTTTCTCTGGGTGTTTGGTTTTCCTCTCACAGTCCAAAAATGTCCAGGTTCGGTTCGGTGACCTCAATGAATTGATCTGCAGTATCCAGCGATGTGCATTTTCGGTCGATTGTCTATGGGAAATGTAGAGTTAGCGGGGTAACGTTTGGGTTTGTTGATCTGGATGATATCTGGAGGGTCATTGTGGACTCGGTGGGCCAGATTGCCTGGTTCCACACTGCAGGGCTTCTATAATTTCTATGTAGCTGTCTGTCTTTGAAACAAATTCCCAGGATACTACCGATAAGTGCGAACACAATGTGTCTTAACAAAATGTTGGACCTCCCATTGGTCTAACATGAACTCCATCAGCCACTCCTCTGCCCTTTGGCCTATCTTATCAGCGTCCCGTTTTACTCTGTGTTAACCATCTTCACTGTCCACTACCTCACCAATTTTGGTGTTATCTGCAAACTCATTAATCATTCCTATTGTATTCACATCCAAATCATTTATATAAAATGACAAAATGCATTAGATACTTGTGGTACAATGCGGGTCACAGGCCTCCAGTCGAAAGAAAATACAAGTTCACAAACATTTCCTTCATCTATTAACTTTGAGCCAATTACCTCCAACTCTCCCTGTATTCCATGTGATCTCAACATGCTAACCAGCTTACCATGCGGAACCTTTTTGAATGCCTTACTAAAATCTATATTCTATTTCACAGTTATATTTCTGTGTCTTCATCAATCTTTTTCGTCACTTGTTCAAAATGCTAAATCAAATTAGTGGGACACGATTTCCCACACACAAAGTCATGTTGTCTATCGCCAATCGAAATTTACATTTCCAAACACAAATAAATGCTGTCCCTCAGAATCCCCTCCAACTACTTACCAATCAATGATGTCAGTCCCACTTGTCCACAGTTCTCTGGCTTTTCTTTACCAACTGCTCTTAAACAATGGCACAACCTTACCTGTGCCTGTCCATGATACACATATATCAGCCAGAGACTGAACAATTACCTCCCTAGCTTCCCAACAGATCTGGGTATATCTGCTTAGTTCATGGATCATAGATCAGTGCAGCACAGTACAGGCCCTTAACCTCTTGATATTGTGCCGGCAGTTTATCCGACTCTAAGGT
Organism: Chiloscyllium punctatum; assembly: GCF_047496795.1. NCBI lineage: Eukaryota > Metazoa > Chordata > Chondrichthyes > Orectolobiformes > Hemiscylliidae > Chiloscyllium > Chiloscyllium punctatum. The sequence goes on along the minus strand of NC_092766.1, from coordinate 30,490,142 downwards.
CAGACTAACCTTCATTGTACTAAAATCCATGTGCCTGGCCAAGAGTCACTTAAAAGGTCAGAGAGCGTTATCCACCTTAATGCATTTTAAAATATCCAGCTCCCCATCTTCTGTAATATGGACAATTTTCAAGATATCACTATTCATTTCCCCAAATTCTCTACCTTCCAATTCCTACTCCACAGTAAATACTGATGCAAAATATTTATTTAGTATCTCACTGATCTCCTGTAGTTCCACACATAGGTCACTTTGCTGATCTTTAAGGGGTCCTGTTCTCTCCCTAGTTACTCTTTTGTCCTTAATGTATTTGTACAATCTCTTTGGAATGTCCCTTACCCTACTTTCAGAAGATATATCATGTCCCCATTTTGTCCTCCTGATGTCCCTCTTGGGTATTAGTCTACATCCCTGGGACTCCACGATGGATTCACGCGATCCCCACTGTCTGTACCTATCATTCTGATCGCCATTCAGCATTCCCTACACTTACCAGCCTTACTCTGCTCATACACAGGAACATGCTTTCGCTCGACTCATCCCCGGCCAATATCTGAAGCTGAAATAGCCGAAGGCCTCCCAATTTCCCGCCAATAGCTTCTCCAAAGAAGCTTTTCAAAGTGCCAACATAAAACGTTCAAAGTTGGCCTGACTCAACTTAAAACTTTAAAATTTATATTAGGAGTATTCTTCTCCATAAATATTCTCCAACTAATTGTTACTGCATAACAGGCTCAAGAAGTAGAATAGCCTCCTCCTGTCCCTCTGTAACAGACTTGAGAGGGACAATCGTCTCCCCTGTCCCTTAGTAACAGAGGCATGGGGACAGAATTACTTCCTCCTGTCCCTGCGCAGCAGTCTCGATGCTCTGAATTATGTCCTAAGGTTATGGAAGAATTTGACAAAAGTGCACATAAAACCAGGAGCAACATTACACAAAGTAAATGGACAATAAATATATACACTGATTTATTGGCTCTGGAACGTACCCCACCAGTCACCTTATGCAGCGGGTCTGTTACTTTTTCACTGTCTCCCTTTATAAACAGTATGTAATATACATAATCCTGCAGTGTTCTGGCACTACTCCCACATACATGGAAGAAACAATAAGCATATTGAAAGTTTTATGGTCCATCCCTAAGCAACGCCCGTCCATTCCACCCACATCGAGTAAATGTTCCCTTTTATTGGGATACGAAAAGTGTTGTCAGGAAGGGGCTAGCTGGACTTGTTTGTTCAGTGACTGTGATTAATGTTAGTCGCTATGGTTTGCAATTACACCAGTGGATTGTTTCCATCTTTTAATGATAAATGGGCTCCATTCAATGTGTTATCCCACAGTATGGTGGGAGCATCACCAACAGAGTTCACAGGAATCAGCAGCTCCAGAGAGACAGAGGGAGAGATCAGAGTCTGAGCACAAGAGTCTGGAATGTTTGAACAATGAATCAGAATCTGAGAACATTAGACTGGAATGTTACTGCAATGGATCACAATCTGCGAATATTAGACTGGAATGTTACAAGAATGGACAGTAGTTTATATTGGGATGTTTGGTTTATTTCTGCATATTATGATCGAAGGTCATTATCGTGGCGGATCAAATATGCACTTTACATGATACAATATTTTTATTATCCAATCCTGGCTTTTGTTCGCGTACCTGGTAAGTCTCACTGTTCAGTCATTAATTCTATAAATCATGTTTGACAGTAATACTGTTCTTTCATTCACTCTACTGTCCTTGCCACTGTTATTGTTTCTGCTAAGACTCTGAATACAGATATTCACTTGACAAACCACTACTAAATTGTTAAACCACTCTCTCCCTCCTTGCTTCTGGCAGTGTTACTCAGGGGTTGGTATGTTGACTTGCTCAGTTTTAGCTGTGAACCATGATTCCTTGTATCACTGCACTTGCTATCTAAATATTGAAAGCATTGAGTTCACTATCTTCTGTTCTGGTTACAAACTGCATTTCCTTCCTCTGACTCCATCTCGTCGCCGGCCAATATCTGACGCTGAAATAGACAAATGACAACAATTCCCAGTAATTGCAAAACACTGGGATAGTCTGCACAGGTCTCCATGCTGGGCAGATAGCCCTATTTACTGAGAAATATACTAGCATAAGCTTCGCTGCTCTCCATGCTGGGTAGTCTACTTGTCCCAGAGTATAGTTTCTGCGTTTGTTCTGTGAGGCAAATTCAGAATTTAGTGGAACAAATCTTTTCAGATGATCTGGCAATGCCATTATTCAATGTTCTCATTCTTGTGACTTGAGCCGCCAAGGTCTCACTGCTCCAGATAAACCCACTCCCTTGTTGCTTGTTTCTCATATTTCAGCAACATGCTCTGTTTCTGTATAAATTGTCCATTTCTAACTTTAATGTGAATATCTCTGTCCATTTCCATCTATCTCTGGCCTTGGGTTTTGGTTGTGTATCAAATACTGGAATTATGAAGTTCAGAAATAATGTGATGGTGTGTGTCAGGCTGTTGTTCACTTCCCGCGTTGTCCCATGTGTGACTCCATGGACGGGGGGGGGGGTGTGTGATGGGCTGCTGTTCACTTCTTGGTGTGCCCCTTTAGGTGCTTCATGAAGAGGTGTGTGTGTGCAGGGCAGTTGTTTCATTCCCGGTGTGTCCCACGTCTTCCTCCATGTTGGACAGCGGTGTGTGTATTGGACTGTTGCTGGTGTATCCCATGTGGTGCTCCATGGACAGGGGGTTGTGTTTCGGGTTGTAGTTCACTTCCCGGTGTGTCCCAAGTAGTGCTCCATGTTGGATAGGGAGTTTCAGCATCTTTGACTCATGTCTTTAAAACTTGGTCTGTGCCTGTCCACTGAACACTTGTGTTTGTCCCTCACAGCTGATCAAGTGGTCAGAAACACGAGGAGGACCCTGAAGTATAATTATAAAGGAGTAGATATCTCAATTTTAGTGGAGTGAAGTCTGATTGTCCCCTGTTATTGAAAAGTTAGTGGAGTGGAGCGGCTGTGGATGGTTTGCTGGAGGTTTTGCTGTGAGCAACGTCAGACATTCAGGGAGCCCAGAGGATTTGGCGACCCAACTCTGGATGGATCATGGGGACTGCAGTCACAGCATCAGGATCTGTAACATGAACAACACATGGAGCAGAGGCTGCAGAGCATGGACGCTCTGAATCCACGGACTGTGTGTGTGTGGGGAAAGGGATCTGCCAAATCTGTCTGTGTCGTAATGTGAGCACAGGCTCTCACTCTCATCCTTAAACATACACGCACGCACGTGCACGCACGCACGCACACACACACACACACACACACACACACACACACGCACACACACACACACACACACACACACTCCGCATCTCTCGCACAGACACACCTATAAATCTGGGGGGCTAATTTGGGTTTGCAGATTTATATTTGTGGATAGATTGCATTTTGTTCAAAACAACATCCAATTTGTACACAGTCAATCATTGTGGCATTTTATTGTGTCCCTTGAGGAGCTTCTTGAAGAGGTGTGTGTTTGTGGGTGCAGGGCAGTTGTTCCCTTCCCGGTGTGTTCCATGTCGTGTTCCATGTTGGACAGCGGTGTGTGTTTTGGACTGTTGCTGGTGTATCCCATGTGGTGCGCCATGGACAGGGGGTTGTGTTTCGGGTTGTTGTTCACTTCCCGGTGTGTCCCAAGTGGTGCTCCATGTTGGATAGGGAGTTTCAGCATCTTTGACTCATGTCTTTAAAACCTGGTCTGTGCCTGTCCACTGAACACCTGTGTTTGTCCCTCACAGCTTATCACGTGGTCAGAAACACGAGGAGGACCCTGAAGTATAATTTCCTGCTTTGGGAATAAAACGTTTATGACTCAGGGTAAAACACGTCGGACTCTACACAAGACCTTCCATGGTATGTGCATGGAAGGTCACATCTTAGCAAACATCATAGAATTCTTTGAGGAATGACAAAGTTGATAGTGGAGAAAGGGCTGTAGATGTCATATACATGGACTTCAGTAAGGCGTTTAATGACATAGACTGATGGAGAAAACGAAGTCGTAGGGGTCCATGGTGTACTAACTAGGTGGATTAGAGAACTGGCTGGGCAACAGGAGACAGAGAGTAGTAATGGAAGGGAGTTTCTCAAAATGGACAACTGTTCTGTGTGGTGTTTCACAGGGATCCGTGCTGGTACCACTGTTTGTTGTGATGTACTTAAATAATCCGAAGAAAGGTATAGGTGGTCTGATTAGCAAGTTTGCAGACGACATTAAGATTGGTAGAGTAGCAGAAAGTTGATGGGACTGTCAGAGAACACAACTGAATGTAGACAGATTGGAGAGTTGGGTGGAGAAATGGCAGATGTGAGGTGATGGAGTTTGGAAGATCCAATTCGCGAGTCAATTATACAGTAACTGGAAAAAGCCCTGGGGAAAATTGATATACAGAGAGATCTGGGTGTTCAGGTTCATTGTTCGCTGAAAGTGGCATGTCGATAGAATGACCAAGAAGGCATACAGCATACTTTCCTTCCTGCATTTCAACAATTTATGAAGTGAAGAACCACAGACCAGTTAACTCGTCACCCACAGGAGGGAATAGGTTGGAATCTGTTGCGTACAAGAGTAGGCAGGCCATATTATAGTTGTATAGGACTTTGGTTCGGCCACATTCAGAATACTGCAGACAGTTCTGGTTGCCACATGACTGAAAGGATCTGGATGCTTTGGAAAGAGGGCAGAGGATTTTCACCAGAATGTTACCGAGGATGGAGAGAACGATCTATAAAGAGAGGTTTGCTAGATTAGGATTATTTTCATTAGAAAGACGGAGGTTGAGTGAGGACTTGATTGAGGCTTACAAAATCATGAGAGATGTAAATAGGGTGGATAGCAAGAAGCTTATTCCCAGAGTGGGGGAGTCAGTTACTACGGGTCAAGAATTCACGATGAAAGGGGAACAGTTTATTGGGGATATGCTCGAAAAGTTCTTTTCAAAGAGGGTTATTGATGCTGGGATGCGTTGCCAGCAGAGGTGGTAGAGGCGGGAACGAAAGCATCATTTAATACGTATCCAGACAAATACGTGAATGGGAAGGGAGCAGAGAGATACAGAACCTTAGAAAATAGGCGACAAGTAAAGATAGAGGCTCTAGATTGACACAGGCTTAGCGGTCTGACAGGCCTGTTCCTGTGCTGTGATTTTCTTTGTTATTTGTAAATACTAGCGAAAAACGTGTGTTCATCCTTGGAAGGAAAATGAAACCAAGATCAAATGTGGAACAGCGAATGTGTGGATATGAGAATTTATTGTAGAGAACAGAAAAATGACAAGGAGATAAAACAGTGACATTGCGTCTGTCTTCAAAGAGGAAGATCCACGAAATCTCCCAGAAATACCAAGTCGCCATGGGACCTTTGTAACTAAAGAGTAAAATCATCATATACATTTACGAGGTAGCATTTGGAAACAGAACTGGGATGAGGATTGATCAGTCTGACAGACCGGATATAATTCAAACTGAAATTTCAGAGAAAACACCAATACACATGTTGATTACAAAAGGGGCCACTGTATTTCTCTGTATTCACTTCGGAAGGTTCTAAATGCATTCTAATGATTTACGAAGGGAAGAAGTGGGAGAGTGGAGGACTACAGGCCAGTTGGTTGTCATGCACAGTAAGTAATCTGTTGCAACCTATTGTGAGGACGATCTTATTGGACACTTATTGGAAAAGTAATAGCAAATGTCAAGAGTGGTGTTCTGCATTTATGAAAGGGAAGTTATAATTTGCTATTCTTCTCTAGAAGATGTCTCTTGTAGATGTAAACAGTAGTGAATCAATGAATGTGGTACAGTCAGATATTCAGGAGGAGGTTTAATCAGCACACACAGTAAGTTATCAGAAAACATTAAAGCAAAGTGCATTGGGAGGAACATATGCAAACAGGGGAAGGTAAGCATTAGAGAAACTATTGGAGAACAGAAGTGGCTGTCGAAGGTTATTTGCGTGACTGCAGACCGGTTTACGCTGGTGTGGCACAGGTGTCAGTGCTGTGCATCTTTAAACGCCTTCCTTTAAAGGGAATCTGAATACAGACGTTAAAGAATCAGCTAGACCCAAAGTGTCAGCTTGCTCTCTCTTTACTATGCTGTTTGACTAACTGTGATCTCTAGCATGTGTTTGTTTCAATACGGATTCAGCTACTGCAGTGATTTGCTCCTGCTAGAAGTAAAGACATTCTGCATTAGTACCAGAGAGTTGGGGAGACTGTACCTGGGCTGTACCCGTACAATTTTGACGTCTTGATCTAAGTAAAATATACTGATCACATATACTCAATAGGCATTCTCCAGATTAATCTCTCAGATGGCACAATGGTCTGCCGAGGAGACTTGGTCTGGGATCAAGGCGGGAATCTGTGTGTGAAACTGGAGAACTCTGATTGATTGTTATATGAGAACTTCACATCTATTTACTGGTCACAGGTGAGGTGCCCGAAGACTGGAGAACACCCTTTATAGGAAGGGTGGTAGAGATAGAACAGGGACCTATAGACCAGGGTGATTCAGATCAGTATTAGAGAAATTTTTGTAAAAAATAGGTGGTGGTATAAGGCTGTTTTTGTGACTGGAGAACGGTGTCACCTGATGTACCATAATGATCAGCGCTGTCTCCCTTATTATTTGTGGTATTTATAAATGATGTAGGTGTGAATGTGAAGGGGGAGTGGCAGCGTGATAAGTAAGTCTGTGTTTGACACAAATATTGGCTGGTGTTTGCCAGTGAGGAGGAAGGTCTTCTGTTACAGGAAGATACAGATGGAAAGGTCAGATGGGTGGATCAATGGCAGATAGGATACAACACTGATAAATATGAGGTGATGCAGTTTGGAGGAAGGAACCAAACAGGAGATTATACACTGAATGGCAACACACCAGGAAGCTCAGAGGGTGCTTCTCCACACATCCGTGAATGTAACGGGTAGGATAAAAGGTTACGTAAGAAATCACTGGAAATAGTAGGCATAGCGTTTACTCATCGAGGCATAGATTACAAGAGCTATATAGCACTTTGGTTAGGCCAAGATGGAATACTATTTGGGGTTCTCGGGGCTTCATTACAGGAAGGATGTGATTATTCTGGAGGGGGTACAGGGATTCACCAGGATGTCCCCAAGGATCGAGCATATCAGCTATGGAGAGAGGTTTCATAAGCTCCAATTGTTTACTTTGGAGCAGCGAAAGCTGACGGGGACGTGATTCAGAAGGATAAGATTACGAGGGGGATGGACAGGGTGGATAGACAACAGCTGTTCCTTTTAGTTAAAGGGCGTAGAAGAGGGGAGCATGCGTTTAACAGGAAGGATTTAAGGTTTAAAGCTGATTCATGGATTGTACTTCACCCAGAGGGTGATGGGGTCCGGATTGCACCTCCTGAGGGGGTGTGGGGGCAGCTATCATGGGTAACCTCACAGCTATTAAAAAGTATCTGGACGAGCGCTTGAAGTGTCAAACCATTCATGTAGTAAATTTGGAATAATATAGATGGTGCTGTAATTTTGATGCTACACAGGCTATGCTTCTGTCATTGTATGGCTGTGGAAGGTAAATCGTTGAACAGCTTAAGACAGGAAGTAATAGGTTTCGGAAGAGTACATTGAACAAGCGTGAAACGTAAAAGCTTCTCAAAATGCAATATATCAAGATGAAATGTTGGAGAAAATAATTGTAGCTTCCTTACAGTCCAAATCCAGCGAATGGAGAAAAAGAAAATGGCAGACTATGAAGTAACTACTTTAGTTCGGCCTTCATGAAAAAAAAATATTAAAAACTTCCAAGCAATTCTTGGTCTACTGAGAAAAAGAAAACAGGAAATACAATCAAATCAGTAAATAAACAGTATTGGAGAAAATATTTGGACTGAAATCTGATAAATCCCCATGGCGTGATAATCTTTATCTCTGATTCCTAAAGGAGGTGGCCATAGGAATAATGGATACTTTGTTGCTTTCTTCCAAATTCCTGATGATTTTAAGAGCTTTGAGAGCAGCAAATGTAACCCCAATATTTCTAAAGGAGGCAGGGAGAAAGCAGGGAATTACAGTCTGCTTAGCACCAAAGAAACAATCAGAACAATACAACGGTCTATTAGAATGAATGCTTTGCCAGGGAACTTTGAGAATTAAATTAATATGAAAGTAATGAACATGGATCAAGTCAATGCCAAATTATTAAAGGTGAATCATATTTGAGAAACAGACTGGGAAATAAATTATGGCGAAGCAATAGATGCAGTGAATTTGGATTTTCAGAAAGTTTTTGATGAAGTCCCAAGTCTAATGTTGTGAAAATGCTATTCCTTTAACAAGGACGTTGCTATCCTTGTTTTTTTTTTCTCAAAGGTGTCTTAAAAGCCGTGAATCCGAAATGTCTGGCTTTGACTGCTCTAAAATAAAAGCATGTACAGTAAGGAGCAAGCTATGCTAGATCTGGTCCTGTGTAGTTAGACAGGAATAATCAATGACCTCATAGTTAGAAATCAACTTGGAAGGAATGATCACAGAAAGGTTGAATTTGAAAAAACAGGTGGAGAGCGTGAAGATAAAATTCAATACCAGGGTCCTGTGCTTAAATGAAGGAGACTACAACAGAATGAGGGGGGACTTGGCTAAAGTTGACTAGTAACAAATACTTTATGGTGAGAGTTGACGAGCAGTGGAGGATTTCAATGGAAATTTTCAAAGTCCTTAGCAAAAGTATATTCAGTGAAAAGGAAAGACTCTAAGAAAAGGGGTAATCTGCATCGGGTGTCTCAGCAATAAGCGAGGCTACCAAGTTTAAAGAGAAGGCATGTAAAGTGGCCAAGCACAGCAGGAACCTTGAAGATTGGAAAATCATTAATGGTCAACAGAAAGCCACGAAGAGAGCTATAAAGAAATGTAGGATAGGACACAAGAAAAAAAAACGAGCACAGAATATGAAAAGAGATTGCAGATGATTCCCTAAATATATAAAATGAAAATGAGTGGCTAACGTAAATGTTGGCCCTTTAGAGGATGAGATGGAGCATTAGTTATAGGATATGATGAAATTACTGAGGCATTGAGCAGGTATTGTGTATCGATCTGCCTAGTGGAAGTAACTAATAACATGCCAGTAATTGACAAAGAGATGAGGATAGGTGAAGACATGTGCATAATCATTATTACGGAGGAGGTAGTGTTGGGTAAGTGAATGGATCTAGAGGCAGACAAGCCCCTGTATGAAATGCATTCCAGGGTACTAAAAAGATAGCGGGTGAAATATCAAGTGCAATTGTGGTAAGTTTCTCAAATTTGATGAACTCTGAGGCAGTCCCAGCAGATTGGGAAACAGCAAATGAGACGCCACTGTTTAAAAAGGCTGGTAGATAAAAGATGGGGAATTAGAAACCAGTTATCTCAATCTGTGTAATGGGGAAGATACTTGAGTTTATTATCAAGGGAGAAATAGCAAGGCATTTTGATAGAAATCGGCCCATTGCGCAGACACAGCATTGGAAGTCTTTTGGAAATTTGTGAAGACATTATGAGCAAGGTAGACAAGGCGGCCCCAGTGGATGTGGTGTATCTATGTTTCCAAAAGGTCTTCTACAAGGTGCCACACAGTACACTGCTGCAGAAGATAAAGATGGAAGGCGTTATGGTAAAGTATTAGTATGGATAGAAGATTGGCTGACTAACAGGAAGCAAAGGGTGGGTCTAAATGAGTGCTATTCATATCTCGCAATCAGTGACGAGTGGCGTGCTTCAGAGATCAGTGTTGGGGCTGCAATTATTCACAATTTATATCAATGATGTGGAGTTGGGAGCAAATGAGGTTTGCAGATGACACGAAAATGAGTTGCAGAGCAAAGTGTGCAGATATTCTATGAAACTTTTTAAGAGGAACACAGATACTTTGAGTGAGTAGGCAAATGTCTGGCAGACGGAATACGATGTCAGTAAATGTGAATTCATCCATTTTGTTAGGAGTACCAATAAAAAGGATTCTTATTTGAATGGTAAAACATTGCAACATGCTGCTCTGCAGAGGGATCTGGGTGCCTATGTGCATGAATCACACAAGGTTGGTCTGCAGGTACAGGAAGGCAAATGCTATGTTGTATTTCATTGCTGAAGGGATTCAATTTAAAATCAGGTAAGTTATTTTGCAGCTGTATAGGGTGCTGGTGAGGCCACACCTGGAGTATTGTACGAATTTTAAGCTGCCTTACTTGAGAAAGAATGTACTGGCAATGGATGGTGTGCAGAAGAGTTTCACTGGGTTGAATCCGGAGTTGAGAGATAATTTGTTGTTTTTTCAGATAGTTAAGTTATTCTATCTGCTATCCTCTTGTGTTTGTGTTTCACTCAGCTGCATCACCTCTGGAATATCCACGTTACACCTGCTTAAGTCAATGAGCAAAGATTGGCTCTGCGTTACTTCCTTGAAGTGATTTGAGGACGTCTGTCCTGGTACATAACAGTTTGTTACATCTAGATCTAATATACTGGCATGGGTTGAGAATGGGAGAGTTTCAAGGAAAAAGTTTATCAGCATAAACAGTTCAATATATTTTGGAGTGGAAAGCAATGACTAGTATGTTAATCCAGGAATTGATGTTTGGACCCCAGCTATTCAGAAAACATCAACATTTGTAATCTTCCCAAATCTGCTGATGACCCCAAATTGAGATTATGAGTGGGTGATCAGGATGTAAAGAAGTTCAAAGGTGATTGAGACAGTTGGAGGGAATGGGCAAATACGTGGAAGGTGAAGAACAATGTGGATAGACGTGACATTGAGCACATTGGTTGGAAAAATAAAATAACAGTTAACATTTCAAAAGGAATTGATGCAAACCTGTTGCTCTGTGAAGAGACTTATGTGTATACCTTTGTTGCCTTCTTCACCAAATTGACAGACCGAAGTTCCGACTTCATTTTTTATCCAGATAGTTAATCACTTCAAAGGCTATAGAGTATACAGTGTTTGGGCAAAGTCGATTGAAGAGATATTTGGCCAAAAACTAGAGTGGGGAAGGCTCAATGTGTTCGATGACCTACCCTTTTCCCGATGCACCACTTTATAAGAAAGGGGAAGAGAGGAAGCAGGAAATTATAGACCAGTTAGTCTGACCTCAGTGGTGAGAAAGATGTTCGAGTCTATTATAAAGGATGAAATTAAGACACATCTGGATAGTAGTAACAGGATAGGTCAGAGTCAGCATGGATGTATGAAGGGGAAATCATGCTTGACTAATCTTCGGGAATTTTTTGAGGATGTAACTCTGAAGCTGGACGAGGGAGATCCAGTAGATGTAGTGTACCTGGACTTTAAGAAAGCTTTTAATAAAGTCCTACATAGGATGTTAGTGAGCAAAATTAGGGCGCATGGTATTGGGGGCAAATTACTAACCTGGACTGAAAGTTGGTTGGCTGGTAGGAAACAAAGTGTAGTGATAAACGGCTCCATTTCGGAAGGGCAGGCAGTGACCAGTGGGGTACCGCAGGGATCAGTGCTGGGACCGCAGCTTTTTACAATATATATTAATGATATAGAAGATGGTATTAATAATAACATTAGCAAATTTGCTGATGATACTAAGCTGGGTGGCAGGGTGAAATGTGATGAGGATGTTAGGAAATTACAGGTGACCTGGACAAGTTAGGTGAGTGGTCAGATGCATGGCAGATGCAGTTTAATGTGGATAAATGTATGGTTATCCACTTTGGTGACAAGAACAGGAAGGCAGATTAATACCTAAATGGAATCAATTTAGGTAAAGGGTCAGTACATAGGGATCTGGGTGTACTTGCACACCAGTAAATGAAGGTAAGCATGCCGGTACAGCAGGTAGTGAAGAAGGCTAATAGTATGCTGGCCTTCATAACAGGAGGGATTGAGTATAGAAGCAAAGAAGTTCTTCTGCAGCTGTACAGTGCCCTGGTGAGACCACACCTGGAGTACTGTGTGCTGTTCTGGTCTCCATATTTAAGGAAAGACATTCTGGCTATTGAGGGACTGCAGTGTAGGCTCACAAGGTCAGTTCCTGGAATGGTGGGACTACCTTACGCTGAAAGACTGGATCGACTGGGCTTGTAAACCCTTGAGTTTAGAAGACTGAGAGGGGATCTGATTGAGACATATAAGATTATTAAAGGATTGGACACTCTGGAGGAAGGAAACATGTTTCCGCTGATAGGTGAGTGCCCAACCAGAGGACACAGCTTAAAAATACGGGGTAGACTATTTAGGACAGAAATGAGGAGAAACTTCATTACCCAGAGAGTGGTGGCTGTGTGGAATGCTCTGCCCCAGAGGGCAGTGGAGGCTCAGTCTCTGGATTCATTTCAGAAAGAGTTGGATACAACTCTCAGGGATAGTGGAATCAAGGGTTATGGAGATAAGGCAGGAACAGGATACTGATTAAGGATGATCAGCCATGATCATATTGAATGGTGGTGCAGGCTCGAAGGGCAGAATGGCCTACTCCTGCACCTACTGTCTATTGTCTATTGTTTCTGCGCAGATTGTTGGAAAGCTCTGTCAATGTTGTTACAAACTCTGAGATGTTAGGAAGGAGGTCTCTGAAGGGTCGACAGGACTATGTTTCCCGTTCCCTTTTCCCATACAGAGGCTGGTGCCCGGTGTTCTGTCTGGGTTCATCCTGTAAGACCTCGGAACAGTTTGATACAACGGCCTTGCAGTTTCGGAGACCACTGATGCGTTTACCACATGGCTGTGTTTTTATATGGAAGTCACATTTAGGCAAGACAAGGAAAGCACGGGAGATTCACTTCTTGAAAGTACAATGGGGCAGAAAATTTATGTTGACAACTGACATGTGCTTCAATGTCAGTATTACTGGCACCAGAGTTTACATCTCTTTATTTTATTAATTGCTGTTAACTTCCACCAGCAGTCAATGCATTAGCCTGGTCTGGAATGGTAATCCAGTGGCATTTCCACAACTGCACAATCTCCACATGGGGACCTATGGAAAACCACACTGAGCTGGTTATTTCTTTGGTGCTTGACATCTCCAGCAGAAAGAATTCTCACCAATTTGATTGTCGTGATGGGACTGAGGGGCTGGTAATTGGTCAGCTTGTAATTATTCCCCTCTTCGGGGATGGGACATCGTTGAGTAATTCTTTTCCATTGCCAGGGAGATGTCAGAGTTGGAGATGGAATGACACAGCGTCCCCATGGACACGGCTTGTTGTGCAGCACAAGTCTTCAGTCCTATTACAGGAATGGTGTCAGGGACCATTGCCTTTGTCGTGTCTAATGTGTTCAGCTGTTTCTTCATCTCACGTGCAGCGAATCGAATTGGTTGAAGACTGGCATCTGTGATTCTCTTGGCGTCATTCAATCGTCTGGCTGAGGATGGTGCAGACACGGCATCCTTGTCTTTTATACTGATGTACAGGAAGGTTCCATTATTTCGAGGCATGGTAGAGCAATAGCCTCAGCAATAGATGCTGAGATTTTCGTCTAACAAACCCAGTAATGTTCAGGTGATCTGAGTTCGAATCCTGTTAAAGTAGATGGTGGAATTCAAATCCAGTTCATGTTTGGGATTAAGAGTCTAATGATGAGATCATGAATCAATTGCTGATTGTAGGACAAACCAATCTGGTTCCCTGTTGTCCTTAAGGAATGGAAACTGCCATCTATATCTGCTCTGGACACATGTAACTTCAGACCTACAGCAATGTGGTTGACTCTTAACTATCCTCTGGGCAATAAATAATGAGCTAACCAGTGACACCCTAATCCCATTGAACAATGTTGTATTTAAATAATATTTGTGGAATCCTCTTTTATCATCAGTTGTTTCATAGTTCAACTCCATTTCAGACTGGATGTGGCAGTACTGTAGAGCTTCTATCGCATCTGTTTGCTTTGCATTCATTTCTCCCTCTCTACCAGATATTAGTCCTGCTGTTTGGAATGTAAGTACAGTGGTCACGTGCGGTAGCTTTAAATGGATTGTCATCAGTTTTCGGTATACATGCTGCTGACCCTAGTACATTCCCCAACTCGTCTCTGAAACATCGATCAGCTTAATGGGTCTGATAGCCTGAGGGATTATCCTGGGCATAAAGTTACAGATTTTGATTCAATACAATTCTCCTTCTGTCCAGCTGTGATCGACAGTATCGCATGAATTCCCAGTTTTGAGCTTCAACTTCTGCATTGCAATTCAGCTGTCTATCCCCACGTTGACACCGAGACCCATTCGCCCATCACCCCATGACCTACTCTTGTTTCGGATGAGATAACACTCCTATTTTCGTATTCTCATTCTTCTGAGCGTTTTTCCATGACGTCACACCTCTTAACTGTCATGATTCTCAAAACCCCTAAACGCGTTCCGCCGGGCAGCACAGTGGGTCCGTGGTTAGCACTGCTGCCTCACAACACTACTAACTCAAGTTCGATTCCATCCTTCGGCGACTGCCTTTGTGGAGTTTGTACATTCTCCCCGTGTCTGCGTTGGTTCCATCCGGGTGCTTCGGTTTCCAACCACAGTCCAAAGATGTGCAGTTTAGGTGCATTGGCCTTGTTAAATTGTCCGTAGTGTTCAGGGATGCGTAGGTTGGGTCCATTGGTCAGGGGTAAGTGTAGGGTATGGGTATAGGTCTGGTTGGTTTCGTCTTCAGAGAATCATTGTTAACTTGTTGGGCCGAAGAGCCTGTGTCCACACTGAAGCGATTCTAATTCGAACATTCATATGGATTGTTGCCCTTCCAGTCGGGCCACCTTCGGTGTTTACATTGAATGTGTTTCCCTCTGTTTCTCTCCATGATCTTCATTAAGAACTCTGTAGCGTCAATGATGCCAGTCTTATGTCATTTCAGACCAATGAATTTCTACATCTTGCATTACTGTTCACTCCCCGGTATATGGCGCTCCACGATGGACAGGGTATTTGAGTGGCTTGGACACACGTCTTTCAAGCTGTTCAAGCAAGAAGTTGCTGGAAAAAATCAGCAGATCCAGCAGCATCTGTGGAGACAGAGAGACAGAGACAGTGTTTGAAGTCCAGCGTGACCCTTATTCAGAACTGAAAAAAACTCCTTAATCCCTTGACAAAAGTGGACGAGAGATGATGGGAAACAGAGCATGTGTAGATGCAATGCCAAAAAGGAATGAGCTTTTAATTGTGGTGAACGTGAAGCAGATGTAAAATGGGTGTAAATTAAAGTGTAAATGGGAGAAATGCGTTCTTTCTCTTGAGTGCAAAATAAACAAGTCACAGAAAATGTCATAGGGAAACCAGGAAGCAGAATTTATTAAAAAAATGGAGAACAACCATAATGGGGTCAGGCTGTGTAATTATGGAATTGAATATTAACTCCTACAGGCTGTAATATACCAAAGTGCAAAGTGAGGAATTGCTCAAGCTTGGGTTGTCCTTCTTTGGAACACTAGATCAGCTCAGGCCCGAAAAGTCAGCATGAGAACAATGTAGGTTATTTGAATGGGAAGCAATGGGAAGGTCAGGATTATTCCTACAGACAGAGTGCATGTGTTCCTTAAAACAGTCTCTGTTTGGTCTCCCAAGTGTAAGGGGGACTGCATTGTGAGCAGCAATGACAGGAGGCTGGATTGAACGTATACAAGTGGAATGCTGCTTCAACTGGAAGAATTGGTTGGGGCCTTGGACAGTGAGGAGTGAAGTGGTGAATGGGCAAGTGTTGCACCTTCTGCAATTGCATGAGAAGGTGCCATGGGGGGAGTGGGGAATTGTTCAGGGTGATGGTGGTGTCACAGAAGGAATGGTCCCCATGTAATGCTGACAGTGGACGGCAAGATGTGTTTGATGGTGTAGTCCTGCTGGAGGTGTTGGAAGTGGCAAAGGATGATTCCATGAATGTGGATTCTGGGAAGGAGGGGACGGAGTGAGGGCGACACTGTGGGCGATGGGACAGTGACAGCTGAAGGCCCTGTCCACCGGATTTATGGGATTTCTGGTTTGAAGAAAAAGGAGGTCACGTCAGAGGCAGCTCACTGCAATGTGGCATCATCAAACAGAAACAACAGAGATGGAGAACCTGGGAGAATGGAGTCAGCTTCGGCTGATCATGTGTTTATCCACATGCAGAAGTTCCTCCTGAATGATTGAAAAGAACCGAACATTTACATTGAGGATTTCTGACTCACATCTGGTCTGAAGAGGGATGAGAAAATAAACCCAGAGGAATGTCAGTGGACATACAGGAGCAGGCATAAAAGCAGATATCCCATAACACTCAGCAATTATTGTTTCTGGTCAAAAACGAAGGACTCGGAAGAAGATGAACCGCCCGTGGTTGACAAAATCTCTCAAGGATACTATTCCATCGCAAATTAACGAGCATTAGTGTGTGCCCAGATTTAGAGTGTATATTTCAGGGACAATGAGCAGATGCTAGGCATGAATATCAACTGTGCTGCCTGAATTACCCCCAGAAACCCCTGCCATTGCTGATCGATCCTCTTCCCTGCTCATCTCCACTTCAAACATAGAGTACATCGCTTTAAGATGAAATGGAGAAGATTTAAAAGGGCCAATGGTGCAATTTTTTGACATATAGGGTGATGTGTGTTTGGAATGATCTGCAAGAGAAGAGTGGTAGATGAAAGTACAGCTGCAACATTTAACAGACATTTGGTCAAATCTATAAATGAGAAACGTTTAGAGGCATATAGGACACGTGAAAGCAGATGGGACTTGTTTAGTTAAGCATGGACAAGTTGGACCAAAGGGTCTGTTTATGCGTGATCTGACTGTATGAATCTAGAAAGTGAGAAAAGGGGAACAAAAGATATACTGTAAGTAAATTGCCAAGAAATATAAAAAACAAGCATCACAAAATTTTCTGTGTATATATTAAAAAATTCAAAATGAGTGTGTGACCTTAGGTAGAATTGAAGTCTGGAAAGTATATTGAGGCCGTTTGGAGGATGTGACTGGGGAACTGGCTACAGGGAACAGGCAAAACATTACACCAGTACTTTGCATTGTTCCTCACAGGGGAAGGCACTGTATGCATGTCAATGATATAGACAAAATGTTAATAGGAGGCAAGGTTCTGAACTGCCTCTAACAAAAGGAACAAAGTTTTTTGACAAACGGATAAGAGTAAGGGTAGACCGGTCAGCAGTAATTCATAGTTGTTTTTTTTTAAAAAGTGGTACAGAATGACTGGTGGGACTGTGTGAAAGATTCCATAACTCTCTCGATTTCAGGAGTATTCCAGCGAAACAGGATAACCTCCAATGTGGCGCCTGTCTTCAAGAAAAGAATGAGACAGAAGGCAGGAAACATTTAGCCTAACCATAATTACTGGGAATCTGCGAGAGTCTGTTATTAAGGCAAGAATTGAAGGGCATTTAGAAAAGTTTCACGCAGAGTCAGCATGGTTTTGTGAATGGAAACTATATTTTGCCTGCAAAGTTATTCAGAGATACCTGAAAATGTAACATGCGGACTTGATAAAGGGGACCTGGTGGGCATGTAGCTTTCCAGAGACCTTCCACAAGCTATCACAAAATAAAGGTTCTTACACAAGACAGAAGCTCGTAGTGTTACGGACAATGTATTAGCATGGGATGACGGGTGGTTAACATGTAGAAATCGGAGAGTCAGGATTAATGGATCGTTATGATAAAGACATATCTACTGAGGTATCACACATACCAATCCGATGACATCAGTTATTTACAGTCTATTCTGACAGCTTGACGGCGGGAGCTGAATGCAATATACATCCGAGTTTGAGAATGACACTGCGAACGAAAAGGTAGGCTGTAATTTAATGAGGACGACTCCCAGCAAAGGAGCAGTAAAAAAGGATTGAAGTGTTCCTGGGTATGAAACATTATGTCAGCGTGGTGTTGCAGCAAGTAACTAGAATGATACAATACTCAAATTCCTGGGATGAAAGGGTTGAATTATTGAATACATCTAAAATGGTGAGGCGATTATTCATTGTGCTAGAAATTAATGAGCGCGATATTACTGAAACGTAAAGGATACAGAGGGGGCTTCGCAAGGTAGATGCTGAGAATGTGTTTCCACACCTGGGCAGAGGCTCGAACACAGAGACAGAATAAGGGATATCGATTTCAAACTGAGATACAAAGAAATGTCTTCTTTCAGAAGGTCGTGAAGTCTGAATTTAACTAACCCAGAGAGTTGTGAAGGCTGGGTCACTGAATGTTTTTACAGATGGGCTGGATTGGGTTTTGACATATCAGCGAGTTGTGGGATATGAGGGGTGAGCAGGAAAGTGGAGTTGAGCCCGGGAGGTTGAGAGAGCGTCCCCTCCAGGTGACCTCTGTCAGGTGGGGAATTGAACTGGCGCTATTGGCCTTCCTCTGCATTACAAACGAGCTATCCAGCCAACTGAGTGGGAGCCTGTGTAACTGTTTCAGACAGAAACACTCACAGACAAAGTGCAAGAGAAACTTTCATGACAAGGAAAAAGGTACAATTCAGGTAACGGTCAAGGTACCAGCTGAGGATAAAAAATGCTTCCTGCTGGAAATTGTGGAAACAAGTGTTTAGATGCTATCTTGAGCTTTTAATTTTTAAAAAGCACACTGTTCCTTCCCCTCCGGTTTTACACAATGGGGCACTGTCATTCTCCTGAAACTGGGAATTGTTTGGAACGTTATCTGGAGACTTCCATAATCAGCACTCTCGAGAGCATTCTATGAATGATACTGCACAAAGGCTAGGGAGAGGAGGGAAAGGTGCTGCCTGCAGTTGTGAGAATGTTGGAGCATGAGCCTTGTTCTGAGGTGGGTGCTATAACAGATATACAGTGAACGTGATGGAGCAGAGAGAATACAATGACCCTTATCCTGACGGAGTGGGGAAGGTTATTGATGCTTGTCCTGTATTGCTGGACATTTCTTCAGACCACAGATATTGCACTGAGCTAGGTTGTTGAGCTCAGACCATGCTTGGTGGGTCTGCTGGTGTGGCTCCCTTTGAGAAGAGAATGGTCCCCCTCTCTACTACCTCATCCACCAGGACATCAATGCCCCTGTCGACAAACCCGTGTTGTAATTGCCCCTTATGGATGGATAGAGCTCTTAAAGATGGTGAAATCAAGGGTTACGTGGATTAGGCAGGAACAGGATACTGATTGTGGATGATCAGCCATAATCATAATGAATGTTGGTGCTATCTCGAAGGGCCAAATGGCTTGCTCCTGCACCTATTGTCTATTGTCTATTATCTATTGTCTTATCTGCCATGCTCGGCCTCAACTGGGCAGGGCATCTCCAAACTGAGAGAGCTCAACTCACCATTGCTGGAAATCCCTGGATATTCCATGATCCATGGCACTGGCATTTATTTTTGGCATCAGTGCCATGGATCATGGAATATCCAGGGATTTCCGGCGATGGTGAGTACCTACAACTATACTGAGTGGGAGAAATCAGGCTCGCATTGAATGACAGGGACACCATGCGTTGGGGTGGGTAGTTAATGAGGTGAGTTCGATAAGATAGCACCAGAAAATTAGCTCAGTCTCATACAGACATAACCTCTGTCAGGCAATGAAAATTACACTGAAAGAAATTAGGGTTAGATTCAGACCAGAGTCAAAGACCTGCAGACCCCACTCCCAGAGACAAAGCTGCAGAACAAATTCTCATCCAAAACTCTCCATCATCTGAACTCACACCAATATCCCATTCACCCATTATTCCTGGTAATGTTGGCTTATGTTGCCAGATGCTATCGACATGTCTACATTCAAAATTTTGAAACATCTGAACATATCTTTCCATGACATTGTTTCTCAAGCCCCCCACTGTCTATTTCCCAAACTACTTTCATTTACAGTCATACAATCCTACTGCACGGAGACAGGCCCTTCAGCCAGAACTGGTCCATTCCGACCAAAATGTCAGTCCACATTGACTCCATATCCCTGCACTTGGCCCATATCCTTCTCAGCCTTTCTTATCCATGCGTTTTTCGAACATAATGCAGCGAGACTTTGTAATATCGAGAAAGGCATCAAGAAAAATCTCGCTGAATCTACCATTCATCTCACTACGGTGCTCAGTTTACACAGAAACAGTTTGACTGCAGCTTCGCACCAAGAAGGAGAAGCAAACACTGGTGGGAGATGTACATGGAAGACAATGATGCATGGAAAACTTTGCTTATGTTGTAAACAGGAAATGAGATACCCAAGAATTTGTAGGAAAACCTCAACGGGTCTGGTTGCATCTGCAGGAAGAAAGTCGAAAAGTGTGGCCCCCGAAGAGCACAGCACGTTAGGCAGAATACGAGGAGCAGGAAAGACTAGGTTTCAGTCATAAACCCTTCATCAGGAATTCACTTTAGAATTCACTGCATTTGCAGTTGTCACTGTCTCGCAATCCTTTGTCAGAAGAGAGCAGAGTCAACGTTTCAAATCTGGGGAGTCATCATCAGAACAGTACTGTTTCCCGATCTCCAGAGTATACAGCTCTTTGTTTTATTTTAGATCAGCAATTATCTTGCATGCTGTAGTATTAATGGAGCACTTGATCTGGATAGGAGGAGAAGGGGTGAGGGCAGATGTGCAGGCGATGTGTCAGTCTCAGCTTAAGGCCCTGTCCATTAGAATGTGAATCCTGGAATGAAGGTAAAGGAGGGCTTGACAGACGCACCACGCTGGAATTCGATATCAAAAGAACAGATGTGACTGATCCAGAGAAAGTGGGAGAAATAAGGCACTTACTCGAATGGTCGTTAAGTGGCAATGTGGCTAGCAATAGTACCTTCGAACACAAATGACCTGGGCTCGATTCTACCCTTCGGTGATTCTTTCTGCGGTGTTTGCTTTTTCTCCCCGTGTTTGTGTGGGTTTCCTTCGGGTGCTTGGTTTTCCTCCCACAGTCTAAAAGTGCATATGATAGGTTCAGTGGCCTTATTAAACTGCCCCAAAGTATCCAGGGAAATGAAGGTTAGGAGGATTGTGTTAGGGAAATGCAGGTTAGGTGGATTGTGTTAGGGAAATGTCGAGTTTAGTGGGGAAACGTATGGGTGTGTTGTCAGCATGTTATCTGGAGAGTCAGTGTGGACTCGATGGGGCAAATGGCCTGTTTCCACACTGCAGGGTTTCTATAGTGTCTATTTAGCTGTCTGTATTTGGAAACACTTCCCAGGATCCTGCCTACAAGTGCTGACCCAATTTGGCTCACAAAGGTATTACACCATCCGTTGGTCTGAAATGAACTCCATCAGCCACTCCTCGGCCCTTAGGCACATCTTATCAGTGTCCCGTTTTACTCTGAGTTAACCATCTTTACTGTCCACAACCTCACCAATTTCGGTGTAACCTGCAAACTCACGAACCAATCTTACTAATATTCAAATCCAAATCATTTACATAAATGACAAAATCCATTAGATCCTTGTGGTACACTGCTGGTCACAGGCCTCCAGTCCAAATAAAGTATGCCACACCAGCATTACTTTCATCTCTTACCTTTGAGCGAATTAAATACAACTCTCCCTGTATTCCATGCGATCTAACCATACTTAACAGTTTACCACGTGGAACCTTTTTGAATTCCTTATTAAAATCCATATTCTATTCCACAGTTCTACGTTTGTGCCTTCATCAATCTTATTCTTCACTTTAGATTAGATTACTTACAGTGTGGAAGTAATCGGCCCAACAAGTCCACACCGCTCCGCCGAAGCGTAACCCACCCATACCCCGACCCCTACATCTACATCTACATCTACCCCTTACCTAACACTACGCGCAATTTAGCATAGCCAATTCACCTGACCCGCACATTTTTGGACTGTGGGCGGAAACCGGAGCACCCGGAGGAAACCCACGCAGACACGGGGAGAACGTGCAAACTCCACACAGTCAGTCGCCTGAGGCGGGAATTGAACCCGGGTCTCCGGCGCTTGTTTTAAAAGTACTTACCGGTAGCGGGCAGCGGTTTTTTTTTCACTCTTTCTCCACAGAAAGAGCGGGAGCAGCACGGGGAAGTGACGACGACCAGAGAGGCAGCCGGGAAGGAAAGCAGTGAGTATAAATACTCACCCTTCGACACTAACGGTCATTTTGATTGCGAGCAGCAGCTAAGGTAAGACTGTTTGTTTTAAAAGTACTTACCGGTAGCGGGCAGCGGTGTTTTTTTCACTCTTTCTTCACAGAAAGAGCGGGAGCAGCAGGGGGAAGTGACGACGACCAGAGAGGCAGCCGAGACCCGGAAGCAGGTAGAGCGTAAGCTTACCTGGGTAGGTTTGTTTCCCCTTTAAAAGCGCGCAGCTGAAGAACCCGAGGCACTACGGAGGTAGTGCCTCCCACCCGCCCTCCTCCTCTAACCTAATAATAAGATCCGTTGTGGTAAGGAGGTAAGAGCCGAATTTTGCTTGTTGTATTCTTTAGACCCACTTTTTTGTTTAAAATAAAGGTTAGCTTTAGAGGGATGGCAGTGAAGGCAGTGCAATGTTCCTCCTGCAACATGTATGAGGTGAGGGATGCCATGGACGTCCCTGCTGATTACACTTGCAGGAAGTGCACCCATCTCCAGCTCCTCCAAGACCGTGTTAGGGAACTGGAGCTGGAGTTGGATGAACTTCGGATCATTCGGGAGGCAGAGGGGGTCATAGATCGGAGCTATAGGGAAGTAGTAACTCCAAAGATGGCAGATAGATGGGTGACAGTGAGGGGGACTGGGAGGAAGCAGCCAGTGCAGGGACCCCCTGTGGTCGTTCCCCTCAAGAACAAGTATACCGTTTTGGATACTTGTGGGTGGGACGACTTACCAGGGGTAAGTAACGGGGCTCAGGCCTCTGGCACGGAGCCTGTCCCCGCTACTCAGAAGGGAAGGGTGGAGAAGAGCAGAGCAATAATAATTGGGGACTCGATAGTTCGGGGCATAGATAGGCGGTTTTGTGGGAACGAGAGAGACTCACGTTTGGTATGTTGCCTCCCAGGTGCAAGGGTACGTGATGTCTCTGATCGTGTTTTCCGGGTCCTTAAGGGGGAGGGGGAGCAGCCTGAAGTCGTGGTCCATATTGGCACCAATGACATAGGTAGGAGGAGTGCTGAGGATGTTAGACAGGCTTTTAGGGAGCTAGGTTGGAAGCTCAGAGTTAGAACGAACAGAGTTGTTGTCTCTGGTTTGTTACCCGTGCCACGTGATAGAGAGTCGAGGAATAGGGAGAGAGAAGAGTTAAATGCGTGGCTACAGGGATGGTGCAGGAGGGAGGGATTTCGGTACTTGGATAACTGGGGTTCTTTCTGGGGAAGGTGGGACCTCTATAAACAGGATGGTCTGCACCTGAACCTGAGGGGCACCAGTATCCTTGGGGGGAGGTTTGCTCGTGCTCTTGGGGGGGGGGGGTTTAAACTAACTCTGCAGGGGCATGGGAACCCAGACTGTAGCTTTAGGGTGCAGGACCTGGAGTGTAGGGAGGTTAGGAATATGGCATCAATCTTAAAGGAGGGTGCCTGTAAACAGAAGAGTGGCTTGAAGTGTGTATACTTTAATGCCAGAAGTATACGAAATAAGGTAGGTGAACTCACAGCGTGGGTTGGTACCTGGGACTTCGATGTTGTGGCTATTACGGAGACATGGCTGGATCAGGGACAGGATTGGCTGTTGCAGGTTCCAGCGTTTAAATGTTTTAGTAGGGTCAGAGGTGGGGGCAAAAGAGGGGGGGTGTGGCTTTGCTTGTCAAAGATAGTATTACAGCGGTGGAAAGGAAGATGGACGAAGATTTGCCATCTGAGGTAGTTTGGGTTGAGGTTAGGAATAGGAGTGGTGAGGTCACCGTGTTAGGAGTCTTTTACATGCCTCCTAATAGTCCTAGAATCGTTGAAGAAAGGATTGCGAAGATGATTCAGGAGAAGAGTGACAGTAATAGGGTGATTGTTATGGGAGACTTTAACTTTCCTGATATTGATTGGGAAAGCTATAGCTCAAGTTCGTTAGATGGGTCAGTGTTTGTGCAATGTGTGCAGGAGAGTTTCCTGACACAATATGTAGATAAGCCAACAAGAGGTGAGGCCATACTGGATTTGGTTCTGGGTAACGAACCAGGCCAGGTATTAGAACTAGAGGTAGGTGAGCACTTTGGGGACAGTGACCACAATTCGGTGATTTTTACTCTAGTGATGGAGAGGGATAAGTGTGTACTACAGGGCAAGAGTTATAGCTGGGGGCAAAAAATTATGATGCGTTGAGGCATGACTTTGGATGTGTGGATTGGAAAAGTAGATTCCAAGGCAAGAGCGTAATTGATATGTGGAACTTGTTCAAGGAGCAATTATTGAGTGTCCTTGATAAGTACGTACCTATCAGGCAGGGAGGAAAGGGTCGTGTGAGGGAGCCGTGGTTTAATAAGGAGTTGGAATCCCTTGTTAAATGGAAGAGGGCGGCCTTTGTAAAGATGAGGCGTGAAGGTTCAATAGGGGCAATTGAGAGTTATAAGGTAGCCCGGAAGGACCTGAAGAGAGAGCTAAGAGCAGCAAGGAGGGGACATGAAAGGTCCTTAGTTGGTAGGATTAGGGAAAACCCTAAGGCTTTCTATAGGTATGTTAGGAATAAAAGAATGACTAGGGAAGGAATAGGTCCAATCAAGGATAGTAATGGGAAGTTGCGTGTGGAGGCTGAAGAGATTGGGGAGGCGCTGAATGAATACTTTTCGTCAGTATTCACTCAGGAACAGGACATTGTTGTCGATATGAATACTGAGGCACGAATAAGTAGAATGGATGGCTTTGAGATATGTAGAGAAGAGGTGTTGGAAATTCTGGCAAGGGTGAAAATAGATAAGTCCCCTGGGCCTGATGGCATTTATCCTAGGATTCTCTGGGAAGCAAGGGAGGAGATTGCAGAGCCATTGGCCTTGATTTTTGTGTCCTCTTTGTCGACAGGAGTAGTGCCAGAGGACTGGAGGCTAGCAAACGTGGTTCCCTTGTTCAAGAAGGGGAGCAGGGATAATCCTAGTAACTATAGGCCAGTGAGTCTCACTTCTGTTGTGGGCAAAGTCTTAGAGAGAATTGTAAGGGATAGGATTTATGCACATCTGGATAAGAATGATGTGATCAAGGATAGTCAGCATGGGTTTGTGAAGGGCAGGTCGTGCCTCACAAACCTTATTGAATTCTTTGAGAAGGTGACTAAGGAGGTAGATGAGGGGAAAGCGGTAGATGTGGTATATATGGATTTTAGTAAGGCGTTTGATAAGGTCCCCCATGGTAGGCTACTGCAGAAAATACAGAGATATGGCATTGAGGGTGAGTTGGAGGTTTGGATTAGGAATTGGCTCTCTGGAAGAAGACAGAGGGTCGTAGTTGATGGCAAATGTTCATCTTGGAGTGCCGTCAATAGCGGTGTACCACAAGGATCTGTTTTGGGACCATTGCTGTTTGTCATTTTTATAAATGACCAGGAGGAAGGGTTAGAAGGTTGGGTGAGTAAGTTTGCGGATGATACGAAAGTCGGAGGAGTTGTAGACAGTGAGGAAGGATATGGCAGGTTACAGCGGGATATAGAGAAGCTGCAGAGCTGGGCAGAAAGGTGGCAAATGGAGTTCAATGTAGCTAAGTGTGAAGTGATTCACTTTGGTAAGAGTAATAAAAAGATGGATTACTGGGCTAATGGTAGACTACTTGGTAGTGTGGAAGAGCAGAGGGATCTTGGTGTCCATGTACACAGATCTCTGAAAGTTGCCACCCAGGTAAATAGTGCAGTGAAGAAGGCATATGGCGTACTGGCTTTTATTGGTAGAGGAATTGAGTTCCGGAGTCCTGAGGTTATGCTGCAGTTGTATAAGACTCTGGTGCGGCCGCATCTGGAATATTGTGTGCAGTTTTGGTCGCCATACCATAGGAAGGATGTGGAGGCACTGGAACGGGTGCAGAGGAAGTTTACCAGGATGTTGCCTGGTATGGTAGGAAAATCCTATGAGGAAAGGCTGAGGCACTTGGGATTGTTTTCATTGGAGAAAAGAAGGTTTAGGGGTGATTTGATAGAGGTGTACAAGATGATTAGGGGGTTAGATAGGGTTGACAGTGAGAACCTTTTTCCACGTATGGAGTCAGCTATTACAAGGGGGCATAGCTTTAAATTAAGGGGGGGTAGATATAGGACTGATGTTAGGGGTAGGTTCTTCACTCAGCGAGTCGTAAGTTCATGGAATGCCCTGCCAGTAGCAGTAGTGGACTCTCCCTCTTTATGGGTATTTAAGCGGGCATTGGATAGGTATATGGAGGATAGTGGGTTAGTGTAGGTTAGGTGGGTTTTGATCGGCGCAACATCGAGGGCTGAAGGGCCTGTACTGCGCTGTATTCTTCTATGTTCTATGTTCTATGCTAACCACTGTGCCACCGTGCCGCCCACTTCTTCAATAAAATAAATCAAATAACTGAGACAAGCTTTCTCACATGCAAAGTCATGTTGACTATCGCTAATCGGAATTTACCTTTCCAAACACACGTAAATCCTATCCCTCAGAATCCCCTCCATCAACATACCCATCAATGGCATCAGGCCCACCGGTCTATAGTTCCCTCACTTTTCCTTACCAACTGTTCTTAATTTATGGCACAACCTTACCTGTGGCTGTCCATGATAAAAATATCTCAGCCAGATATCAAACAATGGTTCCCTAGCTTCCCATAGGATTCTCGGGTACACCTGATCGCAAACATAATAGATTTCATTGTGGAAGTGAAAATTGACAGTAAGGAAAGGGCTGTAGATGTCATATACTAGACTTCGGCAAGGGTTTTGATGAGGTAAGCTGATGGAGAAGGTGAAGTTGAAAGGGGTCCAGGGTCTACCAGCTAAACGGATTGAGGGCAGGCTGGGCAGCAGCAGACAGATAGTAGCAGTGGAAGGAAGTTTCTCAAAATGAAGAACTGTTCTGGGTGGTGTTTCACAGGGTTTAGTGCTGGGGCCGCTATTGTTTATGATACGCATAAATGAACGAAAGGAAGGTAAAGGTGGTCTGATTAATAAGTTTGCAGATGGCACTAAGATTGGTGGAGTAGCACAAAGTGAAGGGGACTGTCAGAGAATGCAGCAGAAAATAGACCGATTGGAGAGTTGTGCAGAGAAATGGCAAATGGAGTTCAATCTGGACAAATGCGAGATGATGCATTTTGGAAGATGCAATTCAAGAGTGAACTGTCGGGTAAATGGAAAAAGCCCTGGGCAAAACTGATGTACAGAGAGGTCTGGGTGTTCTGATCCATTGTTCCTTAGAGGGGCAGGTCGATAGAGTGGTCAAGATGGCATACAGAAAACGTTGCTCCCTGATTCCACCATTTTAAGAAGGGAAGAAAAGAGAAAGTGGCGAAATACAGCCCTGTTAACTTGTCATCCACAGGAGAGAATCTGTTGGAATCTATTTTGTAGAGGAGAAGACAGGTCATATTACAGTTGTGTACGGCTTTGTTTCGACAACATTTGGAATAGTTTGTACAGTTCTAAGCGCCACATTACCAAAAGGATGTGGATGCTTTGGAAAGGGTGCAGAGGAATTTCACCAGCATGTTTCCTGGTAGTGGAGGCAACTGGCTATGAAGTGAGGTTTGGAAGATTAGGATTATTTTCATTAAGACTGATGGAAGTTCGAGGGACCTGATTGAGTTCTATAAAATCATGAGAGGTATAGACAGGGTGGATAGCAAGACGCTTATTCCCAGAGTGGGGTACTCAATTTGTAGGGGTCAGGTCTTCAAGATGAGGGGAAAATGATTATGGGAGATATGTTCAGTAAGTTCTTTACACAGAGACTGGCAGATGCCTGAAACGCATTGTCACCGGAGGTGGTAGACGTGGTCACGATTGCAACATTTAATATGTATCAAGACAGATACATTAATGGGTAGGGAGCAGAGGAATACGGATCCTTCGAAAATAGGTGACAGGTTTAGACAGAGGATCTGGATCGGTGCAGGCTTGGAAGGTCCGAAGGACCTACTCCTGTTCTGGAATTTTGTTTGTTCTTGGTAAATACTGGCAAAAAGTGTCGGTCCATATTTGAAAGGAAAATGAAAACAAGACCAAATGTGACAGTGTGAATGTGTGGACAGGATAATTTATTGTAGAGAACAGAAAATTGACAGGGAGACGAATCTGTTACATTGTATCTGCCTTCACGGACGAAGATCCAGAAAATATCCCAGAAATACCATCGGAATTTTGTAACTAAACACTAAAATCATTCATACTGGTGACGTGGTAGTATATGACAACATACCAGGACTGAGAATTGATAAGTCTGACAGACCAGATGTACTTCATACTGCAATTTCAGAGAAAGCAGCAATACACAGATGGATTGTATTGTGGATGACTGTATTTATCTGTATTCAATTTGAAAGGATATAAATGCATTCCAACGATTTAAGAAAGGAAGAAGAGGGAGAGTGGAAAACTACAGACCAGTTTACTTGTGATTCGCAGGAAGTAATCTTTTTCAATCTATCATAACGAATGTGATATTGGACACTGAGAAAGTAATAGCAAACTTCAAGAGAATTATTCTGCATTTATGAAAGGGAAGTTGTCATTTACAAACGTTTTGTTTGAAGATAAATCTTGTAGACCTTTACATAGAGAAGATGGATGCGGTATAGTCAAATATTCAGGAGGATTTTTAATCAGCACATACAGTAAGTTAACAGAAAACATTAAAGCAAAGGGTATTGGGAGGAACATATACAAACGGGGAAGGTAAAAGTTAAGTTTGCCTTCACATAAAGGGAATCCGAATACAGATGATGAAGGGTCAACTAGACTCAAAGCGTTAACTTTCTCTCTCTTTACGGATGCTGTCTGACTCACTGTGATGTCTAGCATGTGTTCGTTTCAATACAGATTCTGGCTTCTGTAGTAATTTGTTTCGACAAGCAGTAAAAACATTCTGAATTAGTTAGACAGAGTGCTGGTGAGACTGTACCTGTAACATGGTATACAATTTTGATGTCTTGATCTAAATTAAATGTAGTGATCCCATATACTGAATGGACATTCTCCAGATTAATTCCTCAGATAGCAAGGTTTTTTGCTGACGAAACATGGCCTGAGATCAAGGCAGGAATCTGTTTGTGAATCTGGTGAACATTGGTGGATTGATATATGAGAGCTTCATGTTTGTTTTACCTGGGAGAAGGAGAATGTAGGGACAGATTTCGAGAAGATGGACTGAGAGGCTCTTGAGCAGATTGAATTAAGATGTGTGCAGGGATTGATAGCTTTGGCTGGTATAAAATTGGACATGTCCCTCGGTGCAGATCAGTTGCATCTCAGGCTGTTGTTGGAGACAAGGGATGAAAGGCGCTGATGCAAATGTTTAAATACAATCTGATCACAGGTAAGGTGCCGAGGACTGGAGAACACCCTTTGTGGGAAGGGCTGTAGAGTTTGACCAAGGAACGGCAGACCAGTGAGTATCAGTTCAGTGTTTGAGAAACTATTGCAGAAAATAGGTGGCTGTCGAAGACTGTTTGTATGTCAGTGCTGTGCCCCTTATTATTTGTTGGATTCATAAATGATAGAGATGTGAATGTGAAGGGGCATGGGGTGAGTGTAATAATTAGGTTTGTGTCTGACACATAGATTACTCGGGTGGTTGGCAGTGAGATGGAAGGTCTTACGTTACTGGAAGATACAGATGGAATGGTCAGATGGGCAGATCAATGGCAGATGGAATGTAACCCCGAAACATATGAGGTGAAGCACTTTGGAAGAAGGACCCACACAGGGGAAGACTCAATAAATGGCAGTAGACTCTGAAGTTCAGAGGTTGCTTCTCCACACATCCCTGACTGTGACGGGACTGGGTAATAGATTAGTTAAGAAGGAATAGTCTTTACGAATTGAGGCATAGATTACAAGAGCTATATAGCACTTTGGACAGGCCAAGATGGAATAGTGTGTGCAGTTCAGGGATCCACATTACAGGAAAGATGTGATTGCACTGAAACTGGTGCAGAGGAGATTCACTAGGATGTTCCCTGGAATGGAGCATATCAGCTATAGAGAGAGGCTGGAAAAGCTCGGGTTGTTTACTTTGGAGCAGAGAAGACTGAGAGGAACGTGATTCAGAAGGGTAAGATTACGAAGGGCATGGATAGGATGGACAGACAGCAGCGGTTCCTTTAAGTCAGAGGGTCAAGAACAAAGGGGCACACTTTTAAAGTGAAGGGTCTGAGGTTTAGAGAGAAGTTCAGGATGGGTTTTCACCCAGAGGATGCTGGTGTCTGGAATGCACTTTTTGAGGGAAGTTACTGTGGGTCAACTCACAGCCGTTAAAAGGTACGTGGACAAGCATTTGAAGTGTCATAACACTTACGTCTATGGGCCTGATGTATGAAAGTGGGACTAATGTAGAATGTACTGTATGTCTGACTGTACAGGGTATGCTTCTGTGATTGTCTGGCTGTTGAAGGTCAATCACTGAGCAGCTTAAGACAGGAAATGATAGGTTTATGAAGCGTGCATTAACAAGAGTGAAATGTAAAAGCTTCTCATCATACAGTACACCAAGGTGAAATGTTAGAAAAGATCATTGAAGCTCCCTTACAGGCTGAAACCAGAGAATAGAGAACAGGAAAATGGCGGGCCTATGAATCTGCTCTGCCTTCACAAAACAAAAAATATTGCAAAAAGTAAATTCCAAGCACTTCTCAGTCTACTGAGAAAAAGTAAATAGAATCAAATCTGTTCATAAACAGTTTTGGGGAAATTATATCGACTGAAATCTGATAAATCCCCATGACCTGTTAATCTTCTCATTGATTGCTAAGGGAGGTGCAGCAGGTCAGGCAGCATCAAAGGAGAAGGAGAATCGACGTTTCGGGCACAAACCCTTCTTCAGGAATGAGGAGGGTGTGCCAAGCAGGCTAAGAAAAAAGGTAGTGAGGAGGGACTTGGGTGAGGGGCGATGGGAATGCGATAGGCGCAAGGAGGTTAAGGTGAGGGTGATAGGCCGGAGAGGGAATGGGGCAGAGAGGTTGGTAAGAAGATTGCAGGTCAAGAATGCATGCAGGTCCTTGGCCTCCACCAGCACCAGACCATGGCAATACGACGCCTGGAGGAAGAACGACTCATCTTCCCCCTAGGAACCCTCCAGCCACAGGGGAGGAAAGCGCATTTCTCCAGCTTCCTCATTTCCCCTCCCCCACCTTTTCTCAGTCCCAGCCCTCAGACTCAGCACCGCCTTCTTGACCTGCAATCTTCTTCCCGACGTCTCCGGTCCTACCCCCTCTCCGGCCTAACACCCTCGCCTTAACCTCCTTCCACCTATCGCATTCCCAACGCCCCTCCCCCAAGTCCATCCTCCCTACCTTTTATCTTACCCTGCTTGGCACACTATCCTCATTCCTGAAGAAGGGCTTGTGCCAGAAACGTCGATTCTCCTTCTCCTTTGATGTTGCCTGACCTCCTGCGCTTTTCCAGCAACACATTTTTAAGCTCTGATCTCCAGCATCTGCAGTCCTCACTTTCTCCTACTAAGGGAGGTGGCCAAGGTAATAATGAATACTCTTCGAAATGCTTGATGATTCTGGAACTGAATTCACAGATTTGACAGCAACAAATGTAACCCCAGTATTTCGAAAGGAGGCAGGGAATCGCAGTCTGCTTAGCACCAAAAAAGCAATCAGGATAATACAAGAGTCTATTAGAAAGGACGCATTGCCAGGGAACTTTGAAAATTACATTAATGTAAAAGTAATGAACATAGATAAAGTCATTGCCGATTTATTAAAGGCCAATCATATTTGAGAAACTGATTGGGAAATAAATTATAGCGTAGCAATGGATGCAGTGAACTTGGATTATCAGAAACATTTTCGATGAAGTCCCAAGTCTAGTTTAGATTACTTACAGTGTGGAAACAGACCCTTCGGCCCAACAAGTCCACACCGCCCCGCCCCACCCATACCCCTACATCTACCCCTTACCTAACACTACGGGCAATTTAGCATGGCCAATTCACCTGACCTGCACATCTTTGGACTGTGGGAGGAAACCGGAGCACCCGGAGGAAACCCACGCAGACACGGGGAGAACGTGCAAACTCCACACAGTCAGTCGCCTCAGGGGGGAATTGAACCCGGGTCTCTGGCGCTGTGAGGTAGCAGTGCTAACCACTGTGCCACCGTGCTGCCCTGTTGTGACAATGCTACTCCTTTAACAAGTTTATTCTGTCCCTGTTTTATTTTTCATGGATAAAGCAGCGAATCCAAAATGTCTAGGTTTGACTACTTGGGAATGCTTTCAAATCTAGAACTAACGCACGCACAGTGAGGAGCAAGGTCTCGTAGGTCTGGTCATGTACAATGAGACTAGAATAATTATTCACATCATAGTGAAGGAGTAATCACAGTACGGTTGAATTTAGAATACAGATGGAGAGTGTGAAGATGAAATCTAATACCAGCGTTCGGTGCTTCATCAAGAGAGACTACAAGAGAGTGAGGGCGGAGTTGGCTAAAGTCATGTCGAAACAAATACTTCATGATGAGGGAGTTGACAAGCAGTGAAGAATTTTCAAAGGATATTTTTAATTTCTGTGGCAAAAGTGTATTCCTGTGAAAAGGAAAGACTCTAAGAAAATGGGTAATCTGTCAATTGTGTCGAAGAAAATAAGGGACGCTATCAAATTGAAAGAGAAGGAATGCGAAGTGGCACAGAACAGCAGCAACCTAGAAGATTGGGGAAAACTTCAAAGGTCAACAGAAAGCCACAAAATGAACTGTAAAGAAAAATATGATAGAACACGAGAGAAACAAAAACAGTACACAATATAAAGATAGATAGATGATTGCATTTACTTTAAATATGTAAAATGAAAAGCATGGCTCAAGTAAGTGTTGATCCTTCAGAGGATGGGAAGGGACATTTAGTTATAGGATATGACGAAATAGCTGAGGTATTGAACAGGTGTGTTGTATCTGTCATCATAGTGGAGGACAATAATAGCATGTTAGTAATTGCCAAAGAGTCGAAGGTAGGTGAGGATCTTGGAAACAATCATTATTATGGAAGAGATAGTGTTGAGCAAGCTAAAGGAGCTGAGGATAGGCAAGTCTCCTGGCCCTGATGGAATGCATCCCAGGGTCTAGAAGAGATAGCGGGAGAAATGGCCAATGCAATTGTGGCACTTTGCTAAAATTTGCTGAACTCCAGCGCAGTCCCAGCAGATTGGAAAACAGCAAATGTGATGCCACTGTTTGAAAAGAGAAGTAAACAAAGTATGGGGAATTATAGACCTTTATAGCTTTTCCTGTGTAGTGGGGAAACTGCTTCAGTGCATTATCAAGGAAGAAATAGCAAGGCGTTTCGACAGAAATCGTCTCGTTGTGCAGCAT
Organism: Chiloscyllium punctatum; assembly: GCF_047496795.1. Taxonomy (NCBI): domain Eukaryota; kingdom Metazoa; phylum Chordata; class Chondrichthyes; order Orectolobiformes; family Hemiscylliidae; genus Chiloscyllium; species Chiloscyllium punctatum. The sequence goes on along the minus strand of NC_092766.1, from coordinate 30,456,757 downwards.
GGTTTCCAGAACAACAGGTCATGGTTAACAAGTCTTTTGGAAATCTATGGAGACAATGTGAGCAAGATGGACAACGAGGCTCCAGTGGCTATGGTATACCGAGATTTCCAAAAGGTCTTCAACAAGTTGCCGCACAAGATGCTGCTGCATAAGAAAAAGGTGCATGGCGTTACGGGTAAAGTATCAGCATTGAGGATTGCTTGACTAACAGGAAGCAAATTGTGAGTGTAAGTGAGTGATATACTGGCTGACAATCAGCACCTACTGGTGTGTCTCAGGGATTGGTGTTGGGGCCACAATTATTCACAATTTATATAGATAATTTGGAGTTGGGGAGAAAGTGTAGTGTGTCAAGGTTTGCAGATGACACGAAGATGCGTTTCATAGCAAAGCATGCAGAGGACTGTGAGACTTCGTGGATGAACATAGATATTCTGAGTGAGTGGGATAAAGTCTGGCAGATGGAATATAATGTTGATAAATGTGATATCATCCATTTTGTTAGGAGTGCCAGTAAAAAGCATTATTCCTTGAATGGTAAAACGTTGCAGCATGCTGTTATACAGAGGGACCTGAGTGTCCATGTGCATGAATCACAGAAGTTTGGTCTGCAGGTTCAGCAAGGACTGAGGAAAGCAAATGGAATGTTGCCCGACATTGCGAAAGCGATTGAGGTGAAAAGCAGGGAGATTATTTTGCAGCTGTCCAGGGTGCTGGTGAGGCCATCCCTGGAGTACTGAACGCTGTTTTGGTTTCATTACTTCAGGAAGGGTACACTGGCACTGGAGGAGGTGCAGAGGTGGTTTATTTGGATGATTCCAGAGGTGAGGGGGTTGGGTTATGAGGTGTGACTTAGCAAACAGGAATTAATTTCATTGGAATTTAGAAGAATGAGGGGATGATCTCATAGAAACATCTAAAATGATGCATGGAGTATATAAGAGAGAAGTAGAGAGGATGTGTCCGCTGGCAGGTGAAGCTAAGACAAGAGGGAATGGCCTAACATTAGAGGGAGCAGATTTAGGATTGAATTCTGAAAGATCCTCTTCACCAAGAGGTTTTTAATCTCTGGAATTCCCTGCCCAGTTAAGTAATTGATCCTACAACAGTAAATGTATTTAAAACTAAGGTAGATACTGTTTGAACAATAAAGTAAGTAAGGCACACGGTGAGAGCGCGGGAAAGTAGATCAGAGTCCATGAGTAGATCAGTCATGATCTTATTGAATGACAGAGGACCAGACAGCCTACTCCTGCTCCCAGTTCTTCTGTTCTTATGCAAGGGGAGTGGCCAGTTATCCCAGTTCAGCTCCTCTGCTTTGGTTTGTTCGGTCTGATTTTCCGCAGTCTGGTTGCTTACATAAAGGAGGTAGCAGTTGTGAAGCTACCAGTCCCAAAGAAGCAGGTCCATGTTGTTCTTCCGTGTCTCTGACATCTCTCCTACAAGAAACTGAGTTTGATTTTTTATTCCTTTCGGTTTTCCTTTCGGGTTTTTATGGGGATTATATGTACTTGGAACACCATCATTAAGTTGGGATAATCTGTTCGGTTTTCGATAGGTTAAGTTTTTCTGTATTGTATCCTCTTCTGTTTGTGTCTCACTCAATAATCTTGCAAAAACATTCTGTTCTGTTTAAAACTAAGTGATTTGACCAGCTGCATCACTCCTGGAATATCCGCCTTGCACTTGCTTAAGTTAACGAGCAAAGGTTGGGTCTGTGCTACTTCCTTGAAATGATTTGAGCGGTCTGTCCTGGTCCATAACAGTGTGTAACAGCTAGATTTAATATACTGGTATGGGTTGAAAATAGGAGAGCTGACAGGAAAAAGAGAATCATCATAAACCGTTCCATATATTTGGCATTAGAAAGCAATGTCTAGCGGGATAATCCAGGAATTGACGTTCGGGCCCCATCTATTCAGAAAACAGATCAAACATGTGTTCATGGGTATGAAATGTAATCTTTCTAAATCTGCTGATGGTACCAAACTGCGGTTGTGAGTGGGTGAAGAGGATATAAAAAAGTTTCAAGGTGATTGAGACAAGTGTACGAGATGGTAAAATACGTGGCAGATGAAGAACAATGTGGATAGACGTAACATTTAGCATTTTGGTGGGAAAAATAGACGAACAGGTTAGCATTTCAAAAGTAATTAATGTTAAAAAGATGCTGCATGAAGTTACTTATGTGTATACTTTTGTTGACTTTTTCACCAAACTCCAAGGTTCATGAAGGGCAGTGAGTTCTGAAGCCAGAAGTCAATACTGGGATGGATGTTGGCACACTGACCAGTATACATAGACCCACCAAGTGTGGAGCTCTATCATTGAAAAGGATCTCGATCTCCTTGTACACCAGTCACAGAAACCAATACTGCTGCAACAGAAAGCAGGTAGAAAGATAAATGATGTGTTGACCTTCCTTTCCGAGGGATTTGAGCCCAGGTGTGTCTTACGGCAGCTACACAGGCCCTTGCTGAGCCCCTATCTCGAACATTGTGCAATACTGTGTGCAGTATTGGTCTCCTTATCTAATAAAGCACAAACCTGACATTGAGGGAGTGTCGTGAAGGATGACCAGACTGATCTATGGCATGACAGACGTGTTGTGGGAGCAGAGCTTGAAGCGACTGGGCCAGTATTCCATGGGGTTTAGGAAAATGGGTGGAGAACTCAGTGAAATATATAAAACTCTGACAGGGTGAAACAGATTGTCAGCGGGGATGATAATTACATGGGCTGGGACGTCTATAACAAGGGTCACAGGCAAGCCACTCTGCATTGAGATGAGAATAAATGTCTGCACGCTGAGACTGGCGAACCTGGGGAATTCTGTCCCACATTAAACTGTGGAAACTAAGGCACTGAATAGAAGTAAGGATTTCTAGACACTAACAGGGTGAAGTTGCAGCAGGAGTTTGGTGTGGAGATACAGGATCAGCCATTGTTATATTGAATGGGAGAGCAAAATTGACGGACCAAAGTTCCACCTTCGTATTTTTCTGACATATGATCACTTCATATGATATACAGTATATAGTGTTAGGGAAAAGTTATTTGAAGAGTTGTTTAGTCATAACCTAGAGTAGGGAAGGCACAATGTGTCGAAAGGCCTACTCATTTCGCGATGTTTCTGTGCAGTCTGTGGGAAAGCTCTGTTATTGTTGTCATAAGCTCTCAGATGTAAGGAAGGAGGTCTCTGCAGTGTGAACAGGACTGTGCTTCCTATTCCCTTTTCCTATACAGAGGCTGGTGCCGGGTGTTATCTCCTTTTTTTTATCCTTTCAGACCTCGGAGAAGTTTGATATAACGGTCTTGCATGGCCGCTACAGAGACCATTGAAGAGTTTGCCACATGTCTGAATATCTGGAGTCACTTTTTGGCTTGACCAGGAAAGCACGGGAGATTCACTTCCTGAATGTACATTGGGGAAGGAAATTTACGTTGACAATGGACATGCGCTTCAAGGTCAATATTACTGGCACCAGATTTTAGATTTCGATATTTTATTAATTGTTTCTAACTTCCACCAGCTGCCAGAGTATTCTTCTGGTCTAGATTAGTAACATTTCCACAGCAACACCTTCTCCACATGGGGGCCTATCAGATACAGCACTGTTCACGTTATTTCTGTGCTGGTCAACAGCTCCATCAAAGTAACTCCCATCAATTTGATTCTCGTGATGGGACTGAGGGGGTGATAATTGGTCAGATTGTAATGATTGTCCTTTTAGGGTCGGGACACTTTTGTGTAATTTTCCGCGTTGCCAGGGAAATGTCAGAGTTGGAGCTGGAATGAAGCAGCTTCCACAGAGATACGGCTTTTTGTGCAGCACAAGTCTTTAGTTCTATTGCAGGAATGATGTCAGGGCCCATTACATTTGTCTTATCTACTGTGTTCAGCTGTTTCTTCATGTTACGTGCACCGAATCGAAGTGTTTGATGTTTGGCTTCTGTGATTCTGTGGGGACCATCCAAGCAACACTTTTGGCTGAGGATGGTGTATACACTGCATCCTTGTCTTCTACGCTGATGTGCTGGAAGGTTCCATTGTTTTCGTGGAATGGTAAAGCAAGAGCCAAGTGGTGTTGCAGCTGATGTGTTCCTCCACAATCCAAACATTTGCAGGTTATTGGCCTTGCTAACACCAATAATGTTCTGGTGACCTGAGTTCGAATCCTATTACTGTACATGATGGAATTCAAATCCAATAAATGTTTGGGATTAAGAGTTTAATGATCATCATGAATCAATCGCTGATTGTGGGAGAAATCGATTTGGTTCACTGATGTCCTTTAGGGAAGGAAACTACCATCCATACCTGCTCTGGCCCACATGTAACTCCAGACACACAGCAATGTAATTGACCCTTAACAGTCCTCCGGGCAATAAATGCTGACCTAGTCAGCGACGCCCTAATCCCAATGAACATTGTTTTCAAATAATATTTGTGGAGTCCTTTTCCCTTGTCAGTTGTTCCATGGTTCAACACCATTTCTGATTGGCTGTGCCAGGACTGCAGAGCTTCGATCTGATCTGTTTGCTTTGTAGTCATGTTGCCCTCTCTATCAGATATTAGTCCTGCTGTTTGGAATGTATGTACAGTAGTCAGTGTGATAGCTTTAAATGGATTGTCATCAGTTTTGGGTACACGTGGTTCTGACCCTGGTATATTCACCCATAATCGTCAATGAAACATCGATCCAATAATGAAAATTATAGACTGAAAGATTTGACTGGGAAAAACGTTACAGATGGTAACTGAGTACAATTCTCCTTCTGTCCAGCTGTGATCTACAGTACCACATGAACTTCCAGGTTTGAACTGCAATTTCTGCAATGCAATTCAGCTATCTGCCCCGCAGTTTACACCGAGACCCATTCAGCCATCACCCCGTGACCTACCCTGTTTACTGATGTGGTAACACTTCCATTTTAATATTCTCATTCCTCTGAGTGTCTATCCATGGTGTCACACATTTTACTTGTCATGTTTCTGCAAACCCCTGAATATTTTCCGTGGGGCAGAACCATGGCTCAGTGGTTAGCGACGCTCCCTCACAGCGCTGGGGACCCAGGTCCGATTCCATCTCTGACAACTGTCTTGCACATTTTCCCTGTGTCTGTGTGACTTTTTTTACGCATGCTCCGATTCCCACCCATAATCCAAAATTGTGCAGGGTATTGGCCTTGCTGAACAGCCTATAGTGTTCAGGAATGTGCAGGTTAGGTCCATTAGTCAGGGGTAAATATAGGATAGGGAAATGGGTCTGGTTGGTTTATTCTTCAGAGGATCGGTGTGGACTTGTTGGGCCGAAGGGCCTGTTTCCACACTGTAACAATTCCAATTCTAATATTCATCTGAATCTTTTCTGTCCAGTCGTGCCACTTTCGGTTTTAGCATTGTAACTGTTTTTTTCTCTGTTTCTCTCCATGGCCTCGATGAAGAACTTTGTAGTGTCAATGATGCCAATCTTATGGAATTTCAGAACCAATGACTTCGTACATCTTGCGTTATTATTCACTTCCCAGTGTATGGTGCTCCATATTGGACAAGGCGTTTGAGCAGCTTTGATACGCGTCTTTCAAGCTGTTCAAAACCAGAAATTGCTGGAGAAACTCAGCACGTCTGGCAGCATCTGTGGACACAGAGAAACAGAGGTAGTATTTCAAGTCCAGCTTGACTCTTGTTCAGAACTGAAAAGGACGTTTTAATCCCTTGATAAAAGTGGACGACGGATGATGGCAAACAGAGCATGTGGAGGTGCAATGTCACAGAGGAGGGACTTTTGATTGTGGTGAAAGAGAAACAGATGTAAATTGGGTGTATATTAAAGTGTGAATGGGAGAAATGGTTTCTCTCTACTGAGTGCAATATAAACAAGATATAGACAATGTCATAGGGAAACCAGGAAGCAGAATGTATGTAAAATGGAGAACAGCCATAATGGGTTCAGACTGTGAAGTTATGGAAATGAATGTTAACTCCTAAGGGCTGTAACATACAATGCGTAAAGTGAGGTGTTACTCGAGCTTGGATTGTCCTTCATTGGAACACTGCAGCAGATCAGGACCGAAAAGTCAGCATGAAAGCAAGGAAGGTTATTGAAATGGGAAGCAGCGAGAAGGTAAAGGTTATTTCTCCTGACAGAGTGGGAATGTTCCTCAGTGCAGTCTCTGTTTGGTCTCACCAGTGCAAACGAGACTGCATTGTGAGCAGCAATGACAGGAGACTGGATTGAAAGAGTACAAGTGAAATGTTGCTTCACCTGGGAGGTGATCATATGTTCAGTCACATGCAGAAGTTCCCCCGAATTATTGAATAAAACCAGACATCTAAATTGAGGATTTCTGTCTCACATCTGGTCTGAATCGTGATATGGAATTACACCCAGAGGAAGGACAGTGGGTACATGGACAGACATTCAAGCAGATATCCCATACCGCTCAGAAATTATTGTTTTTGTTCGAAAAGAAGGACGGAAAGAAGATGAACCACCCGTGGCTCACAAAGTCTGTCAAGGATACTACTAGATCACAAATTAATGAGCATTAATGTGTACCGAGATTCAGGAAATTTGTTTCAAGAACTGAAGCAGTTGCGAGGCATGTATTTAAATTGTGCTTCCGAAATTACACATTGAAACTCCTGCCATTGCTGCTCAATCCTCTTCCCTCCTTGTCTCCCCTTTCTGATTACAGCTTCTCCCTCTCCAATTTCAGAGCACATTCTCTCACATTATGGCCCCTCCCCACTACAACTGAAGTTCTTTGATCAAGTCTACCTTTCCTTGCAGTAGCATCAAACACGTTTTGTGCTGTCACTTTTCCTCTGGTCTCAGTGTGGTTCGGCCTCTCCATTCATGCTGTTTTACACCTCCCACTCACACCTCACTCCGGAAAGTTCCCTTTTTGGAGTAAACTTTATTGAAAACACCTCTTCCCCTTTGCACTGAATAACCTAAATTTCAAAACGTATTCTCAGCCTTCATCTCACTGTGCTAAAGGCACCTGCACGCTGACCGTGTGGTATAACAATTCATGTTCTTACATAGCTCTGGCCAGAGAAACATTTTCACTGTAGAGATCACCCCCTTTAGCCAAAGGAATTTATTTTCCTGACGTCTTATTAGCACTAGTAAGAGTTTCATGCTGCCTTAGTATTATAACATGGAGAAAGACAAATCACAGTATGAAGTTGGGGCTGAGTGTTGTTCACCTGTCATTTTTAAAATACTGTTTCAAATTTGCAGTGCTTATTAGTGAATGCTTGTTCTTGAAGTTAGTATCAAATGGAATGGAGGACGTTGAGAGGTGAAATTCTGGAAGTTAATAAAATCATGGGAGGCATGGATAGGGTGAATTGCCAAAGTCTTTTTCACACGATATAGGATATGGAGACCAACCATATAGGATACAGATTTAGGGTGAAAATGGGAAGATTTAACAGGGACAAAATGGCAACTTTTTTCACACAGAGGAGGTGTGTGTATGGAATGAGCTGCCAGATGAGCTGGTAGATGCAAGTACAGTGACAACATTTAAAAGATATTTGGACAAACATATGGATGGGAAGCATTTAGAGGCATGTGGACTAAATGCAATCAGATGGGACGAGTTTAGCTTGTAAAACCTGGTCAGCATAGCAGGTTGGATGAAATGTTTGTATGCAATATGACTGTATGAATCTAGAAACCGAGGGAAAAAGCACAAAATAGACGGAAAAAGGATAAACAGATATGAAGCAAATAAATTGGCAAGAAATATAAAAACAAGCATCACAAGTTTTTCTGTGCGTATATAAAAAGTTGAAGATGAGTGTGAGACCTTTGGTAGAAATAATGTCAGGAAAGTATATTGAGGACATTCGGAGGGTATGACTGGGGAAGTGACTACAGGGAACAGGCAGATAATTTACACCAGTATTTGACATCAATCCTCACAGGGAAGGCACTGTAAGTATTTCACAATCATCACAAAAATTGTAATAGGAGGGTACCCGAACTCTCTCTAACAAAAGATACAATGTTTTTAACAACAGATAAGACGAAGGAAAGGCAGGTCAGCAGAAATTCATAATTGGTTTTAAACGAAGTGGTTACAGAGTGACTGGTGCCACTGTGTGAAATATTCGATAACTCTCTGGATTACAGAAGTGTTCCATCGAAACTCGTGAAGCTTCAATATGGTGCCTACTTTCAAGGATGGAGCGAGACAGAAAGCAGGAACCACTTAGCCTAACCATTATTGCTGGGAATCTGTGAAAGTGTGTTATTAAGGAAGGAATTGCAGGGTGTTTAGAAAACCCTCAGGCAGAGTCCGCATGGTTTTGTGAAAGGGAAACTATATTTTGCCTTGTAAAATCATGCAAAGTTTTTCTCGAGATCCCTGAGAATGTAACCAGCGGACTTGATAAAGGGTACATATGAGGCTTTCCAGAGATTTTCCACAAGATATCACAAAGTAAAGGTTCTTCCGCCGACAGAAACTCATAGTATGATGGATAATGTATTAGCATGGGATGACGGATGGTTATCGCATAGAAATTAGAGAGTCAGGATTCATCAATCTTTATGATAAAGATATATCTACTGGAGTAGCACCAATATCAGTCCAATGGCTTCAGTTATTTACATCTATACTGAGAGCCTGAAGGAGGGAGCTGAGTGCAATACACATCCGACTTTGAGGATGACACTGACAAACAAAAGGCAGACTGTTATTTCATGAGGAGGAGTCCCAACAAAGGAGCAGTACAAAGGGATTGGAGTGTTCCTGCGCATGAAACAAAACGTCAGCATGCTGATGCAGAAAGTAACTCGATTGGAACATTAAGCGGGTTTCTGGGATGAAAGGGTTGAATTATTGAATACATCTAAAATGGTGAGGCAATTATTCATTGTGCTTGAAATGAATGAGCGTGACATTACTGAAATGGACAAGGTACAGAGGGGGCTTGACAAGGAATTTGTTGAGAATATGATTCCCCACCTGGGCAGAGTGTCTCACTCCGGACATTGATACAGAATAAGGGGTATCAATTTCAAACTGAGATGTAAAGAAATGTAATCTTTCTGGAATTCTCGATTCTAGAGAGTTGTGGAAACTGGGTTAATGAATGCATTTACAGATGGATGGAATGGTTTTGGACATATAAGCGAGTTGAGAGATACGAGGGGGTAACAGGAAAGTGGAGTTGAGCCAGCCTGAATTCTACAAGTACATTTTCGAAACAAGACCTAACCATCGGCGTGGCCTCGTTCTGCCTGTATGCAGCAGGTCCGAAGGGTTGAATGGAACATCAGAACATAGGGCTGAGGGACACGAGTGGGCCAATCGGCACTTCGACACTACTCCACCAGAAATGTGGGTCATGGCTCATCTCATTGTGCTCTCAGCTGCACTTTTCTGTCCATGCACCATTATCCCTGATTCACCTGTCTATGGAAAATCAGACGAAGCCAGCCTCGATATAATATAAAGATTCAGCCATCACAAACTTCTGTGAAAGAGAATTCCCACTTGAATAAATGCCCACTTTGTGAATTCTCCTCACTCTGGTTCTGACTGTGGTTGCAGGGTGCCACTGTTACTTTTTCTAGTCCCACTCCTCCACTGTTTGCATCAAATTTAAATATAACCAGGTTGGAGATATGCCCGAAGATAAAGGTCTCAGACTGGGTCAGGTTCAGTGATAGGAACAAGTCAGGCAAATTTCTTTAGTCAGCCACATATAACTAAGAGAAATAATGGAGCAGCATGGTGGATCTGTGGTTAGCACTGCTGCCTCATATCACCAAGGAGCTGGGTTCAATTACAACCTTCAATTCTCCCCGTATCTGTGTGTGTTTCCTCCTGGTGATCCAGTTTCCTCATACCGTCCAAAGATGTGCAGGTTAGAGTTAATTGATCATGCTCAATTGCCCATAGTGCACATGGATATGTAGGTTAGCTGGTTTAGTCATGGAAAATGCAGGATTACATGGTTCGGGTAGGGGACAGGTCTGGGTGGGATGCCATTCAGTGCGCCAGTGTGGACTCAATGGACAGTGTCCTGCTTCCACACTGTAGAGGTTTTATGACAATGACAAGTTTGGACTAGAAAAACACACAGTGGTTATCTACCTGATCCATGCTTCACAAAGTCTTGCATATTTCAATAAGATCACCTTTCATTCCAAGAATAATCTATTAAAACCTCGAGAATATAAGCTCTTCATCCCTGCAAAACATGAAATGAAATATCTCTGAACTGCTTCCAATGTAATTATATCTTTACTCAGGTAAGGAGACAAAAAAAGCAACCTCTCACCCCAGTTGAGGTTATTTATTATTTTCTCAGTGTTGTGAGAATTTGGAAATCTCTTCCAAAAGAGCATTGGAGGCAGATATTTTGAATATTTTTGAGGCACAGACAGAAGTTTCATAGATGACAATGGAGTCAAGGATTATGGGGCAGGAATGTGCAGTGAGGGGGAAATGCTGACAGTAGTACAAAATGACACTGATCCAAAACACAGCAGGAAAATAATGCAAAATAAATGTAAACGTAGATAAAAGAAATAATTGCAAAAGTGATAGAATAGATTTCCAAAGGATCATGGGGCTGCTCTGTCATGAAAGAGAGACCACTCGTGGTGGTTTAACCTGAGGGTCAGCACACCTAAGGTGTTGGGGTGAGATTGAGGGAGCGTCCTCTTCATAGTAACCTCTGTCAGTGTAGGGAATTGAACCTGCGCTGGTGTCCTCCCTCTGCATCACAAAGCATCCCCATCCAACCAAATGAGTGGGAGACAGCGTAAGTATTACAGACAGAAACAGCCACAGACAAAGGACAACAGAAAATTTCAGTACAAGGGAAAAAGGTACAATTCAGATATCAGTCACGATAACGGCTGATGATAAAAATGATCTCGTCTCGAAATTGTATCTTATAACGAGATAAGTGTTTTGAAGCTGTCTTTGGCGGAATAGAATAAGGTGAGCCAAGTGAAATAACCAGAATACTAATTGTTATTTCTTACCGATAAACATAAAATAAGTGTAGATTTTGGTCAGTCTGTGCAAAATGAGCTTATCGTTAAATAAAAGTAGACAACTGATGGAATATATTATTTGGAGTGTCCGTCCCCGTGGGAATTGCCCTCAAAAAGGCGCTTGAAGGAAACCGGGGTAAAAATGTCTGAGTGTCATCTGGTCAGTGTCAGGAACACAGGGGGTTGAATAACTGAAAGTTCGTGCAACACGGAGCTGAGAAAACCATCAAATAAGCAGCAAACTCATTATATGCTAGAGCACATTTGAAGGGTTGATTGGCCTCATGATGGATTTTAATTGTATGTGATTTGAATAACATACATCTCTACTCCTTCCCGTTTTCCGTTACATATTGGTGCATTGACATTTTCCTGAAAAGGGAAATGACTTGGAACATTTTCTGCAACATTCCATAATCGGCATTCTCCAGAATATTCTATCACTGTGTGAGTGTATTGGAAAGGCGAGAGAGAAAGAGAGAGATAGAGAGACAGAGAGAGAGAGAGAGAGAGGAAAGGCGCTGCGTGCAGCAGTGAGAATGATGGAGCATGAGGCTTGTTCGGGTAGGTGCTATAACAGATATACAGTGTTTATAGTGTGGGGTTAAAGTGGTGAGAGAGAGAGAAGGTGGTGCCTGCAGCAGAGGGAATAGTGCAGCATGAGCCTTGTTTGGGGGTAGTTGGTGTAACAGATTTCAATGAGTGTGCGGGAGCAGAGAGAAGGCGGTGACCCTTATCCTGGCAGAATGGGGAAGGTTATTGATGCCTGTCCGGCATTGTTGGACATTTCTTCAGACCGCATATATTGCACTGAGCTGGGCAGAGAGCTGCCACCACTGTGCAGGGCAGCTCCAAACTGAGAAAGCTCAACCGTTTGTCAATTGGCCTTTTAAAGATCGTACCAGTGCCAGGGATCACAGAAAATCCATGTGACATCCAAGCGATGGTGTTTACCTCCAGCCTTGAAAGGTGGGAGAATTAGGCTGGCATTGAATGGTGGGTACACGGTGAGGTGGGTTGGGTAGTTAATGAGGTGTGTTCGATAAGATAGCACCAGGAAACTAATTCGGCCTCGTACAAATAATTCCTCAGTCACACTCAATGAAAATGGCCCTGAGATAAATTATAGTTTGTTTCTGCCCAATGAGTTGAAGAATCTACTGACTCCACTCCCAGTTACGAAGCTGAAGAACAAATGCTCACCGAAAACTGTCCATCATCTGAACTCACACCAATATCCCATTCACCAATCATTCCTGGGAATACTGGCTCATGTTACAGTCTGCTGTCAAAATACCTTAATTTCTGCGTTCTGAAACCTACGATCATCCATAAAATTGTGTTTCAATCTCCCTTCCCCATTTTTCCCCCAAAGTAATTGTGTTTGTTGATATTTAAACTGATGCCCCCACCATCTCTCTCTGGCAGTGACGTTCACACCCACAACACCCCCTTGTCAGGGCATTATGGACATATGGGGCTGTAAATAGATGGGAGCTGTACAACCTGTCACTTCCAAGCATTTGCTGCAAGTTTCTTCACTCTGAGCAGAAATCTAACACAGTGTTACCGAGCAATGTACCGGGGTTTTAAAACTGTTTTGACGGTAACTGCTCCATGTTTACAGATCTATTCACTGCACAGCTCCCCATACTGTACAGGTTCCTTGTCTACATTTACAGAGCAAAACACTGGTGTTGGCTGCATATTACCACAGGCAGGACAGACCATTTCATCAGTGTTTCTGAATCAGTGCATTGGTGTGTACTGTACTGCTCCTTGTGTTGGACAGATAGCTAGTGGACTGGAGACACCTGCGCTATATTCCACCCTGGACTGATTGCTGGGTTGTACTGAACCTGGTCTGCACAGTGCTCCATGTTGAGCAGATATCTCATCTGGGCTTATGCGGTCTGGGCTGGATCTGTGAGGTGGATTAACTATGAAATATAATTCCTGACAGAGCTATCACTTCTCCAGCATGGTGCATTCCGCTGTTAAACCTTGTGTTTCTGCAACATGTTTTTCAATAAGTAATTAGCCAATTAAAACGTGAATATCTGTCCTTTCTGTTATTGAACTGAGCAGACACATCTCAAAATACATGATGAAGGTAGTTCTGACCGGAACATTTTCGTATTTTAAAGATAAATGTGAGGTGCTGTGTTTCACATGCAATTTGCTTGGTCAAAATATTCGACATTCAGCAAAACACAATTCCTTCAACCACTGTCGACGAAATACAAAAAAGGCAGAATAGTAGATTGTTTACCTACTAAACAATAACTGTTCCAATATGGCAACATCCTATGGCAACACACTTGTCAAAAAACAAATTCAGGAAACAGATTGTCTCACATGCAGTTCTCCAATCCAGGAGGAAAGAACATCAAAAAGACAATTCTGAGAGAAATCTCAGAGAGAGTGTAGCAGCTGGGAGAGATTTCCAGTCTTCCAATCCTGCTGAGACCCCAGCAATAACTGGGGAAAGATAAAACCAAGAATCCTCGATCCCTGAGAGTTTGACCGTCACTCCACAGGACCAGGCCATGGCTGCAAGGAGCACAAGGAATGGACTGGATCTACACCGTCTATAGCACTGTAGGGGCCTCTCAAAAATGTCTAACGCCGCCTAAGCCTTTAAATGATGGTTAGATAAATGTCAATGTTAAAACGTAAATAAATAAAACGAAAGGATGGAGCGGGCCTGGTTATCAGACACAGCCGGCCTTGGGAGCCCAGCAATTCTGACCCTGCCAAAACATCGTAGGATCATCGAGCTCGTGAATAGAAAGCATCGTCTCTCTGCCTCACCTCTAACTTTACAACTGGAGATGATGCTATTAGCCCAATAGTCAGCCATGTCAACTTCCCAACCAGACCAAGTATTATAGTGACGTATAAGGATTGAAAGTCAAAGGAGCTATTTGTGCATTGACTGTGATTGACGTCAGTCTCCATGGATACTAACCGTGTCATTGGAGGGTTTATCTCTTCGATTATTAAGGGGCTTCCTTCAACCTGTTATTCTATAGTATCAGCGGCAGCGTCATTCTCAAGATGATTGGGCTCAGCAGCTACAGGGAGAGGGAGAGGAAGTAAATCTTAGAACAAAAGACTGGAATGTTCCAACAATGGACAGTAGTTTGTCCTTGGGTCTACACTTGCTTTCTCAGGATTGGTCATGGTTAGAATTGAGGATACAAGTCGACTGATGATTATTCTGGCAGGTTACTATCCCATCCTCGCTATTATTGGTGTTCCTGGTAAGCCTATTTCTGTCATTTCTATTAGCGATGGTGAAAGTTATTGCTATTTCTGTTATTTATATTCAACAAATACATAACCTGTTATCTTCAGTTTCAATCACAAATTCCACTTAATTTCTATCAATTTCCGAATCCTCACTCATAAACATCTAAGAAGGAACATGTCTGTTCAGACCATTGAGTTTTCCTTTTGCCCTGAACTGCTTTATGTCTCTATATTCTCTCTGTTATCAACCCTGCCTATACCCACCATTATAATATCCCCAGTCTCCAGCTCTGCCTCAGTTCTGTTGCTGAATAAGCCATCATCTGCCCCCTTGTTAACTTCAGATTTTACGGCTTCAGTTCTTTTCTGAACACTCTTCCACTTACAAATATTTTGACGACAAACTCGTACTTGCCTCTCCAGTTAATTCAAAATAGGGAACTCATATCAGACTGTCACTAGCCGTGTTATGACTCCAAAGGCATTTTTTCAAATTCTACCAGAACCAATGATAGAACTTAAATTCAAATGGAAAGAAACCCCATATTACAGAGGGCAACAATAAACCATCAGGGTCGTTTTTATTATTTCAATGATAGTCTTTGGTAAGAAATTAAGTGTGACAAAAAAAAGGTTGACTTGACAAATGGTCTCGCAGTCAACGGCAATTAGTGATGGATGACAAATGCTGCCTTTGCCAGTGATGCGGATATCTCGTGAAACAACAGAATTGAAGGTGAAATAAACCAAGGAACTGTGGATGATGGAAATATGAAATAAAATTCCCCAGCGTCTGAAAATATTGCAGAATCTCAGCAAGTATGGCAGCCTCTGTCAGGAGAAAAACAGATAAAATTTCGAATCTAGTAACCCGATATCACAACTGAAAGCAACTGAGAAGTAATGTTATTTATAACAGGGATGTCCTGATGTGTGAGGGGGAGGGTAGTTGAGTGGATGTAGAAATGCCCAGCGAGAAAGAGAGAGAGAGAGAGAGAAATGAAAAGCAAACATAGGAACTGCTGGTGATGATCCAGAAGGAAAATAACATGGGAGCTTATTCTAAAATTTCCCCTTTTCCCATATACCTGAATATCATGTGAATTTAGATGTGTCCCTTTTTACATTGAGTTATATTCCCTCTGTCTTTCTTCTCTGAGTGTGATGATCAACTCCATCGGTAATACTGGTGCCGCCCTTATAGTTGCTGGATACAAAGGAATGGAATGTCACATTGTCAACCGATGTTTTTGGAGAAGGGAACTGTAACTGTGGGAGTGTGCAGAGATGTAACTGTTTTTTCCTGCTAAGAACAGAAACATTTTCAACACTGATGGGTGCTCCGTGTGTGTGGGGATTTGACTTGCTTCTGTAATTACAGAGTAAAGAGACGTTATCTGGACGCTTTTCTTGGATTTGTGTTATCAGCTGCTGCATCCATTCAGAGAGACCCAAGGGTATGGTGACCCCACTCTGGACGAGATATGAGCACTGCATTTACAGAGTGTTCTGTGTTCATGGTAAACACATGGAATCTTGGCTACACGGAAGCGACGCTCTGTACACAGGGAGGACCAGGGCACTGCATGTTCGTACCAGGAATTTCCAGGACCATTTGTCTAAGCTGGACCCATTCCAAGTGTAAAATGTGAAACCATCGTCTTTCAATAATGAGGTGGTCACTGAGCTGTGTCCCCTCCTTCAAACTCACAGCAGGGACAGGGCTGTGCTGACACTCACCATGAAGTGAACTGGAATGACTCTGGAACTTTCCAGGCAGAGTGGGTGATATATCCATCACCATGAAGTGTATTGGATTGAGTCTAGACCTTTCCAAGGCAGAAGTGAACGACATATCTGGAGTGCAGTCCTCCGATATATCACTAGCTGATAGAAGCCACCTGCCTGCTGAGAGGAATACATTGGTTCTGTCTCCACAGAAGAAGGTGCAGAAACGAACGTCCAGTAATACTAAGGAACAGGGGTCCTGGTGAAAATGAGGGGCCGCACGAAATTAGAATTAATGAAGATTAAGTCTTTGAAAATCTAATCGAATTGAAGATTGCTAAGTTGCTGGAACTGATGAGCTACATCCCCGAGTATTGAGGAGGTGGCAACAGAGCTACTAAAATAATTAGTGACTATTCGTCAAAGCTGGTTAGATTCTGGAAAGGATCCTGCAGACTGGAAAACAGCTATTGTGAACCTAAACATTTAAAACAGGACGAAGAGGGCAAACAGAAAACTAAATAGCTTGATGTCAGATGTGAGAAAAAACATTGTGACCTTTTATAAATATTGTGACAACTAGACACTTTGAAAATAATGATATGATTTGGTAGAATCAACCTAGATTCAGGAAAGGGGAAATGATCTTTGATAAACCTGTTGTAGTTTGTGGAGAGTGTCCGTTGTGACATTGAAAATTGACAACCACTGGGAGGAGAGGATTTGATTTCGCGGAAAGCGTTTGACACGGTTGAATACTGGTGAGTGGGAAATGTTAGAGTCCGTGGGTAGGTAGAGGTGGAACACACAGAATGGATCAAAAATTGCATAATGGTCAAAATGAAGAGAGTAGTGTTTTACTCTGTATGGAAGGCGTGTGGGGTATCAGAAGGCTAAGTGCTTGGGCAATAGTTGTTCGCAAGGTATACCATGATTGAATGGGAACAGAAAATATAATGATTCTATTTCAAGATCATTAAATGGTGAGAGGTTGTGAAGATCTGTTGTTGAAAAGGACCTGGATGTCCTTGGTTATAGGTCACTAACAGAATTCAGATGGGACAGTAAGTAATTATAACTGGAAATAATATTTGGTCTGACATGCAAAATACTTGAAGTACCACAGTAAATATTCCTTACTCAATGGTAGTGTTGTGTTGAAAGAGAATTTTGGGTATTCCGGACAGAATGAGTCTACTTCATAAATAATGATCGCGACGTCACCGAGACTGTGCAAAGGAGTTTCACCAGACTGAACCCTGACATGATGGTACCATCAGTAGAGAGAGCGGTAACTATGCGGTTAACCTGTAGCACTGTGAGAGAATACGAAGGTGAAACTTGACGGTTATGGACGGACACTCATTTTGTCCCAAGCAGCCATTGATAAGGTGAGAAAGTTTGTACTTTCCATAGGATGCTCGATTCCCAATAGTTTACGTGCCAGTGCATAGAACTCATTTCGATTAACAGAGAGGTACAGGCTCTGAATGAACTCTGAGCACTGTAATGCACAATTACCGTGTGACCCTCCAGTCAAAGTTACATTGTCCATTATCCTGTCAGCAGCCATAATACGTTCATTCTGAAACAGTTGGCCATTCCCCACCAGCTTCTGAATTCCAGAGAGAACACAGGACTGCTCTCTCAGCGATGGAAGATGCCTTTGAGACTCATTATAAACAATGGCTTCATTCCCACTGCCAGAAAGGCATGCGAGCATAACACGGATAGACTATGAATAATGAAGCCACGAGGAATAACATGGAACAGTCCATCTGTGCAGTCCCTGCTCCATTTGTTTGCGATGTTGGAGCATCTCTGACACCTTCCTGTTCCAGCGTTAGTGACTTGAGAAGCTGAATGACCTTTTCCTGTTCCTTTGTAATTCACTTGGGGTTTGAAATGGTCACTTTCTGATCCTGTGTAAGTGACATATGGGACTGAGCAGATTCCTTGTCTTCCTGTGTAACGGCAGGGGGGACTGAATGGGCTGTCCCTCTTCTTGTCCAGTAGTTTTGATGGGCCTTTCCCATATTCCTGTGAAGCCAGATTGAAGTACTGAGTGAACCCCTCTGTTTATTGTGGAAATGTGCAGCGCTGTTTCAAGAATGCTACCGAGAGTTTAACTGCACAGGCTTGAACGTTGTCTCAGTCCTGTTGCACATGGACACAGGCTGCATCAGGAGGTCAGCGATGATGAAGCTTTCTGAATATTGTGTAACATACAGTAAATATTTCCACTTCTGATCGATGTGGACTCAATGGGATGAATGGCCTGCGTCCTCACAGCAGGGATTTCCTACTGATAAACTGGGGATGCCTGGGCTGAGTGAGCGATCCTGAGGATCTCCCGCAGATGTGTCCTACGGCTGAGATGATTGATGCCGACCAATGATAAACATGTTCCCTTGTGCTGTGAATGACTCCAAACAGCAGAGAGATCGCAATGCATTCTGTGCAATTTTGCTCAGGCTCCTTGATGTCATCCTCAGCTAAATACTGCCTTGATATCAGGGCCAGTCGCTCTTCGCTAAGCTGTTTTATTCACCTCTGTCGCTCATATCAATGTGTCATGGTGAAAACAGGCTTGTTCTTCAAACAGAAGGAAGTGATTGTCAGGAATTCTCTATTCCAAAGAGTCAGAGGAGCTATCGCAGTAAGTGGCCTCCAACTGCTTCTGTCTAGCAAGTTGGAGGGTCTGAATGGAACATCAGATCATCGGACTCAGGAGCAGGGTTAGGTCATTAGACGCTATGAACCTTGTACACCAGGCACTAAGATTGTGGATGATCAGGTAGTCGTCTCAGCTTCACTCTCCTGTCTGTATCCCATTATTTATGACTCAATCTCGGTCAAACATTTAACGTATTTAATTTGAATAAATGTGAACAAAGAGGCACCAAATACCTCTGAGGAAGAGAATTTCCACTCAAAAGGCCCTTTCAGAAATTCTTCCCATCTGTCTTACAGTGTCCTAGAGCAGGGAACCCTGTCCATATAAACCAGACATCGCAATCTGATCTCAACACATTTGCCAGCATTAGGCCCATATCCCTCTGAACTCTTCCTATTAATATTCACATCCAGATTCCTCTAAAATATTGTAACTGTACCAGCCTCCATCACTTTCTCTGACAGCTCATTCCATATACACATCACAATCTGCGTGAAAATTTTGTCCCTTTACTAACTTTCTCCTCTCACCTTAAGTCTTTGTCCTATCGTTTTGGAATCCCCTATCCTGGGGAAAAAAAAAAACCTCGGCTATTCAGATTATCCATGTTCCTCATGATTTTATAAACCTCTATAATGTCAGGCCTTGGCCTCCGCTGCCCCAGAGTCTAGACAGCTTCTCCTTGTAGCTCAACACCTCCATGCCCGGCAATATCCTTGTAAAGCTTATCTGCACCCTCTCAAGCGTAACATCCTTCCTGAAGCAGAGCGAACTGAATTAAACACAGTGTTCTAAATGTGTCCTCACCAACACCCTGCCCAGTCGTAACATGATCTCCCAACTCGCATATTCAATGCACTGATTAATAAAAGCAAGCATACCAAACCCCTGTCGAAAGCTTTGCTGAAGTCTATATGGACAGCATCTACCACATTGCCATTACAATCATCCTTGTCACCGCTTTACAAAATGCAATCAACTTTGTTGGAAATCATTTCCCATGCACAAAGCTATGTTGACTATCCTTCTTCAGGTGTTGCATTTGCAAATGCATGTAAATCCTGCCACTCTCAATGCTCTCCAAAAACATGGCCACCAATGACGTCAGGCTCACTGATCTCTAATTCAGGAGATTGTTCCCTTTCCTCGTTCCATTCTTCCGCTGCTCACTGCAAATATTAATGGACCCAGGTTGGTGATATGACCAACAATATAGGTCTCAGACTGGGTCATTGTTAGGAACAAGTCAGGAAGGATTCTTTAATCTATTAAAATTAGCAAGTTTATGACACAAACAAAGCTACTCAAACTACAATGGAAAGATAAATGACACAGTTGGGATATTGTAAACCTGTGCACCGATGTTACCCTTTCGAAAAATATTGACAAATGCACACATTTGATGACAAGCTGAAAAATAAAATCTCTGCAGAGCGTTAAATCGAAAGAACTTTGACTAGATATTAATTGAACCCGTGACAAAAGGAAACATGAGTGAGGAGTTCTCAGCTCACACACGTTGCTGAGAGGAGGAACACGGAGTGAGAGGGAGCAACAAGCTGTTCCTTCTCATGAAGACAACAATTTCTCCCTCTCTGAGTTGAATCACACAATAAAATTATACGGCCTCAAGCTGGACCAAATGAGGTCTCTTTGAACAGTGACTGAACTGTCCGACTCGAGCACATTCCCTGCTCCATGTAGATACATCGCCGCTGCTGTTGGACACCCAACCATTTCTTTCAGAACAAATTATGCCACCAGATTGGAAGATGTGTTGATATGTTCCCGCATACTTCTAGAATACAACTTGTAATATCTTCACAATATCTACATTTCAATGAATCCATCTTATTCTTAAATTAGAACCTCAGTCTTATTCTCCCATAAAAGATAAAATATTCATCAGGTATTCACCAGCTCAAAATCGTATAAGGTCAATAAGAACATTTCTCATTCTCAGGCCTAAACTTCGAATAGTTCATAACATAATGTCTTCATCCCAAGAACGAGTAAAGAGAAACATTTTTCAAAATTTTCAAAAGCAATTTGTTTTTCATGTCAGTGGAGTTACAACCACACACAGTAATTCAGATGTAGTCTCAGCAACGGCCTGTACAGATGCAGTAAGTTATCCTTAAGATCAGACCGAATACTCTTTGCAAGAAAATGTATGATTTCATTTAATTTTCAAATCACGTGCTGCATGTACAGACTAACTTGATGCGATTTATGTACCAGGACACACGGGTCCCTTTGTACCACTGAGTTCTGCATTCTGCCTCCAGCTGTATAATTTTTGGCTGTTTTATGTTTCCTCCAAAACACAAACTTCTCATTCTTCACATTGTACTTTTTTTTTGGCGTAAGTTTACTCAGTGCTCTCCCCTGTCTATATCCCATTTTAGACGCTCTGCCTCCACTTGAAATCTTATGGAATGACTATCCTGGTGTATGAGCAAATTGAGTTCCAATCCATACAGCCTCTTCATAAAAGTCATTAACCAAGATTGTAAACTGTTTAACAGCCTAGAAACGATGCATGGCCCCCTGTTTTACTGTGTAGCGATTTTCGATTTGTTTCTGATCTCAGCGCCCCTCCATTCAGGCGATTTGTTGTCAGATGATCAGGTAGAGTTCGTACTGTCAATGATTCTGATCCCTGAGCGTTTGAAAGGTGAGCACAGAATATCGACTAACATTTGAGGGGTCACTACCCGGTCAAAAATGCGATTTTCAGATGCAGCGATAGAACCATTTACAATATCAGGCATGTGATCAGTTTTGACCTTCAGACACTGAGGAGGGGGGAGAGTTCCTATTAGCCTGATGAAAATGCTTCCCTTTAACAAGGCAACTCATAACCTTCATCATTAATTTCATTTTTGGCTGTTGTGTTGAAAAATTGCCGCAGTTACCACACATTAAAATAAGCGATTGTCTTTGAGAGATGACCTTATAGAGGTTTATAAATTCAGAAGGGGCATGGACAGGTTAAAAACGCAGGGTCTTTTCCGTGGGGTCAGTGAGTCCAGAATTAGAGGGCATAAATTTAGTATGAGAGGAGAAAGATATAAAAGAGACCAAAGGGGCATCTTTTTCATGCAGAGGATGGTACGTGTATGGAATGAGCTGCCAGAGGAAGTGGTGGAGGCTGGTACAAATGCAACACTTAAAAGGCATCTGCATGGACACATGAATAGGTGGGGTTTGGAGGGATATGGCAGGTGGGACTAGATTGGATTGGGATACTAGGTCGGCATGGATGAGTTGGACTGAAAGGTCTGTTTCCCTGCTGTACATCTCTGTGACTCTATGACTCTATGCCCTCTGTTCCCTGGGGATGAGAATACTACAGACAGCAAAGCCCTAAGGAGATAGAAACATCATTATCTCAATTTTAAATTATAGAACCTCTAAATGAAAAAGTGTATGAACCTCACAGCAAGTCAGCTTCTCTTTTTTTTGGAAAATGAGGGCACAACCAATACGGAAGACATAGACCATTCAGGCCCTCAAAGCTATCCCACATTTCCATTGACTCGGTTCAGTTAAGTATTTATCAAACTCAGCCTCCACGGTTCTCCTAGTTAGACATTTCAGATAGTGTAAACCATAGAGCATATGAAATTGGTGCAGAACTAGACTGTTTGGTCCATCAAGTCTGATCTGCTGTTCAATCATGGCTGACATGTTTCTCAACAAAATTCTCCCGTCTTCTCATTGCAACCTTGATCCCCTTGTCATTCAAAACTCTATCTCTGTCTTAAAGACAGAACTGTGTCTGTGTCTCTGCATGTCTGTTTGCGTATGTGTGTTTCAGCTTATTGGCAGGAGGCAGAGGGTGATGGAGGAAGGTTTTCTTTTGGACTGGAGGCCTGTGACCAGTGGCGTTCCATAGGGATTGGTGCTTGATCCACTTTTGTTTGTCATTTTTATCCATGATTGAGATGAAAATTATACAAATGACATCAAGATTAGATATATGTAGTGGAAGGTGAAGAAGGTTACATAAGATTACGAAGAGATCATGATTAATTGGATCAATGAAACATAGAAATGCACAGCACAGAAACGGACCCTTTGGTCAAAGTCATTTGTTGCAACCCGATGTCATGAATTAACTTAGTTTCATTTTCCAGCATTTGTACCATATCCCTCTAAGCCCTTCAAATTCATGTCCCCATCCAGATGACTTCTGAATGTTGCAATTGTACCATCCTCCACAACTTCGTGTGGGAGCTCATTGCATACGCATACCACCCTCTGTGTGAAAATGGTCCCCTTAGGTCCCTTTTAAATCTTGTCCATCTCACCTTAAATCTACGTCCTCTCGTTGTGGACTTCCCTACCCTGGGGTAAAGACCCTGACTATTCACCTTTTCCACGGTCTTCGTGATGTTATAATCCGCTAGAATATGCAAATGTAACTGCAATCGAAACGAATGTCTGTGTTCTCAATCATTCCGGACCTAAATTCTGAAAGTTAAAACAGAATCCTCTTCCTTATTCATCAGATCACAATTCTAAAATAATTTTAACAACTTGTTCAGCCACATTATGAAACACCTCTGTGGGATTTTTATCTAGACATTTGGGCTCAGCGGTAGGCACACTACCACCACTTGGCAATAATTGCTAAGGCTGCAAAAATTATTCTCCTGTGTGTTTGTTCATCAACCAGTTTTGAAATACTGTGACATACCTCCGTAACAGGCAGGGCTTGAATCCAGACCTTCTGGTCCAGAATAAGAGACATTGTCATGCTAGTTCAGGTATTGGAATATAACACAGAGCTCTTGTTCAAAGGCATTGGTGTTACTCACTGCACAAGACTTAAACCATGCCCAGATTTTGGGTCACATTTTAAACGTCAGCTTTCAGCTCTGTGTGGATTCATTAAAATTTGGTTCACTTTTCCTGAATTACACAGTTAAAATAATTGCATTGTAAAACAGATGAAAGTTACTCACCTCAAATAGTGGATGTTGAGTTTATGTGCTCTGCCTTCGAGATAAAATATGAAGATGGTTAATTGCTGGCTATGATTTCCATCTTAAGTGGCTATTATCTGATATCTGCAATATGAGGGAAATACATCCTGCAGACACAGTCTGCACTATAAAGGATCTGGAATAGACCTTTTTTATTGAACACCAGAGACGAAGAAAGAGCATACTTTCTGGATCAAAAACACCAATCACTCTTTCCCGCCTCTAATGTGTGACTGCCCTCTTCTTAAAACCACGAAATGATCCAAGGCAGCTGATTACTGTCCAGCTTTTCTTCCCCGGTACTATCGCACACTGTGCTGAGGAGTGGTAGATGGATTTTAATTTTAATGAATGCAAGGTATCGCAATTTGGAAAAACAAACAAGGAGAGGACATCTCCAATTAAATGTTGGGCCATTGGTAGCGTTGTAGAACAGAGAGATCTAGAGTTCTGGGATATTTCTTTGAAGTTGTCATCATGTGTATGCAGTGTGATTACCTTGCTGACCTTCATTTCTCAGACCTTTGCATACAGCAGGTAGAACATTATCTTCAGGTTGTGCAGGACATTCTCCTGAAGTACTGTGTGTAGTTCTGGTCACCAAGTTACATTTTGGACATTATTAAACTGGAGAGGGTTCAAAAAGGATTTACCAGGCTATTGCTGGGAATGGAATGTGTAAGTCATAAGGACGGTCTTGTTGAATTCGGAGCTTTTCAACTACAGCGTAGAAATTTGAGAGTTTATCAACCTTATAGAGGTTTATAAAAGAATGAGGGGTATAGATAATGTTGAATGGCAGGTGTCCTTCCCTTAAGGTGGTGAATTTCAAGGCTAGCGGGTAATTTGAAGAAGGCAGTAGAACGGTTTACAAAATATATCGTGTCACAGAGCTGTCCAGCATGGAAACAGACTCTTCTATCCAACTCGTCCCTGCCGACCAGATGTACTTAATTAACGTCGTTTCATTTGCTAGCATTTGCCCCACATCCCCTAAACGCTTCTTATTCATGTGTCCATGCAGATGCTTTTTTAAATGTTGTAATTGTACCAGCCTCCACAACTTCCTTTGGCAGCTCGTTACATACAAAGTACCCTCTATTTGAAACCATTACCCATTAGATCCCTTTTAAGTCTTTCCCCTCTCACATTCAAACTATGCCCTCCAGCTTTGGAACGTACTACTCTAAGATCACCTCTCAACTGCTGGTGCTCCAGGGGGAAAAAAACCCGGCCTATTCAGCCTCTCCATAAATCTCAAAACCTCCAACCCTGGCAATATGTTTGTAAATCTTTTCTGAATCCTTTCAGATTTCATACATCCTATATCGAGACGGTAATTGCACGAAGTATTCAATAGTGACTTAACCAATGTTCTCTACAGCCGCAATATGACCTCCCAACTCTTATATTCAATGCACTGACCAACAACGGCAAGCATATCAAACACCTTCTTCACTATCCTATAAACCTGCGACTCCACTTTCAAAATACTATGAACCTGCACCGCAAGGTCTCTTTGTTTAGCAACATTCCCCAGGGACTTAACATTAACTGTATAAGCCAAGCCTTGATTATCCTTTCGAAAATGCAGCACTTCACATTTATCTAAATTAAACCCCACCTGCCACTCCTCAGCCCATTGTTTCATCTGAACAAGATCCCGTTATACTCTGAGGTAATCTTTTTCTCTGTCCACTGCACCTTCAATTTTGGTGTCATCTATAAACTTACTAATCATACCTCCTATGTTGATATCCAAATCATTTATATAAATGACAAATAGCAGTGGACCCAGCGCCCACCTTTGTGGCACTCCATTGGTCACAGGCCTCCGGTATGAAAAGCAACCCACCACCACCTTCTGTCTTCTATCTTCGAGCCAGCCCTGGAACCAAATCGCTCGATATCTTTGTATTCTATTAGATCTCACCTTGCTAACCAGTCTACCATGGGGGACTTTGTCGGACGCCTTACTGAAGTCCATATAGATCACGTGCACTGCCCTGCCCTCATTGATCGTTTTCATTACTTCTTCAAGCAAACATAATCACGTTTGTGAAACATGGTTTCGCACGCATAAAGCCATGTTGACTATCTCTAATCAGTACTTGCCTTTCCAAATACATGTACATCCTTTCCCTCAGGATTCTCTCCAACATCTTGCCCACCACCGATGTCATGCTCACCGGTCTGTTGTTCCCTGCCTTTTCCATTCCAGTTTGTTTAATAATGGCACCACATTAATCAGCCTCATGTCTTCCTGCACCTCACCTGCGGCTGTTGATGATAAGTATATGTCATCAAGATTCCCAGCACTTACTACCCAAGCTTCCCACTGAGTTCTCGTGTACACCTGATCAGTGCCCATGAAGTGCGATGTGATTACACATCATTTGCTTCTTCTATGGAACAAACGTCCTGAGAAGTGATGGATGTGGGTAAAGTTACAACTTTTAAAAGACATTTGATTAAGTACAAGTATAAGGGAAGGTTTGGGAAAATATGGTCCAAGTGCATGCAGGTGGGACTGGTTTAGTTTGAGATTATCATCCGCATGGACTGTATGGGCCGATAGGTCTGTTTACAAACACTCATTGTAACTCTCTGACTCCAAGTGTGTTTGTATGTCCAAGCATGTATCTGCGCATTTCTGTCCGTGCTTGTCTATTTGTGTGTGTTTATAAGTATATCTGTGTGCTCATCTGTGTGTATCTATCTCTCTGCACATGTGATGTGTCTGTGTCTCTGAGTGTGTGTGTGTCTGTGTGCCTGTGTCTGTCTGTGTGTTTGTGTGTGTATGTGTTTGTTGATGATGCTGTGAGCTGCTGCCCTCCCTCTGTCCCTCGTAACCTGAATCCCTGATGATTTTTACCCTCCACTCCAAGCTGTACAGTGGTGTGGGGTGACATGCAGAGACTGAGAGCAAAATAAAGCTCAGCAGGTCTGGCAGCATCTGTGGACAGAAATGAAAGTTAGCGTTTTAGGTCGAGTGACCCTTCCTCAGAACTCGTGTCAGGTGGATATTACATCACTGTAAGCACCATAGTGACTGCCATACTCGTCCCACACTGACACACGCAGATATAAACACACACACTGATACAGAGATTTAGAGAAACTCATTAATACGCAGAAACTAATACAGACAATGAACGTCTGTCTGTATTTCTCTTGCTCCCGGGTGACCTTGTCAACATTTTACTTGCTTTGTCTGGTGTGTGTCAGTATTTAAGACTGTCCTCAGTGAGTGTGTGACTATTGCACTTGCTCACAATACTGAATGAATCGGCATTCCTGTGTGGTGTGTGACTGTAGGACAATTTCAAAATATGCAGATACCAAACCTGGAAGAATTATAAAGCTTGTGATGGTCATTGCGGAACTCCAACAGGACAGTGACACATTGGTGTAGTTTTCAGGTTTATTGCAGATGAGGATTAATACAGAGCAGTGTGAGGTGATGCACTTCGGTAGGAAGAACATTGAAAGACAATATAAAACAGGCTGTGCGATTATAAAAGGGGTGCAGGAACAGAAGGCCCTGGGTGTAAATGAGCACAGATTATTGAAGATGTCAGGACAAGTGGGGAGCACAGTAAATCTCACAGATTAGTTACAGTATCTGAGCTGTTTACAGGGGGAGGTGTAGGACGGAGCCTCCATTCTCGCTTCCTGGTAGGTGGTGGTGACAATATATTGTGCGCCCACCCTCCTGCCCACCGAGACCGTGGGGATTCCATTTGTACCAGCTCAACACAAAAGGGAGATGGTATCAGGGCCACAGCTTCTAAGTTGTGTTGGGGGCAACGGAACAGAACTGCCAGTGGGTTTAAAGTGAGAATTGCAATTCACTGAACAATACTCCTTATTCAGTTGGTGGGATGTGGATGTTTCAGAATCTCCCACTCGACTCGTCCTCTCCAGCTCGTCCCAGCGTCCTCCCCACATGGCAGCAGAAAGATCGGTGAGGGAATGGATATTGGGCACTCCACCACAGCTTGGCCCTTTCTGTCCGATTCCAGGCTATTTCTCCTGGAAAGGGAGGAAGGGACTGAAGGGGTGGTGGCAGGAGTGGGTGGTCCAGTTGTTATTGCTGGTCGAGGGGGCTGAATAGTGAGGTGTTCGGAGGGAGTCGGTCCACAGTGTTGTATCCATGCAGTGTTCGTAATGTAGGGGGTGGAGTGTAGAGAGAGAGACAGAGACAGAGAGAGAGAGAGTGGGTGTGGGGGAAGGCGCTGCATATCGGAGTAAAAGTGTTGGAGCATGACCCTTGTTCGGGAAGGTGCTATAACAGATATTCAGTGAGTGGGAGGGATCAGACAGAATATGCAGGCCTTTATCCTGACAGAGCGGGAAAGGTTACTGATGCTTGCCCTGTGTTTCTGGACATTTCATCAGACCGCAGATACTGCAGTGAGCTGGGTGGGGAGGTGAACTATGCTCGGTGGGTCTGGTCGTGTGGCTCCCTCTGGGAAGAGAATGGTCCCCCTCTGTACTAGCCCATCCACCAGGACCTCCGTGCCCCTGTCGAAAAAACCGTGGCGTAATTGCCCCTTATCTGCCATGCTCGGGGTAAATTGTGCGGGGCTGCTCCGAACTGAGAAAGCTCATCTATGTGCCATTGCCCTTTTAAAGCTGGCACCAGTACCAGGGATCGTGGAATATCTAGTGGCATTTGGGTGATAGTGATTACCTACAATCTGATGGGTGGGAGAATTGGACTGGCATTGAATGGGGGATAACCATGAGATGAGGCGACTTCGATAAGATAACACCAGGAAATTAGTTCGGCCTCGTGCAGATGATCCCTGTCACACTCAAAGAAAGTGGCACTGAGACAAATTATTGTTAGATTCAGCCCAATGAGTCGATGACTTTGCGAGTCCCACTCCCAGTTACAAAGCTGCAGAACAAAGGTTCATCTAAAACTCTCCATCATCTGACCTCACACCAATATCCCATTTGCCCATCATTGCTGGAAACACTGGCTTATGTTGCAGAAAACTATTGGAATATCGACATTTCAGCATTCTGGAACCTGTGAGCACATCCTTCCATGACATTGTCTTTGAATCTCGCGGTCTCTGTCCAAACACCAAACCCCTCCCATTTAGGGATATTTGAACTGACTCCCCAGCGATCTCTCCCTGGCCATGTTTCTCACACCCACAGCAACCCTTATCATGACACAGTGTAAATATGGAGCTGGAAATGGACGGGAGATGCACATCTTGTCACTTACAGCATGGGCTGCAAGTTAACTTACACTGGGCAGCGACCTAACGTAGTGTTCTGAGAAATGTACTGGGGTGATGGACACAGTAACACACCCAGGTCACATATCTCATCTGGGTTTGTACATGAATGCACTGCTGTGGTCTGCATACCTTTCCACTCTCGGTAGATTGTGGGTTGTATTGCACAGGGCACCATACTGGTCTGCACAGTGCTCCATGCTGAACACATACTCATCTGGGTTTATGGTGTCTGGTCTGGTTCTGTGAGAATGTGGTATAATGAACCATTTCACTGGATATGGCAATGCCTTTATTTTTGTTCTCAATCATGTGATTGGACCCTCCAAATTCTATCTCCTCCAGCAAGTCCCATTCTTCAGTCTAACTCCATAGTTCAGTGACTTGTACCATGAGTAATTGTCCAGTTTTAATGTGAATAACTGTTCTGTCTGTTTCCCTGTCCTTTGGCATTGCTCAAATTGGAACATCGGGATTCATTTCTATAAACCTCAGTAAGGTAATTTCTCAGAGTCAACGGTCTAGGTAATATAGCCCCAGCCTATTCATACTATCTCTGTAGCTCAACATCACCCGTTCCGGCCTCCAAAACCGTCAACATACTTATAGAGTCGTAGAGATTTACGACATGGAAACAGATCCTTCAGTTCAAGCTGTCCATGCCGACTAGATATCACAACCCAATCCAGTCCCACCTGCCAGCACCCGGCCCATATCCCTCCAAACCCTTCCTATTCATTTACTTATCCAAATGCCTCTTAAATGTTGCAATTGTATGAGCCTCCACCATATCCTCTGGCAGATCATTCCATACACACACCACCCTCTGCGTGAAGAAGTTGCTCCTTATGTCTCTTTTATATCATTCCCCTTTCACCCTATACCAATACCCTCTAGTTCTGGACTCCCTGACTCCAGGGAAAATACTTTGTCTATATATCCTATCCATGCCCCTCATAATTTTGTAAACCTCTATAAGGTCAGCCCTCAGCCTCCGGCGCTCCAGGGAAAATAGCCCAGCCTGTAATACAACAACATTTTTCCTATAGCAATGAGAGCAGAATTAATGACTCTATTGCAGAAATGGCCAAACATAGCGTGTAGGCGACAGTGAGCAATGCAGATGCTGGAGATTAGTGTCAAGAGTGTGGTGCTGGAAAAGCACAGCAGGTCAGGCAGCATCCGAGGAACAGGAAAATTGATGTATCAGGCAAAAGCCTGATTCCTGATGAAGGGCTTTTGCCCGAAATGTCGAATTTTCCTGCTTCTCAGATGCTGGCTGACCTGCAGAGCTTTTCCAGCACCACACTCTGAACGCAATGTATATCCCAGATGACCTCCTTCTTCACGACAGCAATTTCCCCTCCCATATAATCGATGATGCCATCCAGAGCATCTCATCCACTTCCCACACCTTTGCATTCGAATCCCACCCCTCCAAACACAACAGGGAAAGAACAGCCCTCCTCCTCAACTTCCACCCCACCAAACCTCCAGATACAAGGCATTATCCTCCCTCATTTGCACCACCTACAATCAGACTCCACCAACAGGGACATATTTCCCTCGCTGCCCTTACCTGTATTCTGTAAAGAACATTCCCGGTACGACTCCCTTGTCAGGTCCACGCCACCCACCAGCCCATCCTCCACTCCTGGTACCTTCCCCTGCCACCGCAAGAACTGGAAAACCTGCACCCTCACCTCCCCCTCATTTCCATCCGAGCCCCACAGGATCCTTCCACATGCATCAGACTTTTATCTGCACTTACACAAGTCACCTACTGCAGGGGTTGCTCCAGATGTTGCATGCACTACCATGGGGAGACAGGATGCCAATATGTGGAACACCTTCGAGAACTTTGCTGGTGTACCCGCACCAACCAACCCCACCACCCCGTTGCTGAACACTTTGAATCCCCCTCCCACTTCGCCATAGACATGTAGATCTTGGGCCTCCTCCATCGCCAAACCTTAACCACCCGATGCCTGGAGGAAGATAGACTCATCTTCTGCATTCGGACCCTGAAATTACATGGGATCCGTGTGGATTTCACCAGTTTCCTCATTTTCCTTCCCCACATGTTATCCCAGATCCAACCTTCCAACTCAGCACCGCACCCATGAACTGTCCTACCTGTCCATCTTCATTCCCTCCTATCCGCTCCATCCTCCTTTCCGACATATCATAATCAAGTCCAAACTTATTTACTTGTCAAATTCTCAGCTACCTTCCCCCAATCCCATCCCCTTTCCATTTGTCTCTCAGTAACCTTGGGCCACAAGCCTCATTCCTGATGAAGGGCTTAACACAAGAAATGTCGATGGTACTCTGATGCTTGACCTGTGCTTTTGCAGCACCAGTAACTGTGATTAATGTCAGTCTCCATGGATTATAATTATCCCGGTGTATGTTTTCCATCCACTAATGATAAATGGGCTCCATTCAATGTGTTATGCCATAGTATGAGTAGGAGCATCACCCACAGCACTGACAGGGATCAGCAGCTCCAGAGAGGGGGTGGAGGAGAGATCAGAATCTGAGAATATTAGACTTGAATGTTACAACAATGGATAAGAATCTGAGAACATTAGACTGGGATGTTCCAGCAATGGAACCGAATCTGTGAACATTAGACTGGGATGTTCCAACAATGGAACCGAATCTGAGAACATGAGACTGGGATGTTCCAACAATGGAACCGAATCTGAGAAGGTTGAACTGGAATGTTCCAACAATGGACAGGACTTTATCCTATTATGTTTGGTTTCTTTCTACATATTAAGATAGGTTGTCATTATATTCACGGATCGATTATGCTCTTCACATTATTCAATGTTTTTATTATCCTCTCCTGTCTATCGTTGGTGTGCCTGGTAAGTCTCACTGTCCAGATATTTATTCTATAAATTAGTTATGACTGCATTACTGTTCTTTCATATAGTCTTCAGTTTTTGCCACTATTAGTCTTCATGTTGATACTCTGATTACAGATACTCACTCTGTAGATCACGACTAACTGAGTCAGTGAACTTGTTCAATTACTGTCTCCCTCCTTGCTTCTCGCAGTGTTACTCATGGGTCTCTATGTTGACCTACTCAGTTTCAGATGTGAACCATTGTCTCACTGTCCTTGTTATTCAAATATTGGGAGCGTGGAGGTCATTGACCTCTATTATGTTTACAACTCAATTTCCTTCCTGGGACTCCATCTCATCCTTGGCAAATGTTTTTTCATTAATTTGTGGGAATTCGGCACTGCTGGCTGGCTCCCATTTGACCATCCTTATTTGACTGTGAGAAGGTGATGGTGAGCTGCCTTCTTAAATTGCAGTCCACTTGTTGTCGGTTGACCTATAATGCCGGTACGATGGGGATTCCAGGAGTTTGACTCAATTCCTGTATATTTCCAAGTCAGTGTAGTGAGTGGCTTGAAGGGGAACTTGTAGGTGGTGGTTAAAACAGATGAATCACAACTTTAGTGACCCATTTGGCCATGAGCTGATTTCTAACACAATGCCTTGACCATTATTAACTTTAACTACCCACTGCGTCAGAATATACTTCATTGACTTAATGATGACAACAATCTGCTGCTGTCACTCTTGGGTTGAAACCTGCAGAAACAAATCTAATTCGAACTCATCCCAAAATCCCATCCATCTGACATTCCTGCGCACATTGATCTATATCGCTATTGTGCCTGGCAATGCCTTTATTTTAATATTCTCAAACACTTTAACTCATCTGTCCATGAAGGTTCCCTCAGTCTCTCTGTGTCGGTTATCCAAATCCCTGCCAGTGGTTCATATTTAACCTGGTTTCCTTCAAGTGTATCATCTCTCAAACAATGATTTTTCACATTCAACTACCCCAACACACACACACACACACACACACACGCACACACACACACAATACTGATCCAATGGAGATAGGAAACTTCCCGTGCTATGTGTATTTGATCTGTGTATCGTTCCCATGTGATAGTAAAGGTTTGCAATACTCCCCATGCTGGGCAGATAAACCAGTTTATTGTGCAATGCACTTGCATAGTCTGCAGAGCGCTTCATGTTAGTCTGTCACCTTTTCCCAGCTTATGTTGTTTGAAGTGTTCTGTGAAAACAATTCAGAATTTGATGTAACAAACCATTTCAGCTGATCTGAAAATACCCTTATTCAATGTTCTCATTCTTGTAATTTTGCTCTCTAACGGGTCAATCCTCCAGTTAGTCCCACTACCCAGTCTTTTCCTACATATTTCCACAACATGTTCTCAGTTATTTAACTGTCTGTTTCTGTATTTCATGTGAAACTCTCTGTCCCTCTGTATATTTCCATGGCCTTGGTTTTTGGCTCCCTCGTGTATCGAGTGCTGACAGTGTGAAGCTCAGAAACAGTGAAATCGTGTGTCTTGGGCTGTTGTTAACTTCCCAGTGTGTCCCATGTGGTGTTCCATGTCGGAATTGAGGGTGTGTGTCGGGCGGATGTTCACTTCCCGGTGTATCCCGTGTGGTGCTCCATGTTGGATAGGGGTTTCAGCGGTTTTGGCTCACGTCTTTGGAAGATGGTCTGTGCCTGTCCACTGAATGTCTGACTTTTGTGTCTGTTCCTCTGAGTTGTAACATGGAGAATCCCCTTGAGTATTATTGTAAAGGACTCAGTATCTAACATCTCTGACAATGTTGTCACTTAAAAAAATATATTGTTGTCTCCTTTTCTTTAAAGAGAGATCTTAAAGGCCGAACTGCCTACTGCAACTGGCTGAATTAAATAACATAGGACGCGTTTAGGTTTTCTTTTCTTTCAATATTGATTACAATGGCCAGCTCTCACAGACCAGGCTTTTCAGCTTTTCTGAGCTATAACTGTCACCAGGTGCTTCAGTCGGAGATAGGTTGGATGCTTCAATACATGATCTCTCGCTGCTCTTGTCTTTGAAATCTCTCTTGATGCCGTATCCTCGTGGATTGGAGAACTGCGTGCAAGACTTATTGGCCTTGGATGTGTCTTTCTGCCATTGGATGAGTTTATGGAATTTTAGTACATGGGAATATTTCATTATAAGACGGTACTCTATCTATTATTCACTTACGCTTTCCAGTGGTTAAGTTATTCTAAACACCTCTTTTTGTATGTATTTTTATTTGAGTGTTTAAATAAATTGTGTTTTGCTTACAGTTGAGTGGTTTGAAAAGCCGCATCACATCTGGAATACCCATTTCACATCTACATTTACTATAAGGTAGTGGGGCAACATGGTTGCGCAGTGGTTAACACTGTTGCCTCACAGCACCAGGGACCGGGGTTCAATACCCGCTTCTCCCTGTGTCTGCATGGTTTCCACTGGGTGCTCTGGTTTCCTCCCACAATCCAAAGATGTGCAGGTCAGGTGAATTGGTCATGCTAAATTTTCCATAGTGTTAGGTGCATTAGTTATGGGTAAATATTGGGTAGGCGATTGGGGTTGGGTGGTTTGGTCTTCGGTTGGTCAGTGTGGACATGTTGGGCCGTAGGGCTTGTTCTACCCTAAGACTAGGTTGGCATCCAGGCTACAATCTTAAAGTATTTTAAGGCAGTCTGGGGACACTTGTCCGGTTCGAAATCGATAATTCCAAATTGGGTGCAGGATTAGAATCCCTACAGTGTGGAAGCAGGCCATTTCGCTCAACGAGTCCACACCAACCCTTCGTAGAGTAAACTAACCCGATGCATTCCATTCCCGTATTACTCCATATTTGCCCCTGACAAGTGCAACTAACCCACACATCGCTGAACAGCACGGGCAATTTAACATGGCCATTTCACCTAACCTGCATTTCTTTGGGCTGTGGGTGGAAAATGGAGCACCTGCAGAAAACCCACGCGGGGACGGAGGGAATTTGCACAGGGAGATTGTTGGGCTCAAAGGCAGCGTCTTATGGTCTTTTGGTCTGGGTGTTGAATTCGTTTGGTTTGTACAGTGATTTGTATAGTAATGTCTATTTCTATCTCTAAGAGTACTCTGGGTTTGGAAGAAGCAAAGTTGGAGATTTTACAAAAGGTGAGCAAAGCAAAGCTTTTAGAATTGGCAGAGAAGCTGGAGTTGGGTTTGTGTTTTTCTGTGAGAAAAGGAGTGACAATTGCAGCTGTAGTTTGTCATTTAAAGTTTGGTGGAAACACCATCAGAATCTTTGCAAATGGCTAGAATTCAATTGAAGATGAGGCAGCTTGAACACAAAAAGTTGAATTAAAAGAAGAGGAGAGGAAGAAGAAAGACAAAAAAGAAAGCAGAAAAGAATAAAGCGAAAGAGTTTCAACTTCAAAAGTTAGCAGCTTGAAAGGAAAGTCGACTTAGCAGAGTGGAGATGTAGGTAGACGGTGGTTTGAATGATGAGGATAGTGAGGATGAAAAACTCTATGGTAGCCAAAGGCCTGATGGGGATCTGTTTAAATATGTACAGGCATTGTCTAAATTTGATGAGAATGATGTAGAAGTCTTTTCAACTTCATTTGAGAAAGTGGCTACACGAATGCAATGGCCACTGACCATGTAGATTTATTTGATCCAAATAAGGAGTGGGATATTAGCATCCCTATCGAAAGAGGTGTCTAGCCAGTATGAGGAAGTGAAGAAAGCCATCTGAAGTGAATATGAGCTTGTGCCAGAAGCCGACAGATAGTGTTTTAGAATGTAAAATTGTGTCCCTGGTAAAACGTACATTGATTTTGAAAGGATCAAACAAAGTAATTTTGAAAGGTGAGTCAGGGTATTAAAAACAGAGCAATTATTACACTCTCAGAGAGATTCTTACTTTGGAGGAGTTAAAAAAAACCTCACTTCCTGCAGTCGTGAGAACTCATGTGGAAGAGCAGAGAGTTGAAATGGCATGATTAGAATCTGAAATGGTTAATGGCTTTCAGTTGGTCCATAAATCAAAGTTTGGCTTCTAGGAGGGCTTGAGAAGAATGTGCAAGATCTTAAAATGTATACCTGTGCGTCAGGTTTCGTGGCATATGCCAGGAGTAGCAGGTAAAGAGGTTACGGCATTAAGAGGTACAGAAACATGTAAATCTTTTAAGCTGAGATACGAGGAGATATGTCATTGAGATGGACTATGATGGAGATGAGAAGTGCTCCATTATGTAACGTGTGGTTGGAGTGTCCAGTGGAACCATCAACAGAAATATTTCACAACTGGGAAGGATGCCTTGAGCTTGGTGTTGGCGTGCAACATTTCAGCATTTAAATTGCCAATAACGTGTCTCAGACAAGTATATATATAGCGATCATAACGCCTGAAGGCTTTTAAAGAAATTTAGGAAGAAAATTTCCAATCTGTTCAGATAGAGTTGTTATTTTTGCCATTCAATTTGGAAGTTATACAAGTGACAGGACGAGAAACTGTACTTGCTGACAAGTTGTCGAGACTTGGATGAAGGAAAACAGAAGCGTTCTGTAGCAGAAGTAAACTAACTGAAATAGAATGGAGTTGTGAATGTTTGCATGCTTCGTATCAATGCAATACAGATGTATTGTAGTCAATACAGATGTATTGTAGTCAATACAGATGTATTGTAGTCTACTGAACCAATACAATAATGGGTGTAAAATGAGGCCATCTTTGTATATTGTTGTTTTTTTTTTCAAACGCTTAGTTGTTTTCTCTTGGGTTTGTTTTTTTGAAAAGAGGTCTTAAAGGCAGAGATGCCAAACTTCCGCCTGAAAACAGCTTAAGTAAACAACTGAGAAGGTGTTTCGGACTTATTAAAACGTTGGTAACAATGGAAGGGCAGTGGCCAGCTCTCCCAGAACAGGTTTTCTCGTTTTGTTTTTAGCTGCAGCATTCAGAAGCTGCCTGGGATCCCAGAAGGGGTGGAATTTTCAATACATGATCACCAGCTGCTATTCTCTCTGAAAACTCTCTGATAGTTGCTTCCTCCTGAATTAGAAAACTGCACATACGATATTGTGTTTGAATTTACCTTTATGCCGGGGGTTTATTTATGGGATGTTCCTTTATTCGCACAGTTAATTAGTAGAAGGCACCGTATTTATTGTTTGCATAGGTATTCCAATAGAGAAGCTATCCCAAATTTTCCTTCTCTCTGATTGTGTCTTAACAGGAATCTTTGAATGGATTGCATTTTGCTTCACATTGAGTGAGTGACCAGTTGCAAAACATCTGGAACACACAGTTCATATCTGCACTTAAAATAAGGAAAAGTTAAGGTCGAGGCTGCCAGTTTAAAATATTTTGACGTCGTCTGGCCTGGTCCATAACACTTGTAACTGCGGGTCTTCTGATTGTCTCCTGTTATTGAAAAGTTAATGGAGGGGTTGGGGATGGTTTGCTGGAGCTGTCTCAGATATTCAGGGACACCTGAGGATTTGGTGAACCAACTCTGTGTCGAGCCTGGGGAATGTAGTTGCAGCATCTGGGTGTGTAACATGAACAACAAATGAAGCAGAGGCTGCAGAGAGGGGAAGCTCCGAAACTACGGAGTTAGTGTGTGTGGGGAAAGGGGTCTGCTGGATCCACGAGGTGTTTTTCAGGAACAGCTTTCCATGGTCCACTTAAACCTGGAGCAGAATGTGAGGGGTCCCTGACTGAACAAGGAGCTGGTCACAGAGCGGTGTCACCTCCTTCAACACGACATGCAGCTTCACACCAGGGGGAGGATGGTGCTGCCAGTGGCTGTTAGGGTCACAGTTTCAGTCAGCTTCTATGATCCAGAACTTTCCAGGCAGGTCTGGGACATATCCATCATCTCCCAATATCTCAGCATCAAT
The DNA here is from genome assembly GCF_047496795.1 of Chiloscyllium punctatum. Taxonomy (NCBI): domain Eukaryota; kingdom Metazoa; phylum Chordata; class Chondrichthyes; order Orectolobiformes; family Hemiscylliidae; genus Chiloscyllium; species Chiloscyllium punctatum. The sequence continues at coordinate 30,419,036 of NC_092766.1, read as the reverse complement.
GTCACCATTTGGTGACGTAGGATATATATGCTGAATAATGTGAGTGTTTTCTCTCTCAGCAGAGAAGTGCTGAGTGTATCCGTCTTTTCTCAGTATAGCAGGATTCCCGATGATGTACATGGCTCTGTGGGGTTCCCATGTTAATGAGGAGAGCTACAGGAACTGAAGGAACTCTAACCTCATTTACAGTGTGCTCATGCAAAGTACAAAATGTTGGTGAATACCCACTGTTCTGGTAGCAGCCACTGCCTCTTCGTTCAGAAACAGTCAGCCATTCCCATCGTATTTGAGTCTCCAGTCGGAAAGAAAGGATAGCCTTTCGGATAACGGCTGTCCCCTTGGTACACGGCGCAAATCACCCTCCCCCTGACCACTCCCCACCGCAAACTAACCACATCAAACTATCCCGTATGTACTGAGAGCAATGGATCCACCGGGAATGCCAGGGAGCAGACCGTCAGGGAGATGGAGCAACACTTCCCATGTCTGAATGGGTCTGAGTGAACTCTCCAGTACACACTGTATCATTATGTCGTGTAATCCCTCTCCATTTCAGAAACATATTACCTTCCATTATTCCTGAAAAATCTGGCAGGTTATATATCCCGTTATATTCCACTTGACAAAGTATTATTCATTGACTTTACCTTTCATATCAATTTGCAGACACTCCACATTCTCTTGATAACTTAATGTCTTGCTTATCTTAGTGTCATCACCAAACTTAGTACCAGCACTTCGGTTCTATCATCTTGATCATTGATATCTATTATAATCAGTTGAGGACCCTGCACTGGTCACTGTGTGTCAACACTGGTCACGTTCTGTGGAACTGATTAAGACAGATGTATCCGGAGTGCCTGCTTCCTGTCTGATAACCAGTCCTCCCCCATTCTTGTGTAATAACGTCTAAGGGCTGAATAAGAACGAGGAGCATCAGTCAGCAATCCAGCCCCGTAAGTCTGTTTAGCCATTGAATACAATCATGGTTGAAATCATCGCAGTCTCAGTCCAACGTTCCTACCCACTCTCATACCCCTTTATGTACTCAATGTTCCAGCATCCCCTGCAATCTGGGGTAGTGAATTACACAGTCACAACACTTTGAGATAAGTATGTTTTCCTCACCCCTGTTTTTAATCTGCTCTGCCTAATCCTAAAACTAGGTTATCTTGTTCTAGTTTGCCACATAATAGAAAATGTCCGCTCGACACCGATATGGTCAATCACCTTAAACATCCTCCAGATCTCAATGAGGTCTCCTCTCAGTCTTCTAAACACTAGAGAGTATCGGTCTGAACTGCTCAAATTTTCTTTAAAAGAAAACATCATCTCTGGAATCAATCTAATTAATTGATCAGTAACTTCATTGTAACTACATACCTTCTGCAATCAGGGCACCAAACCTGAAGAGTATGTCAGTTACAGTCTCCATAATACCTTGCAGAATTGTAGTAATTCTTCCCTCCCTTTATACTCTATTCTTTTACTAGTAAATGCTGAAATTGCACTTGCCTTTCTCATTCCCTGCTGTACCTCCATGTAAGTTTTCTATGGTATGCACAAGGACACCCAGATGCCTCTGCACATAAGCACACTGAAGTTGCTCTCCATGTCCGTAACATGTTCGATTCCTCTGACCAAAATGGTTAATCGTATATTATCCACGTTACATTTTAGTTGCCAGAGGTGGTACACACATCTAAACTGTTCATGTCCATTTGTAAATGTTCTACATCTTCATTACATCACCCTACTTTTCCACTTGTTTTAGTGTCAGCTGAAAATGTGGTTTTAGTGTTTTCTCTCCTCTCATCCAAGTGAGGAAGTGAGGACCGCAGCTGCTGGAGACCAGGGTTGAAATGTGTGGTGCTGGAAAGGCACAGCAGGCCAGGCAGCATCCGAGGAGCAGGAGAATCGACTTTTCGGGCATAAGCCCTTCTTCAGGAATGAGGCTGCTGTGCCAAGCGGGCTGAGATAAAAGGTAGGTGGGGGGCAGTTTGGGGCAGGGGCGCTGGGAATACAATAGGTGGAAGGAGGTGAGGGTGAGGGTGATAGGCGGGGGAGGGGGTGGGGGCGGAGAAGTCGGGAAGAAGATTGCAGGTCAAGAGGGTGGTGCTGCATCCGGGGGTTGGGACTGAGATAAGGTGGGAGGCGGGAAAATGAGGAAGCTGGAGAAATCTACATTCCCGAAACGTCGAATCTCCTGCTCCTCGGATGATGCCTGGCCTGCTGCGTCTTTCCAGCACCACATTTTTCAACTCTCATCCAAATGATACAACAGATAGTAAAGTTTCGGGTAATGTGGTCTGAACTCTATGGAACACCAAAAAGTTGCCAACCATTAACAAAACAACTATTCAATCTCTCTGGATTTTGTTGGCTCACCAGCCCTCTATCCAGGGTAAAGACAATGACTGCAGATGCTGAAAACCAAATACTGGATTAGGATGAAGGCCTTTTGCCCGAAGCGTCGATTTCGCTGCTCGTTGGATGCTGCCTGAACTGCTGTGCTCTTCCAGCACCACTAATCCAGCCCTCTATCCAGGCGAATGATCTCCTCCCAAACCCATGTCCTTTTATTTTACAGCTTAATATTTTGGGCAGCATTTAATCAGTCCCTTTTCAAAGCTCAGGTAATTTGCTTCTCCAGGATCGCTATTGTCTACTTTGCTTGTCACATCTTTTATGAACTTGAGCAAACAAAATCTTTTAAAATAATGCTGTTTCTGATGTATTTGGTTTAACTTTGCAAATCCCCTGTTGTTAATTAATTAAGAATGGATAATCACAATTTCCCTTAATTCCCAACACTATGTTCGCAACCTTTTATTGACAAGTGAAGGTGATTATCCTAATTCCTACCCTTTTTGTAAACTCTACGTTCCCTTTCCCATGTCCCTGTGTAACAGGCACAAAACTTTAAAAGATTGACTCCAATTGTTGCGTAATAGACATGAATGTCTGAATGGAGTCACTCAGATCATGGTTTATACATTCAATGGGCTGAATGTCCCCCATGGGGTGTCTATATTATAGTCTCGATGGACGAAATGGTCTGGTCTACAGATTCAAGATCTGCTTCTCCTCCGGATAATATGTCAGAAGCCTGAGGGATTGTGTAATCTTCCTGTTGCTGTATAAAATTTTGAGGGGCTGAAGGGTCTCTTCATATTCCTTCACAACAGGCTCGAGATACTGAACCATCACCTCCTGCATCATTGAAATGGGTTCGAACGAGTGATTTGTCTCCTCCTGTTCCCACACAACAGACACATGGGTGAATTACCTCCACCTTTCCATAACAAGTCTCAAATAATTTTATCTCCTTTAATTCTCGTGCTGAATGTCCTCATGCAAGTCTAGTGTACGAATCTCTTCCAGTTCCTGTTTTAGAGAATTGAGGAGGCTGAATGGACTGATCCTGTTACTGCATAAAAGGATACTGATGCCTCATGGCCTATTCTGCGTGAAGCGTTATAGACTTGAGGAGCTGACTGACCTCCTCATTTAACTGTATAGGCTCTAGCGGCTGAATTACCTCGTCCTGTTCTGGTGTAACAGGTTCGAAGGCCTGAATATCCTTCAGCTGTTCCTGTGTAACAGGCTGGAGAAATGGAATTGGCTGTATAATTGGCTTCTGTTGCAGACTCTTTCCGGTGTTCTGTGCAAAAAAGGATCATCTTTCATTTTGTAAACTCTAATGCATATTGGATCAAACTGATCATCCTTTCCTTATAAGTTAACCACTTGATCGCAGGAATCAGTTGAGGGAACCATCTCGGAGCTGCTTCCAATAAAACATTTATCCTTTCTTCAATGAGGAGATGAAGTCTGTACACACTACTCCAGATGTGATCTGATTATGATCGTGGACAACATCAGCAACAATTTAGCAACATGATATAAAGTTCCCACCCAGTTTAGAGCAGTCTCGGCTGTATGGGGGAAGGCATAGAATTGTTGAAAAATCATTGTCCTTCTCTACTCCACCAGCATAACGGGAGATCTGGTGAAAATGTCATAATAACACTTGGGAAGAATGAATAACGTGACGAGATGATCTCAACGTCCAAATAGGCTTCACCAAATATCTCATGTGAACCTACCATTAATCTCACCAGAGGCTGCATCAGTCAGATTCCACAGAATCTGGTAAGGTGAAGGTTAGAAACAATAAGGAGAAGCAAAGATTGATGGGAGTTATATATCAAAGTAAAAGTTGCAATGCAAAAGTTGGGTATGTTATAAAACAGGAAATTAGATACCCATGGTCTACGCATACCACAGTAATAATGAACAGTTTCAAGCTACATCTAAACTCTGTTAACCCACGTGAATAATAATGCAGGGTAAAGGGATTTCATGAGCTTATTTGAGATGGTTTTATTTAACAGTATGTTGAGGTGGACGTCAGGCTGTTTTGACATTGCTGTTATGTGAACGGAAGAGCTCATTGAAAACCCTGCTGAAAAGGAGGCTTCGGGAAAAGTAATTATAATTTATTGAATTATATATGCGTCTGAATACAAAACAGTTTTTTTTTATTGTGGTCATAAACATGAGTCATGCAATTCACGAATGTATGAGGCGCAAATTAGCCTCATTGAATTGGAGAAGTACATGAAAAAGATTTACTGGAGGACAGGCAATGGTTGTTGTTTAAATAAACACCTTAAAATATACAATATACACATGTCCACCACAGTTCAAACAGCAAAGGGGTAAGCTGACTTAACAATAGTAAACAAAAGAAGTTAAAGGTTGCAGTAGATCAAAGGAAGCAGCTCAGGAAAATGCCAGATATTGTTGTAAGCCATGGATTCAGAGATATTTGAGGGCCAATGAACTGATAAGGAAATTTTAAAAATAATGCAAACGAACAAGCAGCATAAGGATGACCAAACGCTTCTCTCGATACTTGATGGGAAAGTGAAGGCAAGGGCACATGTGGATTGGGGAATATCCACACAAGATAATTTCTTGCAGAGAACTAGGAAATTGCAGAGAAACTAAACAGTTACTTTCACGCCTATCTTACTAGAGGCAAGACTAACTGATGGAGAAACTCAGTTTGTGTTCTCCACTGATTGCCAAAATGAAAGGAGAACGCAGTGAAGCTTAGAAAGTTCACATGGAGAGACGGACTGACACAGGGGCAGGGAGATGTTTTCCCAGGCAAGGTGAGGGAGAATCCCAAGATGTTCTCCACGTACATCTATCAGAACAGAATAACCAGAAAACAACTAGGGCCCATTAGAGACCAAGGGAGCACTCTGTGTGTGAAGCTGGAGAACATTGATCAATTGCTACATGAGAGCTCTATATCTGTTTTACTTCGGAGAAGGAGATTGCAGGGACAGAATTCAAGAAGATGGATTGGAAGCTCTTAAACAGACTGATATAAGATGAGAGCAGAGATCGGAGGCTTTGGCTGGTAAAAATTGTACTGATTGCCAGGTCTGGATTAGTTGTCTCACAGGCTGCTGTTAGAGACAAAGGACAAAAGGCCTTGACTCAAATTTATAAGTCGAATCTGGCCACAGGGAAGTTGGAGCTGCCAGATGACTGGAGAACAACTAATGTGGTCCCACATAACAGGAAGGATGGTGGAAATAGAATGGAGAACTGTAAACCAGTCAGTATTAGATCGGTGTTAGGGCAAGTACTGGAGAAAATAGGAAAGGAGAAAATTGATCTCTATTTAGGTTTAATTAAGGATAGTCTGCATGACATCATCAGAGGGAAGTCATACCAAATGAATGTTATTGTATATTTTTGAGCTGTTTGTTTATATGGTTTTTCAGTAAGGCCTTTGACAAAGCCCATCTGGGAAACTGATTTTTTTTTAAAGTCATGATGTCAAGGGTAACTTAGTGAGTGACATCAAACATTGCCTTATTGTCAGGAGACACTGGGTGGAGACAAAAAGACTGTGTGACTGGAGACCAGTGTCCCTTAGTGTACCACAGGCGTCAGTGCTGTGTCCCTTATTATATGTGGAATTCATAAATAAACCCAATATGAATGTGTAGGGGGATGGGGGAGTGTGATAATTAAGTTTGTATTTGACACAAAGATTGGCCGGATGGTTGGCAGTGAGGAGGAAGGCCTTATGTTACAGGAAGATACACATGGAATGGTCAGATGGTCAGATGGATAGTAACCCTGATAAATATGAGGTGATGTACTTTGGGAGAAGGAACCAAAAATCGGAGTATACAATGAATGGCAGCTCACTAAGAAGCTCATAGGGTGTTTCTGCACAGGTCCCTGAATGTGACTGCACAGATTAACAAGTTAGGGAAAAAGTGAGGACTGCAGATGTTTCAGATCAGAATCACAAAGTGCAGTTCTGGAAAAGCAGTCGGTCGGGCAGCATCCAAGGAGCAGGAGAGCCGACATTTCGAATATAAGCTTTTCATCAGGAATAATGGGTCACATTCCTGATGAAGAGCTTATTCTCGAAACATCGACTTTCCTGCTTCTCGGATGCTGGCTGATCTGCTGTGCTTTTCCAGCAACACACTTTTTGACTGAGGTTAATAGATTAGTTAAGAAGCCGGCGGGAACCGTAGGCGCAGCTTTCATTCATCAACTTATACATTGTCAGAGCTATAAAGTCTATGGTTAGGCCAAGATGGAATATTGTGTGTAGTTCTGGAAGCCTTATTACAGGAAGGACGTAATTGTATTGGAGTGGTGCAGAGGGGATTCACCAGGATGTTCCCTGGGATGGAGCATATCAGCTATGGAGAGAGGCTGGATAAGCTCGAGTTGTTTACTTTGGAGCAGAGAAGGCTGAGGGAGAGGTGATTGAGAAGGATAAGGTTATGGGGAGGGTTTTCAGAAAGAATTTTGCTGAAGTCACAAAGCCTAGTGTGCAAAATCAAATCTTATGGGATTGTGGTGAATATTTGGACATGGTTTCAGAAAGGGACAGCTGGCAGGAAAGAGTGTATAAATTTTTTTTGATTTTCATTTTATGACCAGGTGTATTTTGCAGGATAAATACAATAAAATACAGCAAAAAGTGTCCACGTGTTACAACAAAGTGGTGCCATTTTGAAGAATTGAAGAAAATGGAATAAAAAAGGATACAGCTTGAAGAGAGCTGATGCATTGTGAGCCAGCTCCTCACCATCGAACACCGCTGCAAGCCAATCCCTCCATGACAGCTACATTACAATCTATACAAGATCCCAGCAACATTGAAGATGCTGATCCTCAGGCACCATCTTTTCCACTGGGCAGTTACTCCTCCATCACCGGCTCGTTGCCCCCTGTGCCAGACCGTACTAATGTCAGAGACATGTCTCTTACTGCTAGACCCACATCATTGATGTTACCATGACGGCCTTCCACTATGTGCTTCATCACCACCAGTGCAGTACCCAATCAGCAACAAGTCTCTAATCCGCAGGAATCACCGTTTGCTGCTGGGCCCTCTCTCACCCACGTTGCCTCTGCTGATGTAGCAGCTGTCAATTCCAGGTCCTGTGCTTGGTCTGGAAAAGTAAGTAAGGACTCACTCTCCTCCGCACTGCGCTCAGCTTGAAGTCCAAACCCTGGGTCCAGCTTGAGTCAGTAAGTTACAGAGAGAAAAGTGGGGGAGAAAATAAGAAAAAAGAAGCATGCAAGAGTGCACAAGCTCCAGCAAAGCAGCCCTTGGACCGGAAACACTGGAATAAAAGAATCATTTTATTGTTGACGAAGGCTTGTGGGTAGCTCAGGAATATGTCCTTGGATCCTAGCTATTCGCAAACATCTCAAGCATTTTGTTGACGGAATCAATTTTAATATATCTCAATCTGCTGAAGGAGAAGTCCATTGAGGAGATCTTCGGCCATGATGAGAACGTGGAGACTCACTGTGTTGAATGACATACTCCTTTTCTGAGGTTTTTGTGCAATTTGTGGGAATGCTCTGGAAATGTTGTCACAAGCTCTCAGATGTTAGGAAGGAGGCCTTTTTTGTGTCGACAGGACTGTGTTTCCCGTTCCCTTTTCCGAAATCGAGGCTGGTGCCGGGTGTTCTGTCCGGGTTATCCTTTAAGACCTCGGAGCAGTTTTAATACAATTCAGTGCCTTGCTTGGCTGTTTCAGAGACCATTGTCGAGTTTATCACATGTCTGTGTGTCTGGAGTCACGGTTAGTCCAGACCAGGAAAGCACGGGAGATTCACTTCCTGAAAGTACATTGGAGAAGCAAATTGGTGGTTACAATCGACATTGGCTTCACGGTCATTGTTACTGACACCAAATTTTAGACCTCGACATTTTATTAATTGCTTTTAACTTCCACCAGCTGCTAGAGCATTTTTTTGGTCTGGGTTAGTAATCCAGTGACATTTCCACAACAGCACCAGTTCCACGTGGGGACCTAGCGGAAACTAAACTGAGCAGGTAATTTTTGTGATGATTCCCGGCTCTGTTTGACTGTTGTAATGGAGTTGAGGGGAGATATTGGTCATACTGTAATTATTTTCCTCTTAATAGACTTGTCATAGTAATTTTCCACATTGTCAGATAGATGTCAAAATTGGAAATGGAACGAAATAGCTTCCCCAGGGACACGGCTTGTCGTACATTGCCTATGTCGTACCTACTGTGTTCAGATGTTTCTTCATGTCACAGAGCGAATCAAATTGTTTGAAAACTGTCATCTGTGATTCTGTGGGCATCCTGACAAGGTGAGTTGAATCATAAACTCAGCACTTCTGGCTGAGTATGGTGTAGATAGGAATCCTTGTCTATTGCCCTGATGTGCAGGGCTGTTCCATTATTTAGGATAGGGACATGTGTATGACCCTATCCTGAAGTGAGTTGATTAATCCATTTATGACTGGGTGTGGCAGGACTGCTGGGCTTCGATCTGATCTGTTCATCTTGGGATCATTGCGTCCTCTCTATCACATGTTAGTTCTGCTGTTTTGAAATGTAACCAGTCAAGTGTGGTCGCTTTGACGGGTTCTCATCAGTTTTAGGAGCACATGGTTCTGACCCTTACATATTTACTCACATGCATCACTGAATCATAGATCAGCTTGATGGTAATTGTAGATTGAGGGATTATCCAGGGCCAAAAGTTAGATTACAGTTTTATATAATTCTGCTTCTGTTGTTGCTGTGGTTTACAGCACCACATGGAATACACGGTTTGAGCTGCAATATCTCTCATACAGTTCTGCTGCCTGTTCCCCAGTTCACACCGAGACCCATTCACCCATCAGCCATGTACTCAGTGACCCATTCTGGTTTCTGATGTGGTACACGTCCAATTTTATATTCTCATTCCATTGAGGGTCTCTCCATGGTGTCACACTTACACTTTGTCTCATTCCTCAACACGCTTTAATATATTCATCTGAATCCTTTCCCTTCCAGTATGTGCTACCTTCTGTGTTTAGAGTGAATACATCTCCTGCTGCGTCTCTGCCTAAGAGTAAGAGCTCTTTATTGTCAGTGATGCCAGCCTTACATAGATTCAGAACTACTGATTTGTGCATCTTTGTTATCTTGCACTTCCGGGTATATGGCGCTCCAGGTTAGACAGAGGGTTTGAGCAACGTTGACACACATCTTTGAAAAACAGCAATTTCTGGGGAAGTTAAGCAGGTCTGGCAGCATCTGTGGAGTGATAGTAGAGTTAATCATTGGTTCCAGTGATCGTTCTTCAAGGCTCACAGATTCTTTTTTTGTTTTGGTTTCAGATTTCCGGTATCAGTAGTTATTTGTTTTATTGAAAACGTGTTTTGTTTATTTCTGGAGAAACACAGCAGATCTGCAGCATCGACAGAGACAGAGAAACAGAGTTAGCGTTTCAAGTCCAGTTTGACACTTCTTCAGAACAAAAAAGGATTGGAAAAAGGGCTTTTTAATCCCTTGCCAGAGGTAGTGGAGGCGTGACGGGAAACAGTGTGGAGGTGCAATGCCACTGACCGATGGACTTTTGATTGTGGTAAAAGAGAATCAAATGTAAAATAAGTATACATTAGATTCTAAAGGGGGGCATTGGGTTCCTTAATTGAGTGCAAGACAAACGATTCATAAACAGGGCAAGTTCATTGGGAGACCAAGAGAAGGAATGTATGAAGATTTGAGAACAGCCATAAAAGCGTCATGCTGTGAAGTTATGGATTTGAATACCTACTCCTACAGGCTGTAACGTACCAAAGTGAAATGTGAGGTGTTACTCGAGCCTGGGTTGTGCCTCATTTGAACATTGCAGCTGCCCAGGACTGAAATGTTAGCATGAGAGCAAGGTAGGTTATTAAAATGGGAAACACTGAGACGGTCAGGACTCTTCCTGCAGACAGAATGGGAATGTTCCTCAGTGCAGTCTCTGTTTGGTCTCCCCAATTTAAAGGAGACTGAATTGTGAGCAGCAATGACAGGAAATTGAATTGAATGATTACAAGTGAAATGCTGCTTCTTCTGGAACGTATGTGTTGGGTTATTAAGAAATGAGTAAAAAGTTAACGACCTTTTCAAATGTCCAAGTGTATTTCCTCTTATATGTAGACTACATAGTTCCACAACTTGGAGGGAGTAAGCACTACAGGTACGAGAGGACAGAGTTAATAAACTTGGAGCTGGAGAAACACAGAAGACCAGACAGAATCAGAGGAGCAAAAAGGCAATATTTTGATATTGGACCTTTCTTCAAGACTGGTGAGGTGGAGGGGATCCCAGAAATGGAGTAATAGGATATGGAAGTGCGAATGGTGGCATGATGGTGGTGTATGCATGCTGGTATGAGGTTACTGTAATTGGTCAGTGGAAGGGTGGACCGGATATGTGAGTGAGACGATGGACAGGTGGATCTGGTAAGGGAGAAGATACATGGCATAAGGCTGCGTTTGAAGGGATTTTGAAGCTTCTGCTGTCAATATTGAGGCCAATGTGCTATCAGCTTCCAAGGTAAACTCTCAGGTGGCGTTCCTCTGACAATGGACAGGCTAAGGATGAGCATGTGTTGAAAATCTGTTGCTGGAAAAGCGCAACAGGTCAGGCAGCATCCAAGGAACAGGAGAATCGACGTTTCGGGCAAAGGCCCTTCTTCAGGAATTCTTGAAGAAGGGCTTATGCCCGAAACGTCGATTCTCCTGTTCCTTGGATGCTGCCTGACCTGCTGCGCCTTTCCAGCAACACACTTTCAGCTCTGATCTCCAGATCTGTAGTCCTCACTTTCTCCTTAAGCAGGAGCATGTCCCCAGATGAGTTGGAGGGGGAATTAAAATGGTAGGGAACTGGAAAGTCGGGTTGGTTGTTGTGGTCAGAGCACTGGTGCTCCATACAAAGCCTGATCTTGCCCCACCAAGCACATCTCCAACTGCCAATGTGGTCTCCTCTCTATCAGGGAGACCAAAGGGAGTTTCATTGAGATAGTCATGGAGCATCTGCTCTCTGCTCGCTTTCACCAACCCTACATTCCAGTTGCCATTCATTTCAATTACTCGCTCACACCGCCCCACCAACCCCTTGCTCATCCAGTGACAGGTCCATCCTTGGCCTCCTCCACTGTCAGAGTGAGGCCAAATAGAAACTAGGGAACACAACCTGATCTTTCAGCTTGAGAGCTTACAGTTCACAGGTCTCAATATTGACTTCACTGGCTTCAAAACCGCTCCACCCACAGCCTTATTTCATGTTCCCCTGACCTGGCCTAAGATGTCCATCTTCCTATTCGCATAACCACTGTACTCTTCCCACTGACCAATCACATTATCCCCCACTTGCATCCCTTTTCGTCTTCCCATCTACGCTCCCTCAGCCCCACGCCCCTCCCTCTATTTACTTCCCGGCTCCCCTTCCCCAGCCCAATCCTGATGAAGGCTTTCAGCCTGAAACGTTGACTTTCCTGTTCCTAGGTTGCTGTCTGACCTACTCTGCTTTTTCAGCTTCATATGTATTGCTATATCCGCAGCAACATATTTTGTTGTGCATTTTATGATTTTATTTTGTTTTAGCTGTTTACTGACAAGCGTATCTCAACATTCTCACTACAGGGTCAAGGAAACAGTCTCTTTGTCACGAATGCTCCTGTCTGCTTCGAAATGATTTCCTTTGTTTCAACCCTACTTTCAAGTCTGCTGTTCACAATAGCATTGTAAATGTAACTCTTGTTATGCTGAAGCTTAATGACACCATGTCCAATGTACTTCAGAACTTCCTTCTTCTTATACTCCACGCATCTATTCATAAACGTAAGGATCCATAAAGTCCTTTTATACAACAGTTTCAACTTGCCTGGACATTTGGAATTTCCTGTCTTCTGTGTCCCTCTCTCCTTACAATTACCAGTCCTCCCGCTCTCCAAAATTTCCAGAAAGCTCACCAGCAATGCCTCCACAATCACCTTCGGCATCTCTTTAGAACTACGGGGTGTTCTCCAACTAGTCTCACTGATTGATCCAACTTCACCTTCCCAAGCTCCTTCTCCTTACTGGTGGTCACTATACTCACCTCTACACTTTGACTGTCTTGACGTTCTGACATTTTGCTGGTGTCTTCTACCGTGAAGACTGTTGCAATGTATTCAATTCCTCAGCCATTCCATTGCTTCCCATAACTATTCAAGCTTTATTTTGCAACATTCCTTTGTTTGTTATTTACTCCCTGTCTTCCTTGTTATCTATCTAAAAATCTGTTTCAATGTTCTTTTCCATGATTAAGAAGCATAATATCACATTTCACCCTCTGCTGCCATTTGCTGTTCTTAGTTATCCGTGCTGGAATTTATAAGCTTCGTTTTCGTCTAGATTCCCAATAATCTTCACCACACTGTGCGCATTTTCTTTTACTTTTATGCTGTCACTGAGTTCGTTATCACGCCTCGTCTTCTGCTGAATACCTTTATTATTAATTGGGATGAATTTCTGACGTGCTGCTGAATTATCACCAGAAACTTCTGTCATTGCTGCTTCACCATCTTTCCGTGCTCAGATCCCCTTCCAACTAACTCTGGCCAACGCCACCCTCATGTCTTTTTAGTTACATTACTCAATTATAAGCCATCTCATCCAAAAGTGAGCAATAGATGTAAACTGAAAGAGGGACGTTTGGGACACGAAGAACGATTGGAGGATTTATTAACTCGATGGAAAGACAAAGACAGAGAGAGAAAATGTAGACGTTGAGATCTAAAAATAGAGACGTCTACATGATTGATAGAATTAGATGTGCTTCCATATTTGGTCTGACAATTCCTGTGTGCAGTGGTCCTTTATACAATATATGTGTAACAGATTAATCTGTTGAAATCCTGGATTTGATGCCAGAACGTTTATCTCCATCAATATGACAGGCACCAACTGTTGACAGAACCAAGCATATGTTTCCTGTAGAAAATGGATTAACAGAAGCAAGTTGGAACACCAGAAGCAGGAATTTATAACAGCCATCCGATAAGAATGAAACATTAGATCAGGGGATGCCAGAAAGGGGCAGGAGGCAGACGGTACGTTGAGAGAAGGGAAACAAAATATCTCAGCTGAAGAGTAAATAACATTAATATTTTATAAATTTTGTACATCACATGCATCATATTTGTTAAATATGTCTCTCTTGTTCATTCTGAATATGTTGCACACATATGATCAATCTTATCTATCTGCACACTCACACACACAGACACGCAGACGCACACACACACACACACACAAACACACACACAGACACACAGATACACACACACAGACACACAGACACACACACCAATCACTGTTCAGCAATTCCATTTGAAACGATTTTGTTTTGTTTATAGTGTCACTTGACATTCCTTCTTCCGAATATATTCTGTTTCTATCACTGCATTTTATTTTATTCTGTCTGTCAAGAAGACATTGCGGACTGGTGGGGATGTCACTTTGCTCCTCATCAGTCTCCACAGCCACTGTCTTCTATTCCTTTCTGTTTATTAACCCATGAAAAAAACGTACTGTGTCTGACCCTTGAATCCCAATAAACAGGTCAATTTTAAACAGAACACTTACTTTTGCGAAACGGCTACAAAAAATCTCAAAAGGAAAAGGCATACAAATTGTGCAATAAGATGTCTGCATCTTTACAAACAGATTATAGAATTGCCTTGTGTAAACGATAAGCAATTAACTGGTAAGAGCTGTGAGAGTAAAATCCAGGGAAATCCGTATTTCTTGTGTATGTTCAGGGCAGTTGTGCCCAGAAGCAGTTTTTATATTTGAAGTTGTTATGGTGGAGGACACTTCAGTGTAGTAACAACATCTCGATTGAAGCTATGTATTTATGACTATTCAGGCAGGTTAATATCCCATCCTCGCTATTCCTGGTGAGTCGATCTCTGCCCATTTACTATTTCTCTAACCCATTGTGAATACCATCATTTTCTCTGCAGTGTATATTTGGCAAAGATCCAAAATATTGTCTTAGCTTTCAATCACAATTTCCATTTCTATGCCATGAATTTCATATCCCTCGCTTACAAGCATCTGAGGCAAAACTAAAGTGTTCATAACCACGATTATCCCATTTTATCCTGAAATGATTTATATCTCAATATTCCATCTACCACAAAACCTGTCCACTCTCACCTTCACAATATCCACAGCCTTCACTTCTGCCTCAACACTGTTTCTGAATAAACCATCATCCACACCTTGCCAGTTACAATTCTCTTCTGGCAACCCTTCTCGTTACGCATATTTTGATTACAAACTTTTTCTAACCTCGACTTGGACCTATGCCAGGTGCAAAGTTTGAAGTCAGTTTGTTTCTAAAATGACTTTCAGTATAACCTGTAACCTCAAATGAGGGAGAGGACTATGCTGTCAGTGACTAGGAAGTGACAGTTTCATTGAACTGTCTTGATTCTAGAACTTTCTGAGCAGGAGTGGGTGTCACGTCCATCATCTCCCAATAGCAGTGTTCCGATGTCTTCACACAGTGACGGAATCCATCTCTGCCTGCTGCTGAGGGTAATACCTTCGTCCTGTCTCCATAATGGAAGGTACCGAAAATCTTCTAGAAATAATATGGGACAGATTGACTGGTGCAAATAAGAAAATGATTAGAATTAATAAAGTGAACTTTCTCAAAAACTAATTGAATTGAAGGTTAGCAAATTACTGCACCAAATGCGTTCCATCTGAGTTTTCAGGGAAGTGGCATTGCAGCTAGTGAATGAGTTATAGAGACATACAGGACAGAAACAGACGCTTCGGACCAACCAATCCATGCTGACTATTCCAATTCCAAACTAACTTAATCCCACCTGCCCCCGCTTGGCCCATATCCGTCCAAACCTTTCCTATTCATGTACTTATCCAAATGTCTTTTAAACGTTGTAACGACAAGAAAGAAGTATTGATTACCCTCCAAATTTCTTTCGAATCTAGAATTTATCGTTCCTGCAGACTGGAAAGTAATTATTGTAATTCTAAATATTTTAAACCAGAGTGGGAGGGAAACGAAAAAAAAATGGGTACCATGATGTTAGGTCTGAGGAAAATATTAGAACGTTTTATGAGAAATTTTACTACTCGACACTTGGGAAATCATGATGTGAATTATTACAGTCAACTTAGACTTAGAAACCGGAAATCATCGTTGACAAACCTGTGGAGTTTGTGTTAGTTGATACATCCACAAGAGAGAAACAGTGCGAGTGGTGTATTTTAATTTGCCGAATACATTTTTTACATTGTTGCCAACAAGTGAGCAAAGGAAGTTGGAGTACATTGATAAGTTGCAGACTGGGTGATCTGGGTATACCACATGGATTGAGAATTGGTCAGTGGAAACATTACAATGCTTCTTGCACTTTTATGGAATGAAGGCAGTTACTCAAGTTTCAGTGTTTGAACCACAACAATTTGCAAGGCATAGAAATGATTTGGATGTGATAAATAAATAGCATACATCTCATTTTGTATTGATTAAATAGTACAAGGTTGAGAAGTGTTGTTTTTCAAAAGGACCTGAATGTCCTTGATCATGAGTCACCAAAAATAGCACATCCAAGGCCGTAAGTATTGGCATCTTATATTGTATCCTGCCCTTCATTGTAATATGATTCAAGTGCATAAGTAAAGCCGTCTTCCCGTATTTGTAGGGCCTTGGATGGAGAGTATTTGGGGCACTGTGAAGAGGTATGATCTTCTTTGTAAGGCACGATCTCATTAACACAGACACAACTCAAGCAAGTGTTAGCAGTCTAATCCATGAGGTGATCACTCCATGAGGAGACAGTGATAGAACTGAGTATTTAATGTGTCGTGCTAGGAGACAAAGAGAGATGATTGTGCTGAAACGTGAGGATTAACGACTATCACATATTTCTAAAAGAGACACTGTTAGCGTGAGAAATGATTAATTTATTAGATTTATTGTCACATGTGCCTAAGTCCAGTGAAAGCTTTATTTGTGAGCAGAACAGGCAGATGACAGTAAGCATGGACGCACACATCATAGGGTGAAAAATAAATTTGGACATAGTAAGGCGTGCAGGTTATAATGCGCAGGACATTCATAAAACATGATCAATATGAACAAGATCATTATTATTTGGAGTTATAGAGCCATTCTTCAGTCTAATATAGCATCCCTTGTAATTTATGTGCCTGAATGATCTCTCCCCACATTAATGTGCCATCGGCATGAGGTCCTACAAGAAAACTCCTGGGGAGTTAGGAACCAACTTAACAAAGTAGGACCTCGGAGGATTGCTACCACTGTCAAGTGCTAGTCAGCGTAGGAATGATTGAATAATCAGGAAGAATGTGTGGCTTGAGAGATGGTGCAGGAGGGAAGGGTTCCGATTTTTGGGATATTGGGACCGGTTCTGGGGGAGGTGTGACTATTACAAATTGGACGGTCTACATCTGGGTAGGACTGGAGCCAATGTTTGATGGAGTGCATTTGCTAACGCTCTTGGGAAGGGTTTAAACTAATGTGGCAGGGGATCGGGTAACAAATGTGTTTAGTGAAAAGAAAGGAGGTAGTAACTAAAGCCTAAATAACTAGATAATGAAATCAGCATGACTGAGGGGAAGAGGAGGCAGGAAGCGGAGGATGAACACAGAGGGACTTGTCGTTTTAATGCAAGAAGTATAGTAGGTAAGGCAGGTGAACTTAGGGCTTGGAATCGTACCTGGGAATATAATGTTATTGTTGTTACTGAGACTTGGTTGAGGGAATGGCGTGATTGACAACTAAATATCCCAGGACATTAATGCTTCAGGCGGGTTAAAGAAGAAGGTAAAAGGGGTGGATGAAAAACACCACTGGTGGTTAATGGGCGGCACGGTGGCACAGTGGTTAGCACTGCTGCCTCACAGCGCCGGAGACCCGGGTTCAATTCCCGCCTCAGGCGACTGACTGTGTGGAGTTTGCACATTCTCCCCGTGTCTGCGTGGGTTTCCTCCGGGTGCTCCGGTTTCCTCCCACAGTCCAAAAGATGTGCAGGTCAGGTGAATTGGCCATGCTAAATTGCCCGTAGTGTTAGGTAAGGGGTAGATGTAGATGTAGGGGTATGGGTGGGTTACGCTTCGGCGGGGCGGTGTGGACTTGTTGGGCCGAAGGGCCTGTTTCCACACTGTAAGTAATCTAATCTAATCTAAAAGATATCACAGCAGTGCTGACAGAGTGCCCCATGGAAGATTCGAGCAGTGAGGCAATATGGGCAGAGCTCAGAAAGAGAAAGGGTGCAGTAACAATGCTGGGATTGTACTACAGGCCTCCCGACACCGATCAAGGTACAAATGTGTAAATAGATCACAGAAGGATGTGGGAGCAACAAGATGGTGGTGATAGGACATGTTAATTTTCCCAAAATTGACTGGGATTCACTTAGTGTTAGAGGTCTAGATGGGGCAGAATTTGTTGGAACATCCAGGAGCATTTTCTAGAGCAGTGTAGAAATAGTTCAACTAGGGAAGCGGCCATGCCAGACCTGGTGTTGGGAACTGAGCCCGTCCAGGCGGTGGAAGTTACAGTGGGGGATTACTTTGGGAATAATGATCACAATTCCTTTAGTTTTACAAAAGTCTTGGAGAAAGATGAGAGTGGTCCTAAAGGAAGAGTGCTAAACTGGTGGAAGGCCAAATATAGCAAAATTCGGCAAGAGCTGGGGAACGAGGATTGGGACCAGCTATTCGAAGGGAAATCCGCAAATGATATGTGGAAGGCTTTTGAGGAGAGGTTAATTAGTGTTGAGGAGAGATATGTTCCTGTGAAGATAATGGACAAAAATGGCAAGGTTAGGAAACCATTGATGACAAGTGATATTGTGACACTAGCGAAAAGGAAAAAGAATATGTGCACAATATCTAGGTGAACGAAGATATAGGAGGCCTTGGAAGAATATTGTGAATGTAGGACCAATCTGAAGTGAGGAATTAAGAGGGCAAAAAGGGGTCATGACATAACCTTAGCCAGCAGGATTAAGGAAAACCATAAAGCTTTTTGGTCACATATAACGCGAAAGAGTGTAGCTAGGGAAAGGGCCCACTCAAGGACAAAGCAGGAAAGATATGCTTGGAGGCAGAGAAATCGGGAGAGATTCTTAATGAGTACTTTGCATCGATATTCACCAAGGAGAGGGGCTGGGTGGATGTTGAGGTTAGGCATAGATCTTTGATTACTCTTTGTCAAGTCTGCATAAGGAGGGAGGAAGTGGTGTGATTTCCAAAAGACATCAAGAAGGACAAGTACCCAGTTCTGGATGGGATCTTCCCAAGGTTACTGAGGGAAGCGAGAGAGGAAATAGCTGAGGCTTTCACGCATATTGTTGCCGCGTCCTTGAACACGGGGGAGGTCCCTGGGGAATGGACAACTGCTAATGGTTTCTCCTTGCTTAAGGAAAAATCCAGGAAATTACAGACCTGTGATCCTGACGTCAGTGGTAGGGATGCTACTGGAGAAGATACTGAGGGATAGGATATAAAACCCATTTAGAATACAATTACTTCTGCGTGCTAGGTAGCATGATTTTCTGCAGGTATGGTAATGGCTAACCAGCTTAATAGAATTGTTTGAAGTGTTGACAATGTTGATTGATGAGGGAAGAGATATAGATGTCATACCGATGGACTTTAGTAAGGCGTTCGATAAATTTCCCCATGGTAAGTTGATGAAGAAGGTGAAGTTGCATGGGTTTTCTAGCTAGATGGATAGAAAACTGGTTAGGAAACAGGAGACAGAGAGTAATAATGGAAGGGAGGTCCTCAATATGGAGATCTGTGACCAGTAGTGACCCACAGGGGCCCTTGCTGCGACATTGGTTTTTGTGGTATACATATATGATTTGGAGGAAGATGTAGCTTGTTTCATTAGCAAGTTTTCAGATGACACTAAGATTGGTGGAGTCGCAGACAGTGAAAGCGACTGCCCGAGAATACAGCAGAATATAGATAGATTGGGGAGATGGGCAGAGAAATCACAGATGGAGTTCAATTTGGACAAATGGGAGGCGGTGCATTTTGTACGATCCAATCCAAGAGCGAACTACACAGTAAATAGAAAAGTATTGGGGAAAATTGATGTACAGAGACATCTACGTGTTCAGGTCCATTGTTCCCTGAAGGTAGCAAGGCAGATCAGTAGAGTGGTGAAGAAGGTGTACGGCATGGTTTCCTTCATTGGATCGGGTACTGAATATAAGAGTTTGCAGGTCGTGTTACAGTTGTATAAGACTTTAATTCAGCCACATTTGGAATACTGCATACAGTCTGGTCGCCACTCTAGCAAAACGATGTGGATGCTTTGGAGAGGGTGCAGAGGAGTTTCACCAGGATGTTGCCTGGTATGTAGGGTGCCAGCCATGAAGAGAGATTGAACAAGTAAGGATTATTTTCATTAGATAGACGGTGGTTGAGGGGGAACCTGATCCTTGGATGGCGAGGGATATTGAGGATCTTGTAATGACATTAAGGAAGGCATACATTGGGTATAAGATATCGGGCTTAAGTCAATCCTTAGATGACTACACAAAGTGTAGAAGAACCCTTAAGAGGGCAATCCGAAGCCTAAAAAAAAGGACATGACATGGATCGCTCAGAAAAGGTGAAAGATAATCCCAAGAGGTTCTCGAGTCAAATTAAGAGGAGAACCGTGATTCAGGATAGAATAGGTCCCCTTACTGATGATCATGGCTGTCCTTGTGTGGAATCACCAAGAGGTGGGGCGGGGGGGGGGGGGGGGCGAAGTGTTTAATGAATATTTCGCCTCCATGTTTAATCAGGAGCAAATGATGCATACTAAGGAAATAAGGAAAACAAGTGGGAATGTTTTGATCTGCATGCATATTACTGGAGTGGAGGCATTTTCTACCTTAAAGCACAATAAGGTGAAAAAATCCCCTGGGCAAGAATATGTCCATCGTCGGATGTTATGGGAGTCTAGGGAAGAAATTGCACAGGCCCTTGCACAGATTTTTGCATCATCGTTTGCCACTGGAGTGGTTCCATTGTTTAAGAAAGGTAGGAAAGACAAACCAGGGAGCTCTTAGTCAGTGAGTGGAACATCAGTGTTAGGCAAGTTGTTGGAGACGATTATGAGAGACAGGATGAACCAACATTTGGAAATTCAAGGTCTGATTAGAAATAGTCAGCATGGATTAGTGCGTGGGAAACCATGTGTGACAAATCTTTTAAATTGTTTCAAAGAGATAACCGCGAGAATAGATATGGGTAGGACAATGGATTATCTGTATATGGACTTTAGTAAGACGATTGACAAGGTCCCATACGGCAGGTTAGTCAGTGAGTTTAGGTGACATGTGATCCAGAGAGAGATAGCTAATTGGATTCAAAATTGGCTCAATGGTAAGATGCAGTGGGTGATGGTTGAAGATTGTTTCTCAGACTGGCGGTCTATAACTAGTGCCACAGGTGTCAGTGCTGAGACCTTTGTCATTTGTTATTTACATAAATGTTCTGCATGTGAACATCCAAGACATGATGAGGGCCATAAGGCAGAGGAACAGAAATTGAAATATCCAGCTATTGAGTCTGCTCCACTATTCAGTCATGGTTCATAAGTTGCTTAACACCAATCTTCTGCTTTCTCGCCATAATCCTTGGTCGCCTTGACAATCAAGACCCTGTCCATCTCAATCTTATATATACTCAGTAACCTGGCCTCTACAGCCTTCTGTGGCATTGAATTCCATGGATTCACCACTCTCTGGCTGAAGAAGTTTCTCTTTATCTCCGTTCTAAAAGCTGTTCCATTTACTCTAAGGCTGTGCCCTCGGGTACTAGTCTATTTTACCAATGGAAACATCTTCACAACATCTATTCTGTCCAGACTATTCAGTATATTTCAATTAGATCTCCTCTCATCCTTCTAAAATCCATTGAGTAAAGATCCAGAGTCCTCAAAGTTTCCTCATATGTCAAGCTTTTCATTCCTGGGACCATTCTCGTGAAACTCCTCTGAGCACATTCCAAGACCAGTACATCTCTTCTGAGATAAGGGGCCCAAAACTGCACAACATTCTCCAAGTACTCCCAAGAAGGTTACTACATTTATGGATGATACAATTAGGAGGTATCATTGATAGTGATGAACATTATCAGAAATAATAGAGGGATTTTAATCTGATGGGGAAGTGAGCTGAGAATTGGCAACTGCAATTAAATACAGATAAGTCGGAGGTGTTACACTTTGGAACGTTAAACAAAGATAGGACTTATACAGTGAATGGTCAGGTTCTGAGGAGTGTTGTGTAACAGAGGGACCTCGGATTAAAAGTCCATATTTCACGGGAAGAAGCGTCACGGGTAGAAAGGGCGGTAAAGAAGGCATTTAACATGCCGGCCTTCAACGTTCAAAGCATTGAATACAGGAGTTGGGACATTATGCTACCATTCTGTAAGTCGTTGGTGAGGCCACACTTCGAGCATTGTGTACAGGTTTGGTCATCCTGTTAACCTGAAACGAGTGCAAATAAGTTTGACAAGAATGTTGTCAGGACTAATAGGCCAGCGTTATAAGGAGGGTATGGGCCAGGTTCGGATATCATCCCTTGGAATGTAGGAGAATCAGGGGGTGTTTTTTATGGAGATGCATAATATTACGCGGGCCATAGATAGGATGAATGCATATAGTCATTTTCCCAGAGTTTACGGACTGAAAACTACAGGGCATTATTTTTAGGTGAGAGGGGAAAGATTGAAGAAGGACCGGAGGGCCAGCTTCATAATGCAGATAATGCTTTTGAAATGGAATGGGCTGCCAGAAAAATTGGTTGAGGCAGGTACAATAGCAACATGTAAAACAAATGAATTGATCCATAGATGTGAAGGGTTGAGAGTGATATGGTTCAAATGTGGGCAATTGGAATTAGTTGAGTGGGCAGCATGGTCAGCACGGACCAGTTTGGGCCGAAGGGCCAGTTCCCAGCTCGATCACTCTATCACTCAATGACACTCCATTCAAGTCAGTGACACAGTGACACTCCGGCTTATACCAGCCCATACCACGTCACTGTCAGGGGGACACTCTGGGCTACATCAGCTCACACCATGTCACTATCAGGGGGACACTCTGGGCTACATCAGCTCAAACCATGTCACTATCAGGGGGACACTCTGGGCTACATCAGCTCAAACCATGTCACTGTCAGGGGGACACTCCGGGCTACATCAGCTCACACCATGTCACTGTCAGGGGGACACTCCGGGCTACATCAGCTCACACCACGTCACTGTCAGGGGGAACACTCCGGTCTACAACAGCACTCACCATGTCACTATCAAGGGAACACTCTGGGCTATAACATCCCACACCATATTACTCTCGGAGGACACTCGTGGATGGAGCAGGCCACATCATCTCGCCATGCAGTAGCTTCTATCATTTGATTGTCAAAGTTGCAGATGTTACCTACCTGCTTGGTAATGTTCTCTATGAGGTCAGTAATCCCCATCATACACTTGCCCTTTACTATGTAACAAGCCCGACCCTCTTTGACGTTTAGGTAGTCGAGTGTATACCGGTTTTGCCGAGGGGATAGACGTAATTTGAAGAGCATGTCCTTACCTTCTGCTAAGTCCAAACGGTCTCCTTGCCCAAGCGGGTTAGACCATAAATAAGATAGTTTCAATTTTGATGGCTAATAATTCCTGCAGCTCCTCCTCAGGAAAAGGTACTGACAAATATGTCAGCCAGAAGCGGGACTTTACTGTTACCTAAAGCCTTACCACCCCTCGAATGCGCGCAGAATACAGATCAAACTGAACGTTTAGTAGGGAAACCCCAGCCCCATTCCCAAGCAGTTGGGCAGGGAACAGTAGTTATGAAAACTGCCCTATCAGCTAGAGCACAGGAATTACCTATTTCATTAAGAACAATGAAGTTAGTCACTTTGCCTTGGCTGACAAAAATAATATCCAGGTTTAGTTTCGATAATGGAGGGGCTTCCCATAATGATGCAGGCCTGTCTTTGTGACAACCCTGAAAGTATAGTTAGTCCATAGCTGCAAAATATGGTCGCACTGGGCTCTTAGGGTGAAATCTATTCAATAAAAAGTGGTGGGTCTTTCAATAAGAGACGTGATTATTGTCCCAGATTGGTTCATTCCAGCCCACAATTGAGAAGATGGAGGTGCTGTTAGGGGTCTCATAGTAAGGTGTGTGCCATTACATACCACAAAGAGCCTGAATATCCACAGTAACAGGACACACTCCTCCAGTAGGCATATGCATGAGATGTTAGGCGCCACAGGGAAGCAGTAGCAGTTGGTGCATTGGACAAATGCACATGGATTAAAGAGTCACATTCACTTAAGTGCTTCCCCATCCTGTGCAGTTGTAACAAATTGGATAGGTTTCCCCGGACTTATTATAGGTATTCCACAGGCTAGCACGTGGGGATAAGTAATAATCAAAGGAAAGATTATATCTGATAAATGAGAAAGAGGTATTCCATACTCTGTAGTTGGGATTCAAGAGGGGGAAAGGGGTCAAAGAGTCCTTTGCTGATGTGAGGACGTAACGCACCACTTCATGCTGGCTGAATATTTGATGATGACTTTGCAAAAGCAAATTGTTAGTGAAGGACTACATCTCCCCCTTTCTCTTTTGCGACGGGCCGATTTAGGCCTCTTGGAGTAGAGGCAACGCTTACCAGAAACACAGAAAGCACAACTGAAATCAAACTGGCACAAAACACCTTGACAGGGTAAAGCCCAATGAACTTTTCGATCTTCTTGGTGCAGTTGACCATTGCGGCAGTCATTCTTGGTAACATTCCATGCATCAAAGGAATCAGTTTCTCGGGCACGTAAGGAGATATTTTCAGCTTCAACGGTACACAGTTTCTAGTTGCTCTGGATCACACTGGTAATCAGCCCCCTCTTCAGCACTAATGCCGGCGACAACGAGTCCAAAAACCAGGGTAAGTTCGATCTTCATCTTAATGGTCGTTGTGCATTAAGGATTAGGGTATGTAAAACATTAGAAGAATTACGATTCTAAACATGCAGCTATATCATAGTAGTCTGGTTTGTAATCAACTGATTCTGGTTCTTTTTCAAGTTCCCAATCGTCTCCATCTCCATCATCACCACCACCAAAACAACCCAACAACCCCCCCCCCCCCACCCCGGAATGGGCTCATCTAATGACCTTGGAGTGATGAAGATGAACCCAGACGGAATGCACGGCGACCTTTACAGCAGACAGGCTGGTGTGGAGACCCTGGAAGGGCCCTTGCCATTGAGGTTGGTGGCTGCAGCTTGTCCGAATCATGATGAGAATAAAAGAGTTGGGAAATTCAACAATTGGGATATTGTTGAGGGAGGGAGCAGCACCAACCTTAGAGTGAAGATCTCCCAAAACGTTTGTCAAAGAAAGAACACAGGAGGACATATCCTCAGTCATGTGTTCGAAATGAATACGGGAGGAGGCATCATTCCAATGTGAGAGGACAGCTCGACTTCGGATGATTTCGGCTGGGGACAAGCGAGGTTTCCCCACATGAGTTTATGTAGGTGGAACAAGACCAGAGTCACCAACCTCACCCAGGAAAGACCTGTATCAGAAGTCAATTTGGTAAGTTTAGTTTTCAGACTCTGGTCACCATGCTCCACGAACCCTGCAGCCTGTGGGCAATAAGGACAATGAAGTTGGTCGTGGATCCCAAACTGAGAACATAAATCCTCATTTATATCTCCAATAAAATGGGGAGCATTGTCAGAACGTAGACAAAAGCAAATATCAAAGCAGGTAATAATCTCCTTGAGTAAAATATTTACAGCAATTTTAGCAGTGACGTTGGAAGTGAGGTAAGCTGCAACCCATCAAGGAAAAAAAATAACAATGACCAAAACATACTTATAGTGCTAACAACTTTGCAATTCAATGAAATCTTTAAACGTCTTTTGCAGTTGGCATTAGTTTGTCAGAGGTCGACTCACACTTGTCAGAGAACATAGAACATAGAACTTACAGCACAGAACAGTTCCGTGACCAACGATGTTGTGCCGAGATTTAATCCTAATGTAGAATATAGTAACAACCTCAATTCACTGCTATGTATGTGCATGTCCAGCAGTTGCTTAAATGTCCCCAATGACTCTCCTTCCACCACTATCACTGGTAACGCATTTCATGCATTCACAACTTTTTAAAAATATACCTCTGACATCTCCTTTATTCCTTCATCCTAATACTTTCAAACTATGAGTTCTAATGCCAGTCATTCCTGCCGTGGGTAAAATTCTCTGGCTATTGACTATCTGTTCCTCTCATTATTTTGTACACCTCTGTCTGGTCACCTCTCTTCCTCCTTCTCTCCAGAGAGAAACGTCCGAGCCTATTCAACCATTCTACATAAAGCAAGCCCTCCAAGTCCAAGCAGCACACTGGTTACCTTCTTTGCACCCTCTCCCAAGCCTCTGTATCTTTCAGATAGTAGGACGACCAGGACTGGACGCAATATTCCAAGTATTGCCTCACCAGGGACTTGTAGAACTGCAGCAAAACCTCACGGCTCTTCAACTTTATCCCCCTGTTAATGAAGGCCAAAACACCATATGCTTTCTTAACAACCCTATCCACTTGTGTGGCAAATTTGAGGAATACATGTACTTGCACACTGAGATCCCTCTGTTGCTCCATACCGCCAAGAATCCTGTCTTTAATCCTATATTCAACATTCGAGTTCCACGATCCAAAATGCATCACTTCGCATTTATCCAGGTTGAACTCAATCTGTCATTTCGCAGCCCAGCTCTGCATTCTATGTCGCTCTACAGCCTGCATTGTCGTCTATATTATCAACGACACCTCCAAACTTGATGTCATCTGAAAATTTACAAACCCACACCTCAACCTCCTCATCCAAGTCAGTTATAAATACTACAAAGAGCAGAGGCCCAAGTACAGAGCCCTGCGGGGCCCCACTTAACACTGTCGTCCAGGCAGAATACATTCCATCTACAGCCACTCTCTGCTTTCTGTCAGCCAGCCAATTCTGTATATACCTGTTTAATGCCTGGAAGCAGAGTGTTGATGGTGAGTTGTCTGTGTATGTCTGATTAATGGTCGGTGATCGGGTGGTGGTGCAGGGTTGTGTGTGTTTTCTGTACATATCTGACTGGTGATGGTCAAAGGTTGTGTGTGTATTTCTGTGTATGTCTGCTCAATGGATAGAGAATAGGGTGTTGGTGGAGGGTTGTGTGTGTGTGTTTCTGTGTATCTCTGTTTAATGGCAGGAGAACAGGGTGGTGGTAGAGGGTTGTGTGTGTGTTTCTGTGTATATGTGCCTAATAGCAGGAAACAGGGTGGTGGTGTGTATTTCTGTGTGTATCTGCTCAATGGCAGGAGATAGGGTGGTCATGGGCGGTTGTCTGTGTGTTCCTGCTTGTATCTGCTTAATATCAGGAGGCACTTTGTTCATGGAATATTGTGCGTGTGTGTGTGTTTCTGCATATATCTATTTAATGGCAGGAGACAGGGTGGTGGAGGACGGTTGAACCTGTATGTACGTTTTTGTGTATATCTGTTTAAGGGCAGTTTAAGGGTGTTCTTGGAAGGTTGTGTATGTGTTTTTCCGTGTATAACTATTTGATGACTGGAGACAGGGTGGTGAAGGAGGTTTTAGTGAGTGTGCATGTGCGTTTCTGTGCATATGTGCTTAATGGCACGAGACAGTTTGGTGTGTGTGTGTGTGTGTGTGTGTGTCATTGTGTGTTTTTTTGTTGTGTGTGTGTTTCTGCATACATCTATTCAATGGCAGGAGACAGGGTGTTGTTGGAGGGTAGAGTGTCTGTGTCTGTGTGCTTACTGGCAGGAGACAGGGTGGTGGTGGAGGGTGGCATGTGTTTGTTTCTGATTATATCTGCTTCATGGCAGGAGGCATGGTGGCGGTTGAAGGTTGTGCGTGTGTTTCTGTGTATATCTGCTTAATGGCAGGCAACAAGATGTTGTTCGGGGGTTTTGTGTCTGTGTGTGCGTTTCTGTGCATATCTGTTTAATGGCAGGAAACAATTGGTGGCTAACAGTTGTGTGCTTGTGAATTTCTACGTTTATCTGTTTAATGGCAGGAGACAGAGTTGTGGTGGAGGGTTGTGTGTGTGTTTTTCTGTGCATGTCTGTTTAAAGGCAGGCGACAGGGTAATGGTGTTGAGATGCGTTTCTGGTTCTGTTTCTATCTGCTTAATCGACAGAGAGTGTGTGATGGTGGAGGGATCTGTGTGTGTGTTTATATGTATATCTGATTAATGGCAGCAAACAGGGTGGTGGTGGAGGGTTCTGTATATGTGTGTGTGTTTATAAGTATATCTGTTTAGTGGCAGGAGACAGGGCAGTGGTGGAGTGTAGTGTGCGTGTTTGTGTGTATATCGACTTAATGGCATGAAATAAGGTGGTGGTGGAGGGTTGTGTGTGTGCTTCTGCATACATCGGTTTCATGTCGGGTGACAGGATGGTACTGGAGGGTTGACTGTGTGTGTTTCTGTAGATATCTATTGAATTTCAGGATACGGGGAGGTAGTGGAGGTTTGTATGTGTTTCTGTGTACATGTGACCAATGGTAGAAAGCAACTTGCTGGTGTAGGGTCGTGTGTGTGTTTCTGTGTATCGCTGTTTAATGGAAGGAGACAGGATGGTAGAGGAAGGTCGTGTGTGTCTCTGTGTATAATTGATTTATGGCAGCAAGCAGGGTAGTGTTGGAGGGTTCTCTATGTGTGTGTTTCTGTGTATACCTGCTTAATTGCAGGAGACAGGCTGTTGGTGGAAGATGGTATGTGTTTGTTTCATGGCTGGAGATATGGTGGCGGTTGATGGTTGTGCATGCGTATCTGTGCATATCTGCTTCATGGCAGAAAACAAAGTGGTGGTGTACGGTTGTGTGTGTATTTCTATGTATATCTGTTTAATGGCAGGAGACAGGGTTGTGGTGGAGGGTAGTGTGTGTGTGTGTGTTTGTGTATATCTGTTTAGTGACAGGAGACAGTGTGGTGGTGGAGGCTTATCTGGATATTTCAGTATATGTCTGTTTAATTGCAGCAGGCAGGGTGGTTTTGGAGGTTAGTGAGTGTGTATATCTGTATGTAACTGTTTAATGAATGCCGATAGGGAGGGTTGTGTGTGTTTCTGTTTATATTTGTTTAATGGCAGAAAACAATGTGGTAGTGAAGTGTTGTGTGTGTGTTTCTGTGTATCTCTGTTTAATTGCAGGAGACAGTGTGGTGTTGGTGGAATGGGTTTCCGTGTTTTTGTGCATATCTGTTTGACAGGAGACCGGGTGGTGATGGAGAGTTGTCTGTATGTTTCTGTAAATATCTGTTTAATTGCTAAATGACAGTAAACCAATTGCTGTTCAAGGGGTGTGTGTGCATGAATGTGTGTGTGTCATGGCAGGAGACAGGGTGTTGGTGTCGAGTTGGGTGAGTTTCTGTTTAATCACCGGAGAGTGTGTGATTGGGGAGGTGTGTGTGTGATTGGGGAGGTGTGAGGTGTGAGTGTGATTGGAGAGGTGTGAGTGTGATTGGGGAAGTGTGAGGTATGAGTGTGATTGGGGAAGTGCGAGTGAGTGAGAGAATGAGAGTGTGTGAGTGTGTGAGTGTGTGAGTGTGTATCTGATTAATGGCAGCAAAAAGGATGGTGGTGGAGTGTTCTGTATATGTGTGTGTTTCTGTATATATATCTGTTTCAAGGCAGGAGGCAGGCTGGTGGTCGATGGTTTTGTGTGCGTATTTCTGTGTATATCTGCTCATTGGCAGGAGAACACCGTGGTGGTGGAGGGCTGTGTGTGTGTTTCTGTGCATATCTGTTTAATGCCAGGAGACAGGGTAGCGATGTAGGGTTGTGTGTGCGTGTTTCTGTGTCTATTTGTTTAATAGTAGGAGACAGGGTGGTGATGGAGGGTTGTGGGTGTATTTCTCTGTGTACCTGTTTAATGGCAGGAGGCAGGGTGTTCGTGGAGTGTTGTGTGCGTGTTTCTGTATCCATCTATTTAAGGGCTGGGCACAGAGTGGTGGTGGAGGTTAGTGTGTGTGCGTGTTTCTGTGTATAACTGTTTAATGGAGAAAGTGAGGACTGCAGATGCTGGAGATCAGAGCTGAAATTGTGTTGCTGGAAAAGCGCAGCAGGTCAGGCAGCATCCAAGGAGCAGGAGAATCGACGTTTCGGGCATGAGCAGCAATCGCTTTACTGAAGAAGGGCTCATGCCTGAAACGTCGATTCTCCTTCTCCTTGGATGCTTCCTGACCTGCTGCGCATTTCCAGCAACACATTTTCAGCTGTAACTGTTTATTGACAGGAGACAGGGTGGTGCTGGAAATGTGTGTGTATGTTTCTGTATGTATCTGTTTAATTTCAGGACACAGTGGTGGAGCAGGGTGGTATCTGTGTGTATTTCTGTGTATATCTATTTAATGGCAACAGACAGTGTGGTGGTAGAATGTAGAGTGTCTGTGTTTCTGTGTCTATGTGCTTACTGGCAGGAGACAGGATGGTGGCGAAGGGTTGTGTATGCATGAGCGTTTCTGTGAATATCTGTTTAAGGGCAGTAGGCAGAGTGTTCGTGGAAGGTTGTATGTGTGTTTCTGTGTATATCTATTTAATGGCAGGAGTCAAGGTGGTGGACGAGAGTTTGTGTGTGTTGTTTCTGTGTGTATCTATTTAATGACAGGAGACAGGGTGATGGAGTCGAGGATTGTGGGTGCATTTCTGTGTATATCAGCTCAATGGCAGGGGTCAGGGTGATGGAGTCGAGATGTTTGTGTCTGTTTATACCTGCTTAATCGCCGGAAAGTGTGTGATGGACGTTTGTGTGTGTGTGTGTGTGTGTGTGTGTGTGTGTGTGTGTAACGGCAGCCGAGAGGTTGTTCATGGAGGCTTGCGTGTGCGTGTTTCCATGTATATCTGTTTAATGGCAGGAGACGGAGGTGGTTTAGTTTTATGTGTTTCTGTGTATATCTCTTTATTGACAGGAGGTAGGGTGTTAGTGGAGGGTTGTGTTTGTGTGTGTTTCTGTGCATCTCTGCTTAATAGTGGGAGGCAGCGTGGTGATGGAGGGTTGTGTTGCGTGCTTCAATGTATGTCTGATTAATCGCAGGAAACAGGGTGTGGTGAAGGATTTTGTGTGTGTGTGTCTGTGTATATCTAGAACATAGAACATAGAACATAGAACAATACAGACAGAACAGGCACTTCGGCCCATTTCCCGATCATTTGTCCTAGCTTAAGCACCTATCCATGTATCTATCCAATTACCGCCTTAAAGGTCACCAATGATTCTGCCTCTGCCACTCTAACAGGCAGCGCATTCCATGCCCCCACTACTCTCTGGGTAAAGAACCTTCCCCTGAAATCACTCCTATACCTTCCACCCTTCACCTTAAACTTATGTCCCTTGTAACACTGTTGTACCCGGGGAAAAATTCTCTGACTGTCTACTCTATCAATTCCCATGATCATCTTATAAACCTCTATCAAGTCACCCCTCATCCTTCGCCGTTCCAATGAAAAAAGGTCCAGCACTCTCAACCTATACTCGTACTACCTACTCTCCATTCCAGGCAACATCTTGGTAAATCTCCTCTGCACCCTCTCCAAAGCTTCCACATCTTTCCTAAAGTGAGGCGGCCAGCACTGCACACAGTACTCCAAATGTGGCCTTACCAAGATGCTGTACAGCTGCAACATCACCTAGCGACTCCTGAATTCAATCCCTCTGCTAATGAAACCTAATACACCATAGGCCTTCTTACAAGCTCTATCCACCTGAGTGGCAACTTTCAAAGATCTATTGACATAGACCCCAAGATCCCTCTGCTCCTTCACCTTACTAAGAACCTAACCGTTAACCCTGTATTCCACATTCCTATTGGTCCTTCCAAAATGGACAACCTCACACTTGACAGGGTTGAACTCCAACTGCCACTCCTCAGCCCAGCTCTGCAACATATCTAAGTCCGTTTACAGTCGACAACAGCCCACCTCACTATCCACAACTCCACCAATCTTCGTATCGTCTGCAAATTTACTGACCCACCCTTCGACTCCCTCTTCCAAGTCATTAATAAAAATTACAAACAGCAGAGGACCCAGAACTGATCCCTGCGGAACTCCACTTGTAACAGTGGTCCAGGCTGAATATTTACCATCTACCACCACTCTCTGACATCGACTGGTTAGCCAATTCTCTATCCAACTGGCCAAATTTACCACTATCCCATGCCTCCTGACTTTCCGCATAAGCCTACCATGGGGAACCTTATCAAGTGCCTTACTAAAGTCCATGTACACTACATCCACTGCTCTACCCTCATCCACATGTTTGGTCACCTCCTCAAAGAATTCAATAAGACTTGTAAGGCAAGACCTACCTTTCACAAATCCGTGCTGGCTGTCCCTAATCAAGCAATGTCTTTCCAGATACTCATAAATCCTAACGCTCAGTACCCTTTCCATTACTTTACCTACCACCGAAGTAAGACTAACTGGCCTGTAATTGCCGGAGTTATCTCGATTCCCTTTTTAAGTACAGGGGCACAATATTCGTCACTCTCCAGTCCCCTGGTACCACCCCCGTTGACAGTGAAGACGAAAAGAGCATTGCCAACGGCTCTGCAATTTCCTCTCTTGTTCCCACATAATCCTGAGGCATTCCAGTCGTCACAGACCTCCAGTCTGACCAGCATTCTTCCAGTATTACCCTCTGCTCCCTACTACCAAGCCAATTTTGTACCTAATTTGCCAGCTCCCCCTCAATTCTAAGTGATTTAACCTTCCAGAGCAGCGGAACATGTGGAACCTCGTTGAGGCCTTCCTGGAATCCATATAGACTATGTATACCATCCTGCCCTCCTCAAAGTTGATGGTCACTTCATCAAAAAACTAAAATCAATTTACGAGTCATGATCTCCCGTGCACAAAGACGTGCTGAATTTCATGAAGGGCATTTGCCCGAAACATCGATTTACCTGCTCCTCGGATGCTGCCTGACCTTCCCTGCTTTTCCAGCACCATTCTAATCATATTCCGAATCACGTCCTGTCTTTCCAAATGCGTGTATACCCAATTTCTCCGAATCTTCTCAAGTAACTTACCCACTAGATTTTAGGTTTTCTGGTCTTTAGTTCCCAGGTTTACCTTTGTAGCCTTCCTTGAAAAAGGGCACAGCATTTGCTACCCTCCAGTCATCTGGGACCTGACCAGCGATGATGAAAAAGAACCAACCAGGGCTCCTGCAATTTCTTATCTATCCTCCTGCAGTGTTCCTGAATATAACTGGTCAGGACCAGGAGGTTTTAGAAATAATGCAAATTCTGAAAAATACGTCTATTTATTTCAGGTACAAACACCAAAATGTGAGAAAGTGCCTCAATGATGTTTAACATCACAAATTAGAAAAAATATTAATCATAGGAAGTGACTTCAGAAGAATTCCTGATATTGTGGAAACCTGTGAATTCTCAGAAGTTTACGATCCAGAAAAGGAAGGCGATGAAACTGATAAGGAAATCAAAAAGAGAGCATACCTGCTAACAAACAGGAACACAAAGACTGCATAAATCAACGATCTATATTTCAAAGGAAACAAACTAAAAGCAAGGTCAAGAATGGAAATTTGTAATTGGGAGAGGAGAGGTTATTGTGGAGAACAGGGAATTGGCCAAGAAAATAACCAGTTACTTTGCATCTGTCTGCATGGAGTAATATCCAGGAAATTACCCAGTAATTCCAAGTGACCATATTGGCCTTCTGAAGCTAAAAACATAAAGTCAATTCATATCAGTAACAAGGTAGTACTTGAAGATGTAGCTGGATTGAGCTTTGCTAAGTCTAACGAAACAGATGTACTTCTCATCAAAACGTCAGAAATAACTCACCAACAGTAGTATTAATTGCAGTGTCGATGACTGTGTTTTGTTTTCCTGTACATTCTGCAGAGGCCAGAAACTATTGTGGATAAACGTGAAACCAAGCACTATAGATGAATGGAAGGGATCCAAACAGCTACAAAAGGAAGAAGACATAGTGTGGAGAACTGCAGACCAATTAACTTGACATGTGTAGGGAAACTGTTGGAATCTATTACACAGGATGGCATTTTTGCTATTTAGAAATTAACAGCAACAATGGAGAGAATCAGCATGTATTTCTGATCGAGAAATCATACTTGATAAACTTCGGAATTGTTTGAAGTGGTTTCTTACAACATAGACAATGGGGAACAGTAGAAGTTGCAGATATTGGATTTTCGCAAGGGTTTCTATAAGATCTCAGTTAGTCCGTAAATGCAATGAATGTGAAGGGTATTTGGAGGAAGATATGTAAGTGGAAAGTTAAAGTTTGGTTTGCTTCATATAAGAGAGTCAGAACATCAATGAAAAGACATGTTGAAGCAGTTTCACAGCGTGTTGATAGGACTATACCTGGAGTATTGTGTACAGTCTTGGTGACCGAATCTCAGAAAGAATATACTGACCACAGAGGAAGTTCAATGGACATTCCCCAGATTAATCCCTCAGATGGTGAAATTACCTGATGGGGAAACTCGGCCTGTGTTCTCTAGAGTTGCAAAGAATGAGAGCTGGGACACAGTGACATTTTGAAAATTCTCAAAACATATGACAAGTTGGAAATGAACAGAACTCTTCCTTGCTTTCTAATTCACATTCAGGGCAGTTAATGGCAGGATCTGGGACAGGCCAGTTAAATCTGCAATAAGGAGGAAATTCATCACTTGGAGGGGACTAATTAACACAGGGGCACGGAGACCTACTGGCAGGCAAGATTAGTGAGAATCTCCAGATATTCTATAAGAGTGTCCAGCGGAACAGCATAACCAGGGAACAGGTAGGACTCATTCCGAATTTGCCAAGATGCAACCAAATCAACTTTAGTGGTCGGAGACAAAAGGTGGTCGTAGAAGGCTGTTTGTGATTGGAGGCTAGTGTCCAGTGGTGTACCACAAGGACCAGTGCTGTGTCTCTTAATATTTGTGATTCGGAGGTGTTGGTGTTGGACTGGGGTGGACAAAGTTAAAAATTGCATAAAACCAGGTTATTCTCCAAAAGGTTTATTTGGAGGCACGAGCTTTCGAAGCGCTGCTTCTTCATCAGGTGGTTGTGCGCTTTGGTGAAGCACTTCGAAAGCTAGTGCCACCGAATAAACCTTTTGGAGAATAACCTGGTGTTATGCAATTTTTAACTTTGTCCTCCCCAGTCCACCACCATCACCTCCGAATCATAAATATTAAGAGACACAGCACTGATCCCCGTGGTACACCATTGGACACTAGCCTCCAAATAAATAAGCTGATGTTTTGTGATTTTAAACATTATCATAAAGGATGCAGCTGTGAATATGGACGAGAGGTGGGGGTGTCATAAGTAAGATGGGTTTGATACAAAGATTGGCCGGTTAGTTGGCAGTGAGGAGGAAGGCCTTATGTCACAGGAAGATACAGATAGAATGGTCAAATGGTCACATCAATGGCAGATGGAATGTAACCCTGATAAATATGAGGTCATGCACTTTGGAAGAATGAACAGGCAGGAGAGGACTCAATGAATGGCTGTACACTAGGAAGCTGAGAGGGTGCTTCTCCACACATCCCTGAATGTGGCTGGACAGGGTAACACACAATTTGAGAAAGGGTACGGTAGCGTAAACACAGCCTTCACACATTGAAGCATAGATTATAAGAGCTATGCGGAACTTTCATTAGCCAAGATGGAATACTGTGTGTAATTCTGGGAGCTACATTACAGGAAGGATGTGATTGCACTGGAGGGGGTGCAGAGGAGATTCACCAGGATTTTCCCTGTGATGGAGCATATCAGCAATGGAGAGAGGCAGGATAAGCTCGGGTTGTTTAGTTTGGAGCAGAGAAGGCTCAGGGCGACGCGAATCAGGAGGATAAGATTACGAGGGATATGGATTGGATGGAGAGATAACAGCTGGTCCTTTTAATCAAAGGGACACACTTTTAAAGTGAAGAGTTTGAAGCTTAATGAGGATTTGAGGACTGTTTTTCACCCAAAGTGTGCTGGGTTCTGGGAAGCACTTCGTGAGAGGGGAATTGTCATGGTAACCTCAAAAACATTTGAAAATACATGGTTATGCATGTGAAATGCCATAAAAGTTACAGCGACGGGTTTTGTGTTGGAAAGTGGGGCTAATGTAGACCGTGCTGTACTTCTGATAGCACAGAGTCTGTGCTTCTGTGATTGTATGGCTGTGGAAGGTCAATCATTCAGTAGCTTAAGATAGGAATTGATGGATTTCTGAAGAATATCTTATCTGAGTAAACTTGTAATATCTTTTGAAAATACGTTAATGGCAAAATTAAGAGAAAAAGGTGCAGCTTTCTTACAGTCTGATACCAGATAATTGAGGACAGGGAAATAGCAGATCAATGGAGCAAATACTTCAGTTATGCCTTCACGGAATATAAAAAAATAAATTAAATTTCCTCGCAATCCTAGGGAACTTTAGACTGGTGAGAAAAAGGGAATAGAATGAAATTAGCAACTAAAAAGTTTTAGAGAAAATATTGGACTGAAATTAATAGGCATAGACAAAGTCAACAGAGGTTTATGAAATAGGAATCATATTTGAGCAAAATTATGGAGAAGGTATCAACGCAATACGGTTGGAATCTCAGAAAGATTTTTTGATAAAGCCCCAAGCCTATTGTGCAAATTCGAATGCTATGGGACTGGGGCTAATATATGTTTATGGTTTTAGAATGGGAGAGCTGGCAGGAAACAGTGAGTAGGAACAAAATCATGTTTTTTTGAATGGAAGGCTTGAAGGATATAACAAGGATCGAGATTTGGCATCCAGCAATTCCTAATACACATCATATTTTTGGTTGAGGGGCTCAATTGCAAAACTCCAAAGTCTGCTGACAACACTAAATGATGTCAGCTTGTGGGTGAATGAGGAGGATGCAAAAATGGTTCCAAAGTGATTGACACAAGTGGAGTGACTGGGCAAATACCTGGCAGATGGAGAGCAATGGCAGAGATGACAGGTTGTGTATTTTGATGGGATCAGTTGAATGACAGCCTATCATTTGAAAAGTGACTGGTTGAAAAAAATTAGATAAACAAATGAACTTAAGCTGCATTTTAGTTTATTTCTGCGCAGCCTTCCGTGTCCATGTAGGGCAGTGAGTTCTGAACATGGAAGTCAAGACTGGGAATGGCATTGGCACCCTGTATACAGTGTACATAGACTCAGCAAGTAGGGAGCTGTAATATTGAAAAGAATCTGTCTCTCCCTGTATACCAGTCACTGAAAGCAATATTGCAGGAGCAGAAAGCAGGTAGGAAGATAAGTGATTTATTCACCTTCATTTCAGGGGGATTTAGAATTCAAGAGTAAGGGTCATTTACACCAACTGTACAGAGCCTTGGTGGGACCCCAACTCGAACATTGTGCAGTATTGTGTGCAGTTTTGGTGTCCTTACCTTATAAAGGGCAAATCTGACATTGAGGGATTGCAGTGAAGGATGACCAGACTGATGGGATGACAGTTTAGTTGTGGGAGCAGCGTTTGGGGTGACTCGGCCTGTATTCCATGGGCTTTAGGAAGATGGGTGGATAGCTCAGTGAGATATAGAAAACTCTGACAGGGTGTGACAGATTGGAAGCAGAGATGATATTTCACTTTATAGAAAAAGGTTCACGAATCGCATTGCAGTCAAATCATACTTCATATACAAGCATTATCCGGGAACTCCCTATATATTGATGGGCCGAAGGCACTATATTTCATAATGTTTAAACATATTTTGGGATATGAACATTGTGTGGGGAAACTGCATTGAGGAAATGTTCGGCAATGAACTAGCATGGGGAAAGCTCAATGTGTTGAATGACCTCCTCTTCTCCCGATGATTCTGTGCAGTCTATGGGAAAGCTCTGTAAATGTTGTCACAAACTTTCAGATTTAGGAAGGATGTCTATGCAGGGTCAACAGAACTGTGTTTCCCACTCCGTTTCTGAAACCAGGTTGATGCCGGATGTTCTGTCAGGTTTTATCCTTTCAGACCTCAGAGTAGTTTGATACAATTGAGTGTCTCACGTGGCCGATTCAGAGACCATGCCTGTGTGTCTGGAGTCACGTTTTGGCCAAGAAAGCACGGGAGATTCACTTCCTGAAAGTACATTGGAGAAGCAGATCGATGTGAACAATCAACATTGGACACAAGATCACTGTAACTGACATCAGATTTTAGGTCTCGATATTTTATTAATTATTTTTAACTTCCTTCAGCTGCCAGAAAATTGACCTGGTCTGGATTCGTAATCCAATGATGTGTTCACTACAGTACTATCTCCACATGGGAACCTATCGGAAACCACACTGACCTGATTATTTCGGTGCTACTTGACAGCTCTATTGAAAAGTATTCCCTCCAATGTGACTGTCGTGATGGAACTGAGGGGATGGTAATTGGTCAGATTGTAATTATTCTCTTATTCAGGGACTGGATATAGTTGAGTAATTTTCCTCATTGCAAGGACGATGTCAGAGTTGGAGCTGGAATGAAACGTGGGATGGCGTTTTTTTACAGGGGGCAGGGTGGGAAGAGGTGTAATCTAGATAGCTGTCGGAGTCAGTCAGTTTATAGTATACGTCCGTGCTGAGTCGGTCGTCCGAGAGAGAGATGGAGAGGTCTAGGAAAGGGATGGAGGAGTCTGAGACTGTCCTGGTAAATTTGAGGTCGGGGTCGAAAGTGGATGAACTGTTTAACCTCCTCGTGGGAGCACGAGGTAGCGCCGATACAGTCATCAATGTAGCAGAGGAAAAGGTGGGGGTATATTCCCAATTCCTTTGGCTTCACCGCATCTGCTCCCAGGAGGACCAATTCTAATACCGAACAACCCAGATGGCCTCCTTCTTCAAACACTGCAATTTCCCCTCAGACGTAATTGTCGATGCTCTCCACGACATCTCCTCCACTTCCTGCTAATCCGTCCTGGAACCCCACCCCTCCAATCGCCACCAGGACAGAGCCGCACTAGTCCTCCCCTACCACCCCACCAACCTCCAGTAACATCGGATCATCCTTCGTCATTTCCGCCACCTCCAAACGGATCCCACCACCAAGGATATATTTCCCTCCCCACCCCTATCAGCGTACCAGAAAGACCACTCCCTCCACGACTACCTTGTCAGATCCACACCCCCCCCCCCCCACCAACACAACTTTCACTCCTGGCACCTTCCCCTGCAACCGCAAAAATTGCAAAACTTGCGCCCACACCTCCCCCTTCGCTTCCCTCTAAGGCCCAAATGGATCCTTCAATATCCATCAGAAATTCACCTGCACCTCCACACACATCATTTACTGCATCCGCTGCACCCGATGTAGCCTTCTATACATTGGGGAGACAGGCCGCCTACTTGCAGAACGTTTCAGAGAACACCTCTGGGACACCGGCACCAACCAACACAACCACCCCGTGGCTCAACACTTTAACTCCCCCTCCCACTCCACCAAGGATGTGCAGGTCCTTGGCCTCCTCCATTGCCAGACCATGGCAACACGACGCCTGGTGGAAGAGCGACTCATCTCCCGCCTAGGAACCCTCCAACCACAAGGGATGAACTCAGATTTATCCTTCTTCCACATTTCCCCTCCCCCCACCTTTTCTGAGTCCCAACCCTCAGACTCAGCACCGCGTTCATGACCTGCAATCTTTTTCTCGAACTCTCCGCTCCCACAACCTCTCCGGCCTATCACCCTCACCTTAACCTCCTTCCACCTATAGCATTCCCAATGCCCTTCTCCCAAGTCCCTCCTCCCTATCTTTTATCTTAGCCTGCTTGGCACGCCCTCCTCATTCCTGAACAAGGGCTTATGCCCGGAACGTCGATTATCCTTCTCCTTTGATGATGCCTGAACTGCTGCGCTTTTCCAGCAACACATTTTTAAACAACTACCTCATTGTCCACTTTAATTTGAGGAATGTCCGAATCAGAATCCTCTGAAGTTGTTTTTTTCCTTCTGTGCCATAATCATTAACACCTTGTTCTCTGGCTTTCCTTACCTGTCAAAGTACCTTTTGAGCATAGTCACATGACATACGCTGGGAGATTTCTTTCTTTCTGGATCTCCTATTAAGAAGTTACCCTCACTCAATATCCGTTGTATTTGATGAGGCCTACTAAACCTTGCTTTTCAAGTTTCATTTAGAACTGGAAGTAACAGTAATACCTTATCCCCGATTGCAAAATTGCAATTTTTTTTTATTTCCTGTCCGCTTCCTGTTTTATTGCATGTTGCATTTCTTTTAAATGCTGTCGAGCCAACTCCCCAGCGCGATTAATCGTTCCTTAAATTTTGAGACCTAGTCCCAATGTGTGGCCTTTGAACTCTAATTTACTATTTTCTCCTTAATCAATTTTAATTGTCCCCTCACTTAATGCCCCCAAAATATTTCCAATGGAATGAATTTGCTCTGTTAATTTGGGGCATCCCTGATCACAAAAAGTGCAAATGGAATTCCCCGACCCAAATCATCTGGATATCCTGATTATAAGCCCTCAACATGGTCTTTAATGTTTAATGTCACCTTTCTAGTGCTCCCTGAAATTGTGGATGGTTTGCAGTAGATTTGAATTGCTTCATTCCTAAGACATTATAGTGATTAATTCGATGTGAACTTTGAACCTTGACCTCACTGTATCTTCATTGGTAGTCCGTATCTTTTTTTTAAAAAAGAGTAATTCCTTTGCAATTCTTTTAGCTGTCATACTGCACCTTGGGATGGCCTCTGAAAATCTAGTCGATGCATCCATTATTGTTAAAAAATACTGATGCCCACTTTTTTGTTTGTGGTCGGTGACCGAGCCAATCAATTAAGACTCATGTAAAAGGTTCCTCAAATGCCGGAATAGTTAAGAAAAGTGCAGGTTTTATTATTGCTTGTGTTTTTCCAATTACCTGACATATATGATGCATCTGGCAAAATTCAACTCCATCCTGTTGCAGTTCAGGCCAGTAAAATGTCTCTGTATTCAGTCTGTTTTTTTTCCCTCACTCCTAACTGACTTCTAGGCGGTAACTGATGCACCATTCGCATCACCTCCTTTCTGTACCCCATTGGCAATATGATTTGATGAATCTCTTCCCATTTCTCATCTCCTTGAATATATGTTAGTCTCTATTTCCTCATTTGGACATAATTTTTAAGGTAATAACACTCGGGGTACATTTAAAATTCCTAACGTATGTGCTTATTGATACAACTGCTTTAAACTTTTATCTTTCTGCTGTGATTCAGTTAGGTTAGGTGAGCAAATAATATTCACATGATCACCTATTTGCTCCTGTGTTGCCTCAACTTTCTGATGGAACAAAGCATCTGCTCATGCCAATTAAGCTTCCTTATCTTTACATTTTTGGTATTTTCTGTTTCAACTGGTGACATTGGGACTTGGTTACCCACAATCAGGAAAGTTTCCAGAATAAGACACTTCCATTGATTAAGTTTTCAACGAGAGTAGCGGTAATCCTACCACTGAATCAGCGATATTTTCCGCAAGGACAAATTGTATTCCTGGAGCTGAGAGTTTGTCCAATACCCCTACCACAATTTCCCCACTCTTTTCTGGACACGCTATTCTCACGTTACATGATTTTGCACCTTTTGCCTCATGGTGAATTGCCTTTCGCAGTACCTTTTCTGGAAATATTCCTTCAGGAGTACATATCTCCTTATCTATTCACAGAGGATCCTGTGTCTCTTAATATTGCATCCTCTTTACCTGCCCTATGTGAATAAACTTTCCTTTTGCAGGTATAATTTCTAAGCAGATCTGGCACTTCCTCCGTAACAAACCTCCAATCAGCTTGTACCCTCTGATGCAGCTTTCTAGTTTCCACTGTGCATTCTGTTACCGCTCCATCGAAACTCCCAGACTTATTCCTTTTTCCTGCGCCTGTGTTTTTATTTCTGAACCCACCAAAACAGTGATTTCATGTGCCCTAATTTGTTGCAATGAAAACACCAGAGTTTTTTTTAATCTTCTTTGCATCCTTCAAGTTTTGCCTTCACCGAGATCTGCATCTCCCTTTCTACGTGGAGATTTCTCTTTGCCCCAATTTCTATCCATCATGGACTGAAATTAATTCTGGAAGCCAAAACAAGTTTTATAATCATAATCACTAGTCATAATCATCAGCCTCTTCAGCTGCAAGTCTCGCCTTTATAACTCTGATCATCCAAATGACGTTGCACAATGTGAATGCATAAAGTCCTCCAAAGTAATTGTCTCTCTCAGAGCATTGTAGGTTTGCTCTCATTTAAAGCTCTTATCCATCTATCAAATTACTTTTTTTGATTCTTTCAAACTCAATATGGGTTTGACCAATTTCCTTCCTTAAATTCCTCACGTCGTCTGTAGGCTTTTGGCACATGCTCATATGTATATTTTCCTGTACTCATACTCCCCAGATCCCTCCTCTGATAGTTTTGCACATACCTCACAAGCTCTACCGTCAAGTTTTGTTTGGGTCAACAAAACCTACATGGCCACTGGCCACTGAAATTCTTTAGCCATTTACCTACTCATCAAATTTAGGCAAGTTGTGAATATACTGACACACGTTTCTCACCAGTCTTTGGACGAGCATGGGTTTACCCATCTTCAGTCTGTTCCTCACTAAGCTGACCTTCAGCCTTCATCCTCATCCTTTTCAGCTGACTTTCCATTCCAAGTGTCCACCTCGGAAGCTCAAATGCTCCCTCTTTTTCTTTCTCTCCTGCTGAAGCTATTTATTATTTTTTTGTCTTTTTCCTCTGTTAAAACTATTCGTTATCTTTCTTCCTCTTCTGGTTTTAATAGCAGCTCAAACTGCTTCACCTCTGCTTCTAACTCAGGCTGCTTCGTTTGCGATTGAAGTTTAGTCATATCCACAGATCCTGATGGAGCTTCCAGCAAATTGGAATGCTGAGCTCCTGCTGCAATCATCTCATAGTTCCTCACATTAAACGGTAGCTTTAACTCCCTTTGTCTTCTAATTCCCACGGGTTGGACTTACGTGCATTTTGTAAA
Source organism: Chiloscyllium punctatum (assembly GCF_047496795.1). Classification (NCBI taxonomy): domain Eukaryota; kingdom Metazoa; phylum Chordata; class Chondrichthyes; order Orectolobiformes; family Hemiscylliidae; genus Chiloscyllium; species Chiloscyllium punctatum. Next base: position 30,376,515 of record NC_092766.1, on the reverse strand, counting down.
ACCCCCAAGGTCACTTTTTGCACCTTCAAAACAGGCTTGGTTGCTGCAAAAACCTTGCCATCTGAAGCTCTGTTTACTCAACAAATCAACAAACGAAATAAGAGACAATAACACCTGCCACTCGCTGTCTAAATTCCGCAAAGGCCCCGTAATCTGTTATGGACCAGACCCGACCCCTCAAAACATTTTAAGCAGGTATCCAGACGGTAAATTTGCTAGTTTTTGAAGGTTAGTGTATAGCTCATATTCCCAGACTGAATTACCTGGTCAGACTGCCGAGTTTTCAACAAATGACATTTATTTGCCAAATTACCGAATGAAACATAAGGAACCAAAAATAGAATACCTGAATAACGTATCGTATCCGAACCTGACAGGCTATCCCGATTTAAAGATGCTGTTCCAATATAGTTGCAACAATCCCAATAAACAAAACCCCTTAGCACCAAGGGTAAAACTGACACAACTGCTTATTGGTTATAATGTCAGAAGGGCAGGAGGCAGAGAGGGTCCAGTGACTCTGACTCAACTAACCCCGAACTGATCCAACCTGTCCAGCAAGGGAGCTGGACAGGTCCTCTTGATTAGAGAGGCTACTTTTTACAGACTTGAAAGGCTTCTGGATGAGGCATTATGTGTTAGGTATAAACAGAAGGACCCCAACGAACCTTTCCAAATTCTGACATATTGGAATCTTGGGTTCTTTAGACCCTCTTTAAAAATATCAAGGAAAAAATAATCCTGTAAAAGGACTGGCTTTGTGAGAACATGTCACATTTGGCTTTGGACTGAATTCCAAAAATGTAAGTCTTACTGCTTTGAAGCCAATATAATGTATTAAGGTGTTTGTTAGTTTACATAAAACAGTGCTCAATCATATTGTGTGTTGTAGATTCAGCATTGTCACGAGTGGAATGTCTCGACAGATCCACACTTCCTGTGTATGGTCAGGGCAAATATATCCACTGAGAATCTGTTGCTTGGCGCCTGTTCTCGTCGAGGAGAGACCAGCATGGAAACCACATCTAGATTGTGTTTTTTCTTTTGGATGGTCATGGTGGAGCGTTCAGGTGGTTACATTATTACAAATGAATAACACAGCAGAATCATCTAGCCTGCGATAAGAAAACGACCATAATTCTCCCTCACATTTAACTTCACGAGAGCAATTGGTGATGGGAGATGTGACCATTAGCCAGCGATGTTAACATTCAGTTCAATCCAGTTGTTACTTTGAACGGAAGGTCGCATTCTGAAAGGAGTTATCTGGATCTGTTTGTTCAGTGGCTGTAGTTGATGTCAGTCTCCATGGATCCTAATTAAGTCACTGGATGTTTTTTCCTCTTCTATTTGTATGGGGCTTCTTCCAATGCTTTATCCCATTATTGTTGCAGATGTATCACCAGCAACACTGACAAGGATCAGCAGTTGCAGCGACAGGGAGAGGAGAGATCAGAATCTGAGAACCATAGACTGGAATGTTCCAACAATGGGCCAGAATCTGAGAACATTAGATGGAATGTTTCAACAGTGGATCAGAATCTGAGAGCATTAAACTGGAATATGCCAAGAGTGGATCAGAATCTGAGAACAGTCGACTGGAATGACCATCAATGGTTCAGAATCTAAGAAAAGTAGACTGGAATGCAGCAACAATGGACAGGAGTTTATCTTGGGGTTTTTTGTATTTTTCCTGGCATTGCACATATTACCAGATCGGATATTAGGTGTACTGCTGATTATTCAGGCTGGTAACTGTCCCATTCTCGCTATTGTTGGTGTTCCTGGTAAGTCTCCCCATCTCTATCGATTTATTAATTCCATGGTGAACTTCAGTGCTTTTTCTGTTATCTATATTTAGGAAATACTGAAACTATTGTATTCAGTTTCAAATGGAAATCTATTGATTACACTCAAATGTCAGAACCGCCTACACACCCTCCCTCACAAACATCTGAGGACAAGACTGTTCACAATCACAAAGTACCTATTTCCCCGAATTGATTTATGTCTTGGTATTCTCTCAATCACCAAAGCTACCCACTACCAGCTCCATGGTATCTCCGGACCCCATCTTGACGCCAGTGCGGATGCTAAATAAACCATTCTCTATACCTTGGTAAAAGTCAGACTTTATGGTTCCTGTTCTCTTCTAATCACCCTTTCCGTTACAAATGTTTCCATCAAAATCTTGTTCTTGTCTGTAAAGTAAATTCATGACAGGGACACTGTGTCAAAGTAGCAATGTCGCTGGCCACGTAATTCAGTGGCCCAGGTAACTACACTATGGACACTGTTTCAAATCCTATCACAGATGATGACAGAACTTAAATTCAAAAAAACAGGAACTGGAAATAAAAGTGAATTTTACTAATATAATCCCACCACCACTTTGTCAATAAGTTTATCGAAGTCACTGTTGTCCTTTGGTGAAGAAATCTCGCATTATTGCCTGATCTGCATTAAGACTGACGTCAGACCCAATACCTTAAGGAATGGCCTAACAGTAAAAGGCATTTAGTGAGGTCCACAAATGCTGCCCTGTCAATGATGCAGACATTCCATGAAAGGTAGAGGGGAAAAAATGCCTCTAGAGATCAGAAACAAAAGGAACGAGTAAGTGCCAGAGAAACTGAACAGATTTAGCAGCCTCAGGTCGAGAGAAAAATAGAAGTGACACTTCGCGTCCAATCACCATACATCAGAACTAAGTGCAGCTGGGAAATAGTGCGTTTGATGTTGATGACAGGGATGGCTGTTGTGAAAGGGAGAAGGAGTGAGTTGAATAGATAGAAAAAGAGAGAGGTAGAGAGAAAAAAAAAACAGAGGGATTGTTGATGATCAGCTGGAGTGGAAATAAAAGTCTCGACCAATCTTATTTATTTTTCTCCTGTTCTCATATTACTGAAATTCATGTCCATGTAAGGTGTATATCAAAGTCCCGATTTGAATTGAGTTATGTTCCTTTGTCTCTCTTCCTTGAGTGTCATCATCTTCTTTTATTCAGTAACGGGATGCTGGGCCAGTATTTAATTCATTTTCCTGATTGTCCTTGAGAAGGTGTTGGTGAGCTGCCTCCCTAACCCACTGCAGACTGTGAGGTGTAAGTAGTCAGTGTTGTGGTCAACCTGGTTTCATTTCTTTGAAAATTTTAGTGAGTGATATAACTGCGCGGCTGGCTTGGCCATTTCAAACTACAACTGTGTGTTAACCACAGTGCTGTGGGTCTGGATTCACATGTAAGTCCGACCGGGTGAAGATGGTACATTAGTGTGCCAGGTAGGACAGACAGAATGTTTTCATTGTTTTGTTTGATTCTCAATTCCTGATATTTTATTGAATGCAAATTCCAATATTTGCCGTGTTGGGATTCGAAACTGGGGTCTGGGTTATCATTCCAGAGACAATACAGCTAGGCCATCACCTTCTCAGCATCTCTAACCGTCTCCAATGGCAATAGTGGTGTTGTTGTTGGCGTGGCTGTGCTTAAAGATTAGCGTTTTGCAAGGCAACAAAATGATTTGGCAAATCATACCATCTGTCTCAGTTTGTACTTATGAGAAGGCGAGGTGATGGGAAGTGCATTTGGTGAAAAGGTGGATGTCCTTGGTCATTACACACTGATAGAATTCTTACGGAGCAGTAGGCAATTAGCACAGTAAATGTATTGTGTCTTTCATTGCAAAATGATAGAAGTATAAGTGTGAAGCCACCTTACTGAAGTTGTAAGGTGATATTGAGACAGTACGTGGGGCGCTGTGAACAGATTTTCTCTCCTTTAAGAGAAATGATGTTCTTGCCACAATGAGACAGATTAAAGGCAACACACCAGAGTAATCCATGCGTTGAAAGTACCACGAGGAGAGTGTGAAGGTAATGAGTGCTTAATCTGTAATGCGACAAAAGAATAAAAAGTGATTGAAATAAAACTTGAGCGTTATGGACCAATATTTATTATTTTCAAAACTAAACATTGATACCGTGAAATATTATGTGTTTCCCGCAATATATGTTTTCACATTTGGACAAATATACGATAGGGAATGTTAAGAAGTGTACGGGCCAAACACAGGAAAATGGAGTTCGCATGGGTGGACATTTTAGTCTGAATGGACCAGTTTGGGCTAAAGGGCCTGTTGAACTCTGTAACTCTGTGATAGTTTACATGTCTCTCTGGAGCCCCATGTTGTTTGAGAGATAGTTCCAGGCTCTGAAGAAACGCTCTCCATCTCAATGGAGTGAGACCGTGCACTGAGCATCATGTTGTTCACAAACTTATCAGCAGCCACACTCTGACAGGCTTGGTCATTCTCAAAAGACCTCCATTAAGAAGGCTCGCCCTGTCTTCTCGGAGATGGAAGACGCCTCCTTGAGATGTGCCACAAACCATCCAGTGTGCCTTCTTACCATCAGCAAACCATGTTAATATAACACGCGTGAAACATTAGCAAAGGAGCCAGGAAGCACAACATGGAGCAGTCTGTCTGTGCAGCCTCTGTCTCATTAATTTGTAGTTCTGCAGCATCAATGACATCCTCCTACTTTAGTGTAACAGTTTGGAGGGGCTAAATGGCCTCTTCTGTTCGTGTTTCAATGTCTCGGATGGCTGAATGTCCTCTTCCTCGTTCCAGGGAAGAAATCCATTATTGGGTGACCCGTGGTAGCTGCTTACCTGCGTGCTGTGCTGACTAGATTCCTTATCTTCCTGTGTAATAATAGACAAACAGGAGGCTGGAATAAACAGCAAGTCAGGCCGCAACAGAAGGTGGAGAAGTCAACATTTCAAATATACCCGCTCTTCAGGATTGTGAGTGGGGGTAGGGGGAACTGCGGATAAAGATGGAAGGGAGTGGTTGGGGTGGGGAGAGCAGCAGGATGGTAAGTTAGGAGTTAGGTGGACACAAGTGGTGGGTGCAACCTGGTTGGTCGATGGGAGGGATGAATCACATTGGGAGCTAGAAGGCGGGGACACTTGGTGGAATGGAAGGGAGAAGGCGGGGCTGGAAAGGGAGTAGGGCCATGGCTGGGAAGGTTATTCCAAATTGGAGAACCCAATGTTGAGTCCTCCAGGTTGTAGGCTAACTCGGCTGAAGGTAAGATGTTGTTCGTCCAATTTGCGGTCGGACTCACTGTGGCAACATAGGAGGCATGGAGGACATATTGAAAAGGAATTGGGAAGGAGAATTGAAATGGGCGGTGACTGGGAGTTCATGTCGGCCGCTGTGGGCCCGGCCGTGATGCTCGGTGAAATTAGCCCGTTGCTCTCCCCGATGAAGAGAAGAACACATCAGGTGCACCTGATGCTTTAAACGAGGTTGAAGGAGAGGCAGGTGAACCTCTATTTCACGTCGAAGGACTGTTTGGGGCCTTAGATGAGATGAGGGAGGTGGTGTGCCAGCAGGTGATGCATTGCTTTCACCTGCAGGGTCAGTTGCTAGTGGGGATTGGCAGGTTTGGTGGGGAGTGTGGCACGAACCCCAATTAGCGAAGTGATTGGTCCTTATGGAAGATGTGCCAGCTTGATGGGATCCAGCCTAGTTTACTGTATCTGGCACTCCTGATGTGGTCTTCTCTATATCAGGGAGACCAAATGTAAACAAAGGGGAATACTTTGCTGAGCATCTCAGCTGGGCCTGTAAAGGTTGACTTAACCTCCCAATCACCTCCTGTTTCAATTCCCCCTCCCACTCCATTTCCGACATGGTCATCCTTGACCCACTCCATTGCCTCAAAGAACCAAAGCACAAACTGCAGGAACAACACTTCATATTCTAGCAGTGTAGCCTTCAGCTCGGGAGACTCAAAATTGAGTTCTCCAATTTCTAGTAACCTCCCTTCCAATACCTCGAATCCCTTCCCAGTCTCTCCCCCTTCCATTCTTCTGATCAACCAATCTTCCAGCTGTCAATTGGATTCATTCCTCCCATTGACCAACCCGGTGGTACCTTCTACATCTGTTGCCCACCTCACCACACCGCTGCTCCTACTCCTGCACCTTGACTCTTTATCTGTGCACACCGTTACCCCCACCCCCAGTCATGAAGACAGCTTATGCCCAAGGAGTGGACTTCTTCTCCTGATGCTGCCTGGCCTTTTGTGTTCTTCCAGCCTCCTGCATTTCAACATTTGTAGTTTTTTTAAAATCCTCTTTTTGTGTAATAGGTAAGAGATAGTGAATGGGCTGTGCCTCTTCACATCTAATCGCTTCAATGGGCTGAATGGCGATCACACATTTCTGTGAATCCAGCTGGAGATACTGAATGAGCTGCTCTTTTTTAGTTCTTTGGAAATGTTCAGGGTCCAGTAGTACTGTTACATTAATGTTACCTCGACGTTAACGGCATGAGCTTGAATACTTTCCAGGTTTTGATGCTTTATGCAATATTTTTTGAGCATCCTCACTTCTGATCTAATGACAGATGGTAAGACGTTGATGAACCAGCTGAAGATGTTTCTGCCGAGAAAGGTCCCATGACGATCACCAACATAGATATCTAGGGACTGAGAGGATTGATCTGCACCAGCCACATGGTGTCCTGAATGGCCCAACCACTTGGGAGTTTACAACTGATTCCCATTAGGTTCTATGTTATTCAGTCTCCTTGACACCTTCCTCAGTCACACCCTGCCGTGATGTCAGGTTCAGTTACTCTGATACTGTGTTCATATATTTTGTTCATGTCAAAGGTCAAGGTAAATCTGTGGGGACTGTTTCCTTCTCTCAGAGGCTAGTGACTGTTCGGGCCTCTCTATCCCAGACAGCTGCATCTCTGAAATGTTTGGGGGAGCAGAATGTTGTTAATCGATCTTGACACATCAGGGAGTTGAGGGCTACAAAGAGTTGGGCAGGGAAGAGAAATTAATGCCGGGAGAGATCAGCCCTGATTTTATTGAAGGGAAGGGCAGGCTTGACAGGCTATATAGCCTGGTGTTATTCCAGTGTACTCCACAGTCCAGTCACTTTTCTGCCTCTTCCATTTCCTGTGTTATTGACTTCAAGTAGCTGAATAGCCTGATAGTGTTGCTGCATGATCCAGAATGGGTCTAGTCCTATTGACTTGAGGGCTGATTGGCCTCCTCCTGTAACTGCATATCATACTCCAGGGGCTGAAAGCCTCATCTGTTCTGGTGTAACTGAAATCCATATAGACCAGATCTACCACCCTTGGAGACAGTGAGCACTGCAGATGCTGGAGATCAGAGTTGCAAAGTGTGGCACTGGAAATGCCTAGCCGGTCAGGCAGCATCCAAGAAGCAGGAGTATCGAAACCTTGGACATTCCTGATGATAGTGTTTTGCCCAAAACGTCGATTTTCCTTCCCCTCGAATGCTGCCTGACCTGCGGAGCTTGTCCAGCGCCACACGTTTGGACATCTACTGGCCCGCCTTAGTCAACCTTCCTGGTCACGTCATCAAACAAAATTAACAAATTCGTCAGGCATGAACTTCCACTCAAAAAGACATGCTTACTATTCCTAATCAAAACCTGTTTTCCGAATGCATGTATATCTTATCCTTCAGAATCTTCTCAAGTAATTTACCTACCACAGATGTTAAGCTGACTGGTTTGTATTTACCAGGCTTTATTTTTCAGTTCTTCTTGATTAAGTGCACAACATCTGTTATCCTTTAGTCTTCTGGAATCTCACCTGTGCTAACTGATGATCAAAAATATCAGCCAGGGCCCCCGCAAATTCTTCTCTAGCCCTTTGCAGGGTTATTGGATATATCTGGTAAGGCCCATGAGATTCTCCAACTTCAAAGATTTTAGTACATCAATTACCTCCTCTACTGTGATACAGACTGTGTCTAAGATATCACCACTAATTTCCCCAAATTCTCATGTATTCATGTCTTTCTCCACTGTAAATATAGAGGAGAAATATTTGTTGAAGCCATCACCTATCTCTTATGGTGTTACACATGCATGTCCACTTTGGTCTTTGAGGGGTCTTATTCTCTCTCTAGTTAATGTTTTTCCTTTAATATACTTAAAGTGCCTCTTTGGATTCACCCTGATCTTCTCAGTCAAGATTATCTCATACCCCCTTTTCGCCCTCCTGATTTCCTTCTTCAGTAAACTCCGATATCCCCTGTACACCTCCAGGGATTTCTGTGATCCAAGCTGCCTCTACCTGAGCCACGCCTCCACATTTTTTTTTATCAAAGCCTAAACATTTCTTGTTATCCAGGGTTCCTCATTCCTGTCAACGTTCCTTTCATTCTCACAGGAACAGAAAGATCTGAAGCTCCCACTTGCTGGAGGTCCATTTGCTTGCAAACAGACTACTCCGATCAACCTCTGCAAACTCGTGTCTGAGTCAATCAAAATTAAACTTGCCCCAATTTAGAACTTGAATCTGTGGACCAATTTATTCCCTCTCCATAACTGTTTTAAAATTAACAGAACTATGGTCACTGGTCCCAAAGTGCACATCTACTGTCACCAAACTCACCTATCCTGATATATTTTGGAAGAGTAGGACAAATTTTGCTCCTTCCCGATTAGGACCCTCTATATACTGCTTGAGGAAACTTTCCTGACGCACTTAATTGATTCCATTCCATCAAATCCCTCAATGCTCTGGCAGTTCCAGTCTGTGTTATAAAAATTAAAACCCCTATTATGACAACCCGAATGTTCCCTGGAAGTCTCCCCAATCTCTCTAGATATTTTTGATCCTGTAATTCATGTTGACTGTTAGGTGGTCTACAGTACCACCCCAATAATGTAACCATCCGCTTCTTATTTCTTAGTTCTATCCACAAAGCCTCACTGGATGATTCGTCAGTTATTTTATATCTGATCACTGCTGTGATACTCCCCTTGATTAGAAATGCAACTCCCCTCCCTCTTTCCACCATCTCTGTCCCTTCTAAATCATTTAACGCTGGTACATTAAGCTGTCAGTCCTACCCATCCCTCAGCCATGTTTCTGTAATAGCTATGCTATCCAGCGCTGATTACCTATCCAAACCCTGAATTCACCGGCCTTACCTGTCAGCCCTTTCGCACTGAAATAAATGCAATTTAATCAACAGGCATTCCTTGCTCCCTATCGTGTTCCAGCCTGATCTGTCTCTTCAACGTACTATTTCTGAATACTGTATCTCCTTTCAGCCTCACAATTGCCTCCCTGCTCTTGTGGATACCACCTCATGCCAATCTCGTTTAAACACTCTCTTGTAGCACGAGCAAAACTGGTTGCGAAGATATTGGTCCCCCGTCCAGTGCATGTGCCACCAGTCCCTCTTGAACAGGTAAACTCTCTCACAGAAAAGCTCCCAATGATCTTAAAATATGTATCCCTCCCCCTGCACCAATTCTTTAGTCACACACTTATCTACCATATCTTCCTGTTCTTACCTACACTCGCTCATGGCACTGGAAGTTATCAGGTGACTGTCAAGGTCCAGTTTTTAAAAATTTTCTTCGAGCTCTCAGTAATCACTCTGTAGGACCACATTCCTATGTCTACCTGTGCCATTTGTGCCAACGGGCACAATGACTTCTAACAGCTCACATCCCCCCACCGCCCCACCCACCAACTCCGGGAAAGTTCAGCAGACACTCAGACATTCTGGAATCTGACAACTGAGATGCAACACACCATCTTGGTTTGCTGTTTGATGCCATAGAATCTCTTATTTCTAAGACCCTGTTTACCTTTATCCTTTCCCATTGTTCCGCAGAACAAGTCGGAATGCAACGAAGCTAGCTACTGCTGCTTTCCCCTAAACAGTCATTTCCTGACACACATCTCCCAACACCACAAAATCAGTATCAAAAATGGTATTCTTGTTTTTGAGAGGAATGGCCACAGAGGATTCCTGCAATCTCTACCTACTCCCTTCCCCATTCCTGGTTGTCATCCAGCTACTCTCTGCCTGGAATACGACAGGAAGCAAGGAATGCCTGTTGGATTAAATTGTGTTTATTTAAATGGAACACGGCTGACAGGTAAGGCTGATGAACTCAGGACGTGGATCTTTACATGGGACTGGGATATGACAGTCTTTAAAGAAATACGGCGAAGGGAGGGACTTGGGTGTGACCACCTCATTAAAGCTCTTATCTCTGAAGTGCTCTGTGTCTGGATGATCCGAAGAGCAGCCAGCTCCAGATCCGGAACACGGTCTCCCAGGAGCTGCAGCTGGTTGTACTGCCCACAGGTGTAGTCATCAGGGACAGTGGAAATCTCCCTGAGCTCCCACATCCCGCAGGACGAGCGTGCCACTGCCCTAACAGCCATCTCAACTGTTGTCAAACTAGCATTAAAAAGACTTTACGTGAGCTTACCTGTACCTTTTGCTGAGCCGCTGCTCACCGAAGCCTCTGGAACCAAAGCATTACTACCTACTCTGCCACTAACAGCACGTCAATAGACCACTCCACATTTAGAATTGGTTAGGGCAGGAGGGAAACACTGCAGCGATGTATTGTTTGGGCCCTAAGCACTCCTTGACACCAGGCCCATACTTGGACTTGGAGAGTGTCTTGCTGAGGTTTTCGTCCTAGTAGTGGTGACTGCACTGATGCAAATATTCACCTTAACACGTTGTCGCAGTCCTCTGGTCTTTTCTGTCTATTAGTACTGCATTTATGAATTCCTTGAATCTCTTGATTGGTTTCCAAACTGTGTCTCATTCCGGAGGGAGAGATGCTGGTATTCCAAGTGAATACAGGCTATTTGAGAAGGTTTACCATTAGATATCTGAGCGATATAATGCCCATCCGCTCGCTGACTCTGTTTTTCCTTTCAATTCGGCTAGATTTATTCTGCTCACCTACAATTACATTTTCTAGCATTTGCCCTGTAACCCTTGTTTAAAACTCTGTCCATTTCAGCCCTGAACATATTTAGTGATCATTCCTCAACAGCCATCACAATTTTATACAATTGTTTCCCTCCCACTGAGGTGAGACTTGGTGGTCATTGATCCCATGGATTTTTTTCTAGCTTTCTGTGTGGACGTTGAACCTACATTCGATGTTGTCATGTTCGATCATACCACCTTTGTGGCCAGAGGCAAAACAAAAAAAAGCAACACAAAGTTTAAGAACCTGTAATGTCCTCCATCATCTTCCACATCAGTCTGAGATACAGTTCATCCAGATCAAGGGATTTGCCCACATTTTATCATACACCAATTTTCAATTCTACCTCAGCTTCTGTGTCAATTTGTTTAAGGTCACACTGTCAGGAACAGACATTGAATACAGTAACTGCTTCTCCAAAAGTGAAGACCAATATGTAGTACGTTTTTGACATATCCTCTGGCTCTCTACACAGGTTGCCTCCTCGGATCCTAATACTCCCTATTCTTTCTCTTGTCACCCTCTTACCCTTAATAAATCGATAAAATGTCTTTGGAGTCTTGAAAATATTGCCCACTAATGTTTTTTATCACCATCCCCCACCCGTTTCTGCTATTTTACTTACTTTTTATGTTTAGCCCTACATGTTCGCTACTCTTCTGGGACATCCATTGACCTGCTTACTTTATGCATGGTTTAAGATTCTCTTTCATTTTTAATTCCATTCTGAATATTTATAGATATCCCAGGCTCTGCGGGCTTGTTTTCCTAAGTTTCATCTTTGTAGTAACATGTTGTGGTGACACTCTCATCAATTCCATTGTGAGCATGTGATCCCACCACCCCCACGCTGTTCTGCTCCAGTTTCACCCAGACGTAACGGTACTGTGGCCAGATCCTGTCTTTCTTTTGATAAGTTCTGCCTCCCTCCTTCAAATTATTTTTATTTGTCAAACCTTTTTCTTTTGGTCTTTTCCTTAACAAGCTAAAAATGCTTGAGTCATGCTCACTGGTCCTGCAATGCTCTCGCAATCATGCCTGCAGCACCTGACGGGCATCGTTCCCCACAGTGAGGCCCAGCACTGTCCCGCCCATTCCAGTCTCTGCTCCATTTTGATATAAGAGTCTCTCTGGAATAAATGTCAAGTCATCTTTCCCCTCTTTAAAAAAAATCACTGCCCTAATGGATATTAGGAATTGAAATTTCTAAATATAATAATCCTATTATTATTTTTACACACCTCAGTGAAGTGATTATATATCTGCTGCTGTATTTTCTTTTATCTCGGAGTCGAGAATGTATCCCCAGCAGTGCATCTGTCATCGTTTTGATCCTAACATAAACCCACAAAGCGTCATGTGAATAACCTTCCAAGATATGATCCGAGCTAACGGCATTCATTGACTCCATAACTAATAAGGCAACGCCACCTTCTCTTTTACCCCTCTGGTGTGCTGCCCATAGTTCTTGTACAACAGGATATAGAGTTGTCAGCCCTCATTTCCCTCAAACGTGTCTCTGTGATTGCAAGAATGTCACATTCCCCCATGTCATCTCATTCCCTTATCACATCTGTCGGTCTTTATAATTCCCAGCATTAAGGTAAATGACATCCATCCTGGAATATAGCACCTCGAATACTCTGTACCTCGCAGTTCTTCGGTCATTTACTTTTTTGTTATCAAGCTTCCTTTCCATGAACTGAAATTGGAACTCTGGGACTGAATGAATAATTGTTGAGTTGTAATTTCTTTTTTTTAATTAATGTGTTAATCAAATGCAACGTTCCAGAACTGAACAGTCAGCTCCAAATATCTTACTTTGCTCAGTGTGCAGAGGGGTCAACCCTCAGTAATGGAAAAAGTGAGGACTGCAGATGCTGGAGTTCAGAGTCGAAAAATATGGTGCTGGTACAGCGCAGTGAGTAAGGTAGCATCCGAGGAGCAGGAGAGTGAAGGCTTTGGGCACAGGCACTTCATCAGGAAGATATTGGTGTGTTCACATTTTCTCCATTTCATGATTCATGGGACATTTGGAACGGTACTTGCTCAAGAGGGCAGTGCTGGACATAGCCATGAAATGGAAAGCAATCAACCAGTTGTTTGGACAGGGAGGAGACAAAGTGAGGTGAAGTACAGACTGATTGAAGTACAAACATAAGGATCGATAAGTCCACTGGACCAGACAGGAAGCATCTGAAGTTACCAGAGGAGGTGAGGGAAGAGATTGCTGTGCCTTTGTCGATGATCCTTGCCTCCCCACTATCCACTGAAGTATGGCCTGATGATTGGAGGGTGGCAAAAGTTATTCCCTTGTTCGGGAAAGGCAATAGGGATAATCCTGCGAAATTCTGGCCAGTCAGTCTTACTTCTATATTGGGAAAAGTATTGGAGAGGATTCTGAGAAACAGAATTTATGATTATTTGGAAAAATATAGTTTGATTAGAGATAGTCAGCATGGCTTTTGAGGGACAATCATGCCTCACAGAACTTATTGAATTCTTTCAGGATGGAAGCAAACACATTGATGAAGGTAGAGCAGTGGATGTGATGTACATGGATTTTAGCAAGGTGGCTGATAAGTTACCATAAGATTGGCTCATTCAGAAAGTAAGGAGGCATTGGATACAGGGAAACGTGGAAATCGGTGTGTGTGGATACAAAATTGTCTGGCCTGTAGAAGACTGATGGTGGTAGAAAATGGGAAGTATACAGCCTGGAGCTTGGTGACCAGTGGCGTTCTTCAGGAGTCGGTTCTGGGACTGCTGTTCGTTGTGATTTTTACAAATGACTTGGATAATAAAGTGAAAGGGTGCTTTAGTAAGTTTTACAATGTAAAACGATGTTGGAGTTAAGGATAGTGTGGAGGGCTGTCTTAGGTTGTAATTGGATATTGACAGGATGCAGAATTGGCTGGTCAATGGAAGATGGAGTTCAACTTGGATAAATGTAAAGCGATTCATTTTTAAAGGTCGAATTCGAATGCAGAATACAGGATTAAAGGCAGGATTATTGGCAGACTGGAGGAACATTGGGATCGTGTGGTCCACATCAGAGGACGCTCAATGTTGTCATCCAAGCTGATAAGGTTATTAAGATGTATGGGGGTGTTTTCATCAGCCAGGGATTGAATTTAAGAGCCGCAAGGTTATGCTGCAGCGCCAAAAATCTCTAGTGGGACTACACTTAGAGTATTGTGTTCAGTTCTAGTCTCCACATTACTGCAAAGATGTTGAGGCTTCGGAGAGGGTGCCGGGGAGATTTACCAGGATGCTGCCTAGACTGGATGGCATGTCTTACAAAGAAGCGTTGAGGGAGCTAGGGCTTTTCTCCTTGGAGCAATGAAGAATGGGAGTTGACTTCATAGAGGTGAATAAGATGATGAGAGATATAGGCAGAATTGGTAGCCAGAGACTTTCTCGCAGGGTGGAAATGGCTATCTCGAGCGGGCATAAGTTTAGTATGATTAGAAGAAGGTTTGAGGAGATGTCAGAGGTAGGTTCTTTAAATAGAGAGTGGTGGGTGCTTGGAATGCACTGCCAGCAGCGTTAGTAGAGTCAGCTGCATTACGGATATTTAAGCGACTATTGGATAGGCACATGAATGATAGTACAATGAAGGTTATGTCAGTTAGTCTGAACTTCGAGTAGGATAAAAGTACAACAGGTCGTCAAGGTTTGAAGGGTCTGCACTATGCTGTACTGTTCTGTGTTTGATGTCTCACCCAGCCTGTGGATTCTTATCAATTGTTAAATGTATGAGGGAGTGATCTGAGTGAGATTAGGAAGCTGGGGAGGGGCGTTCGCCCAAAACTTCCAGTTATGTTGTTCATTGTTACCATCACCTGAATGCCAGCAAAATATGTGTCGTGTTCTACACCATGCAGACTCCGCCAAGTTCAGTGATTAACGTAATTCTTGACGTCATTTGCTGCTGTTTTCTGCAGATACAATCTGTTAGGTGACACATGTATTAATCAGATGTTTGTTATGTTTCGTGGACTGCGCAAAACTAAGATGTCAACTCTGATTATTTGACTGAAATAGAATCTCTGAAAAGAATTAGGTTGATCCTATATTTATGGAACAAAAATATAATCTCCTGTCAAGATTTTCTAACACAGAAATAAAGAATGTACATTTTATTTTGTATCGAACAAACAACATCGATGTAACTCTTTTGGCGATCAGAATTACACACATAATGTCAGGATTCAAAACAATGCAATGTCACTACAACATTTTGAAAGTGGTTGGCTTCTGAACGAGTACACGTTCAGGGTGAGCAACAGATTGAATAATCAAATAGAATTAGCTTTCTTATACATTTATACATAATCAATTAGTGTAATTTCTCACTGAAATGTACAAGCTTCAGCTATTTGTCAGCGAATTAGAAATGGCTATAGTTCAATACGCTCTGTGAATGTTAAACTAAATAAATGTTTTGTGCTATCAAATTTTAGTGAACAATAATTTGAAAACGTTTAACTTTTAGAAATAATGGTATTTAATTTGAAATGCAGACAGTGAACAAAAACGATGAACATAGTATGGTGTGAGTGAAAAGTCAAACTTTTTCAAAGAGATTTGCGTCAAAGCAATGACAGACTTGTTTGAGTAATTGGAATACAACATTTAAAATCTTCATATTCTGAGCAATAATTAGACTATATAATGAAACTGACCTTGCAATACTTGCATTTTAAATGCTAATGCTGCAATTAATAATCAGATATTCGTGAACATTTAGAATGGGAACTAATCCGATCCTGACTTTTATTCGCATCAGACACATGATGGAGTGCAAAACTTTTAAGTACAGGAGGAGGCCATTGGTCACTGTGTGTGGTCCAACTCCAGGAATGTCTCCCAAGTCCCTCCCATTTGCCAGCCCTATCTCCGCAGCCTGTTAAATTCATATTTCCAAATACATATCCAATTCCATTTTTTAATGTTCATCCACAACTCGCCGAGGAAGTCCATTCGAAATCCTAACAACTCCCTCAATAAAGAAGTTTTTCCTTATCTCACTCCTGGCTCTTTTGCTGACAAGCTTAAAATTTGATCTCCTTGATGTTGTAATGCCAACTAACTGAAACAGAGCATTTCTGTTTTACTCTACAACTTTTTTTCATACGTTTGAGCACGGCGATTAGTTCACATATTTGTCTGTTGTGCTCAAAGAAGAATAAGCCTTAGAAAAACTGTTACAAACACTACATCGGAAAAATAGTCAGAAAACTAGCCAACTGTGTACATGAACAACAACTGGCCAGAAAAAAAATATGACCCACTATCGCTAGTATCCTTACATACAGATGAGGAACTACACGATTTAGACTTGGTCTGCACATCCATCTAGGACAAGCCAACAGAGACACGCACGAGAATTCCTAGAAGAATAGCATTCCAACCTGAACTCTATCAACACACATCGATTTTGATTCCATCGAACACTCTCTGACTAAAAGAACCAGACGTAAAATCACCAATACTGGAAATTACATCACTGACTCAAGGAAACCTAAACACATAAATAGCAACCATGACATAACACCAGCGCTTCACCAGAGTCTCACTGATAATGTTCCCTAGTACAGTGATGAACCATCTGAAAATGAACTCTCAGTGAGCAAACTGACGTCCAGAAGAAGCGCAATTTCTCTCAACCTCCCTTTAACTCAACACTTCAGTCCAGTTATCATTCCAATTATTTTAGGGTTATTTGTATTCTTCTGCAAAGTAATATAGTGACTTTCTGTGTGTGTTTGAATGTGTGTGAGAGAGAGAGTGAGTGAGAGAGAGAGAGAATAATCCTCTGTAATCCCTGGATTACTCCCCATGCCATGTGGAAAAGAGCGAAGGATGAGGAAGACAGTATAGCTTAACATGTTGTTAAAAATCTATTTCAGGGGTGAGAGTTCCACATTGTTGTATCATTGGGATCTCTTCCAGGACAGGTGGGGACCTGAACAAAAAAGACAGGTTGTATCTTAACTGTACAAGCACCAACATCCTTGTGGGGACGTTTTCTAGTGCAAGTCAGATGGATTTGAATAAACCAGGAGAGTGAGAACCAAAGCAGCAGATCAGGAACTGGATCAGGAAGGTAGAGGTGAATAGGACATCAGGCACGGCCAGTCGATTGACCATGCCGAAATAAGGAATCAAAACAGTGAGTTGGGAGTTGGAATAAATTATAGAGATGAGGCGCAGGTTTTTCAGAGATTAACAAATAAGGATGGAGAGTGTGGGGGATGTGAGGGAGTGAGGTGTGTGAGTTCAGGGAGACAGTGCACAAGAAAATGTTGAAGGGGAAAGAGGTTGGGGTGGGGAATTCCGTGATGAACAACTGGCACCAAAACACGGGAAAACTTGCTGCTGTCAAAGTGAATACCTGGGAAAGAATTTATTACGCTTCAGATAAATAACACCCTTATTGCTAGAGGCCTGTATTATAATGGAGGAAAAGCTGTCTTCATATTATGGCTGTAGTTTTAATAATGGTTGCAAACTGCTTGAATAGTGTCAGTGTTGTTGTTGGACAATGCGTGCACTGAACGTATGAATTATACTGAATGGCCCCAGAGATGGCTGGGCTGCCTTTGGTTGAGTGAGTGATGAAGTTGCATGAGATGATGCTGGTTTGTAATATAGCCACTTACTGAGTAGATTCAATGGAACAAAGCAGCAACTGCCATTATTTATTGTTTCAGAATATACCAGAGTCTTCATGGCTGCCACTGCAAAGAATCATGCAAGGAAAAACAGGTCTATTCCGTCAGTGCCAGCAAGTGCACATCCAAAGACATTTTAAACGTTTGTGAGGTTACCTGCATCAACCACCCTCCTAGACAACGCATTCCAGATTCATACCATCCTCTCAGTTCGAAACACATTCCACAAATCCTCTCTCAATCCCCTGCCTTTCACTTTAAAAGTGTGTCCCTTTGTTTTTGATCCTTTGACTAAGGAAAACAGCTGCTGTCTGTTCATCCTCTCCATACCCCTTATGCTCTTGTACACCTGTACCATATTCCCTCCTCAACCTTCCCTGCTGCAAAGAAAACCGAGCAAATTTTCCCGTCCTCTTTCATACTCACTTTTGAGTACTCACTTGTATTGTTACTTCTGACTTGCATCTTCCCAATTTATCGGTGTTAAATTTCGTCAGGCCATTGATCTGGCTATCTGAATAATCTGTGTCTATCCTCCTGTAGCCGAACACTTTCCTCCTGACTGTGATCCACCCAGCTCATCTTTGTGTCATCCATAACATTGGTCATCATTCCACTGCTCCCCACATTCCACATTCTCACAATCGTCATTTCTGAATATCACAAACAAACCGTGATTTCCTTCCTGTTCTCCAGATGTTATTCAGACGATGATTGGACAATTACAGTATCTTGCATTTCCTCTTTTGGTGAAGTTATGAGTGATGTAGTTAACACATTTTATGAGGGAGCCACAAATAGCATTTTCGACACAGAGTTTAATTCACCTTTTACACTCTGCCCCTCTGCATGTTTTATTTATAAACATTGTCAATAATTTCGGATAAACTAGGGTTTGGAACGTTAGCATTTTGTGTGGCACTGCTCTTTGTAACATTCCCTGCAATTGCTAGACCTGAAGAAATTGTTCATCTGCAGGATGGACATGGATTCATTCATTGCTTGTTTCAATCAGCGAGTGTGATGAGGATAAATATTCAAATAAATTCGATATTATGGGCAAATTTCAGAAGATCAAATCATATTCTCATATCCGCCTTGAATTGGAAGCAAATATATACTGTAAAAAACCCAACAATATGGAAACACCACGTAGGGGAGAAAGAAACATGTCGTCTGCACTTGATGGAGATATAGAAATATATAGTACATGTCCAACCTGAACAAGAATCAAGTGATAGAAGAGAACGTACAAGAAATCCTTTCGACCTTTTTAATGGATTCCAGATCCTGATTTTCTTGTACAGTGATGTGTTCTCATCCAATCTCACTTCCTCAAAAACAAGCTTTTCCCTGTCACTAAAACTTCATCTGCCATTCTTCCTCTTCCGTCCTACTCTTTTCTTACACTCCTACTCCCTTTGCACTACCCCTTATGCTGCTACCTACTCTTCCACTGATGATCCATTACTCACACCCTATTGTTAGCTACTAACAGTCTCCATTAAGAGCTATCCAGTCTCTTCTGCATATAAACCAACATTTTCCGTGTTACCATCAGTTCTGAGGAAGGGGCGCTGAACCTGAAACGTTAACTCTGATTTCTTTGCATAGATGCTGCCAGTCCTGCTGAGCATTTACAGCAACTTTTGTTTTATTTCAACATTTTCATCGCAAGTTCTCACAATGCCATACTGACAACTGAAACCATTCTATTCACGTGCATAATAGTGTGACGGTAACTGCTCTTCCCAGGACCATAAGAAACAACAGACGGTTGTGTGCACAGCAAATGTTAGTATCAGAAACACTGCTTTCCTGTTCGTGTTCAAATTAGACAAACTGTCCCATCGAGGTGCTCAACTTGGAACTTTGTAAACGTATTTTTTGGTTATGAGAATCGCTGGATGGGCCCATCATTTATTATCCGTCCCTCGTTGCCCCCTTGAGAAGGTGGTGCTGAGTTGGCTTCTTGTACCGCTGCAGTCCACCTGCTGTGCGTTGAACCATGATGCTATGAGGTATGGAATTCCAGGGTTTTGACCCAGCAACAGTGAAAAAATGATAAGAATTGGAATAAAAGTGAATTTCACGAAACAAAAATCCATAAAACCCACATTTTGTCTGAAAAACTTCCTGTTTCACTGATAACCTTCGGTAAAGAAATCTAATGCTACTACCTGGTCTGGATTAAGTGTGACTTCACACCCATATCAATGTGCTTTACTTTATATTGGCTTGTGGAATGGCGTCAGAGTCAGGGCAATTAGTGATGATTAGCAAATGCTGCCCTTGGCAGAGATGCCGACTTCCCATGGAATAACAAATGTGAAGGTTAAACCAAAGAAAGAAAAATGCTGGATATCTGAAATTGCATAAAAAATGCAAAGAAAAGATCAGAAAGTGCAGGGGAGCTTTTCTGAACTGAAAGCAGCTGGAAAATAGTGGGAATAATGTTTGTGACAGGAAAGTATGCTTTGAAGGGCAGGAGGAGTGAGTTGAATCGATAGACAAAGAGAGAGATAGAAGACAAAGAGCAAGCAAAGGAATGATGATCAGCTGGGATGGAAATAAAATGTGAGATCCACCTCATTTATTTTAACTTTTCCCATCTTCCCACTTTTCAAAAATTCGCTTTTTGCCACTTCCCTTTCCTAAAATCCTCCATTAGATCC